>NC_142464.1:103988228-104303228 GCF_049115385.1 Moschus berezovskii | reverse complement strand
ATGCAGTGACTGACTGGCACGCAGACACACACTTTTTGTTTGCCGCACATAATCTGCCCAATGACGCGTGACAGCCCACGTCCCCTCCCTTTAACTCTTTGCTGGGCTGGGCGCTCCCTCCGGCGGCACCGCCTGCCTGGAAGCGGTCTCGCCGGCCTGCCCGGGCCCCGCGCAGCCCCTGAGCGCCTTCCCCATGCGGCAACGCCTCTCGGAGCTCGGGTCGGCTCAACTCCTCCGAAAGCCTGGGCCCTCTGGGACTGGTTCGGGGCGGGGGTCGGAAAGGGAAGTACCAAAAAGACCTGGAGAGGGCCTTTTCCCGTTTCTCTTGGCACCTGGAACACCCCTGGCAGACGGCTGTCCACTCAGCGCGCGCAAGGACCCCACGCTCACTTCCCCCGAGTCTGAGTTCTCTGGAGGGGAAAGGGGGGTTGTGGATTAGCTCCTTCAGCCGCAGCTGATACGCGCAGCTGGTTGCCCAGGGGGGTGACAAACCCTCACCAGCGCTCTCCAGGAGCGCTCACACCACCAAGACCTTAGGAGCAAGACTCAAAAAGGATACGCTTTGGTGAGAACTTGGCTCAGTCCTTCCTTGAACACGGAGATGGGTAAGGGGGATGCAGTAGAGATGCCGCCAGACCTCCGAAGGGGATTTATAGGGGTCTTTTGGTCCCAGTACACAAGTACAGGGCGGGAGAAGGGGTGAGGAGGAGACGAGTGGGAAAGAAAACCCAGATTGTGGGACGCAAGCTCTTCCTGCGCTTCCGCCCTCAGCCTGGCGCGTTCCGCCTAGTGCCTAAGGGGGTCCCCTGTCAGGGGAGACCGGTATTCTAAGACCCCCGGGGGTGGGGAAGGTGAGTTAAAAGTAAAAATTATTACCGAGATGGGCTCCGGAGAGCTTTTCACGTCCAGCAGGTGGTGGAAGAGTGGATGGAGCGGCCGAGGCCGTCTCGGGAGCCTCGTTTGTGCGCTAAGCCACTTAGAGGCGCTGGCTTGACCCTTTAGTGCAGCAGCTGATGTTGATGGCTGGAGGTCTTTAGCAGCCTGAAAGTTCAATCCTTCTGCAGGATTCCGCCACACATTTTCGCTGGGGGATCTCGGGGTTGTTTTCCTACATTGAACTGTCTCGGCTCCTAAGGGAAGAAAGACCTTTTGAGTGGTATAGACAGTCCCACTCCTTCAGCCCCACCCACACCACCAATACATTGAAGAGGGCAATCCATTCGCTTTAGGATAAATCGGACGAGTAGCCGGTTAAAGCAGCCAGGACTTCAGGAGACAGCCTAGTTTGTATCCTGTGTTCAAACAAGGTAAGTGGATTGGGGGTCGGCGAAGAGCAGCTTAAAAGGAAAAGGTGTGTGCTTTGCTGCTCTGAGACCTCCCTCCGGGACCCAGTGAAGCAACCAGGCACGGAGCATCTCTACCCCTGGCTCCCACAGTACTAGGAGGCCTGGAAAGAATTATGAAGAGGAGAAATTAAAAAACAGTGCGAGGAATTTCCCACTGAGTTTTCCTGTCACTCCCGCTCCTCCCCTCTCTCTTCATCCAGCCCTGGCCAGCCGCCGCGCTCCCTCCTCTCCCCCTCCCCGCCCCCCACACATAAATTCGGAATCCTTCTGATCAGACAGAGCCCATTGCCTAAGCTGGGACTTGGAGAAAGGTTGCAAAATCCCCATATACTAAGAAGTAAAGGGAGAATTCGCCCTTAATTTTCAGGTTAGTTATCAACTTTTCAAAGAAACCTCAAACTGCAGTTGCCTTCCATCTGAACATATCTTTTCTCTTATATTTGTCCACACTTTAAAATAGTTTGGCTAAGGGCAACTCATGTAATGACCAAGGCTTAATGCTGAGAGTTTTCATATGTGTCTATACAAAAATCTGCAAAGTTATTTAGTCACCATTTGGCTTATAACTGGATGCTCCATTAATTATTCCCCTCATCTCATTCACACACACACACACAAGCATCCCTCATCACTTATTTAAAGAAAGGGTGATGGGATTAGAAATGTCAAAAGAATTATCTCAAACATCTGAAAAATAACTTGCAGTGTTGAAGAATTCACTTAAGTGAATTCAGAGAAGGAAGAAGGTGTAAACAACAGCAAATTAAGATAAAGTAGCCATAAGAGGATTGTGGTCCCTAAGAAACCACAGCAAAAGTGGGGGGGTGGGGGAGGGGTGTCCAGGGATGGGGAATGGGGGTGGGGGAGTGCAGTGTTTTAATTCCTAAACTGTAGAACAAAACACTCCTCAGGGCCTTCTTTTACTGTTTTTGATTTGTTTGGTTTTTAAGAGAATAGGAAGTTTGCTTTTCCCAGGAAAAGTCATCCATCCATGCAAACCACTTTAAAAAAATCTTCTTACATATTGTAAGTATAAAAGGATCTACCCCAGATTATAAGCATTCTGGAAAACCTTAGAATCTAAATGGCAGAAGGCATTTTTCTTTTTCCTGGCCTTTCCTTTCCTTAAATATAAAGGGCATTTGGACTATGTCTTCTTTGAGGTACTGAAACCTAGACTCCAATCTGTATAAAATAATCAATGTTTTTGGCACTGAAATTGGGGGTGAGGGAGCTTGGCTTTCCAAATGTCAAGCTAGAAAATAACTAAGATTCTGTACATCAAAGAGGAGAGAGATGTATTGAGAATCAGCCACCTAATTCTCTCAGTTTCACTTATCTTGCCCCCTAATTAGATTTCCCCTACTGATTTTAGATAAAAGTCCCCAAATAAAAAAATTTCCTACATTTTATGAATCCAACCAACTCTTTGTCTTATGTGTCAAATGAATCACACAACAACAACAACAAAACCCCACAAATACAGGTAAGAGTAAGTTTCAAATTTCTACTTTGAGGGTTTTCTAGTATTTTAAGCAAAACATATTCTGCTAGGTAGTATAAGTGACCTAAGTGAAAACTGTTAATCGGAGGTAAAGAAAATCTACAACTTACTTTACTTTCTCTAGAAATCTATGGGCTAAAATGCATAAACCACTTGGAATTGATCCTGAATTATTACTTACTGGAATTCGCTGATACTAAATGAAGGGTTGAGGCATTTATTCAGCCTCAAACAGTACTATAAAAATATATCTTGGTCAACACTTTTTATCTAATTCACGTGGAACAATGGGTTTATGCATATATTTAGAGCTCTCTTCCTTGGGGTTTTATTTCCAGTTAAATGATTAGAGGGATGACAATGAAGAGTGAGGGTACTTTTGCCTTGCCCTACTTTAACAAGGCTTCTTGGAGTTATGGCAGAAAATACATGTGTAGACAACTGCAGTATTGTTTTGGAAGAGAAGGCTGGAGAGAGATTGATGAATGGTTCCTGAGGTGGTGCCTTTTATGACCTAAGTGAGAGGGTGCAGAAAGGGTAAGAAAGGAAATCTGATACTTGAGAGTGTTACAATGGAAATGTCCTTTTTCCTCCCAGGGTAGAGAAAGAAGGCCTTAAATATCTCAACTTGTGTGATAGGAGGCAGGTAAAGTCTCCAAGAATAACTCACTCAGAAGGATTATTACTTTATAAGAATGAAACACATTCTTTTTCTTTCTCTCTCCCTGTCCAGGTCCTGGCTCATCCCCCTCCAATCATATCTCCAAAGCATTACACAAGCAAAGACTTAGTTTGAAATATATAGGTATATAATATTACACATTTTCACACTGGAAGACAAGATGATGCCAAAGAAGCAGATAGATGGTGAAGACTTTTTCCTAAACTTAGCTTCCTACAGGGAGGTATCTGGAAAGAGCTACAGGGAGATTGGGGGAGACAGATTATGGAACTTCATGGAGGGGTACTGCACTGCCCTAGCCTTACCAAGGAGGATAAAGAACTTTCTAAGGGATAAGTTAGAGGCAAGAAGAGGCAATTGGCTGAACTGGATAAAGGTTTACAGGAATGGGGGGGGGGCACTTTGCTTTACATAAATATTCATGGCAAAATCAGTCTGGGTCTGTTCCTCACCAAGGGTTACAGCAGATTCAATAGGTTATAAATGAATTAATGTTTCCTAGGTTCATTCTAGGACAGCCAGAGACTCAAAGGATGGATAATTTTGTAGCCTGTGAAGAGGGACTCCAGGCTTCCAACTGCAGGGATCATTACTCCTCACACATTTTTCTCTCTTTGGCTCCTCCTCTTTCTCAATAGATGGTAACTGTTCTTAATCCTGTTGCTACAACTACAATCATTATTATAGCTATAAAACCTTCTCTCTGAGGGATCTCAAGTTCCACTTGCCCTTCCTTCTGTTGGAGTTCAGTTTTGAGCTGGATAGCCTTTGTGCAATTCAGTTTCTCTCCTGGATCTAAGTTGTAGTCAGTTGGCTTAAGGGCTTCTAAAGATGACTTCCAGCAGAGCAAGGAAACTGTCCTGATACTGAAGGCAACCACTATAGATCTGAAATGAATGCCTCATGCTCACCTGTGTGAATGTAACCTGTGAACCATGTCTACTATCCAGTATCCTGGCCTCCTGCATTCTTCCAGATTTTATGCCCCTTCCAGGTGAATATCTATAGATCTAGCAAGGAATATTCTGTCTAATCCTCAGGTTACAAAGTCCTCCCCAGAATCATACATACAGTCCTTGAATATACCTTAGTAGATGGAGTAGGGTTGTTGTTTACTCGCTAAGTAGTGTCAGACTCTTTTGCTATTCCATGGACTGTAGCCACTTACCAGATTCCTCCATCCATGGGATTTTCCAGGCAAGAATACTGGAGTGGGTGGCCATTTCCTTCTCCAAGGTGGAGTAGGGTAGGAGGAAGGAAATGTAGACAGGGCCATAGGCCTCCTTATCCTCTGGGTCAGGGTTTTCAGACAGATAGGGGACCAAGGGGTGTCCAGCAGTCTCAGATTGGAGGAAGCATCAGATTTTGAGAAGACTGACTCTAGGCCTTAGGAATGCCACCAAATTGAGAGGCTCTACATCAAATTTCTTTACACAGCCAAGACAAGGGAATTATCCCAATACTCAGCACCTGACTTCTACCTCTTTTCCCCTTTATTTTAGGCTTCTCAGGTGGTGTAGTTGGTAAAGAATCACAATGCAGGAGCCACAAGAGACAAGACTCCAGTTTGACCCCTAGGTTAAAAGAGAGATGCTTACTGAAATAGTGGGTTCATACCAGGCAGATTTGACTCCCTGACACCTGATCACAGCTAACCTTTTAGCAGCATATAGCATTCCTCTCCTGGGAAGGGGGTCTTGTCAGAATGCATGCACACCCAGGACTTTCTAGCTAAGACTCTTTCCATGGCATACTTTTCTGAAGCCTGAGGAGACATCTGATTTTCTCTAACAAAAAGGGAGGCAAAAAAGAAGAAGAATGAAAAAGGATAGGGGCAATAGATATCCATCACTCACCACAACAGTGACGATTCCCATTACTTTGTTAGAGCCTTGGAAATACTTTAATTTTTTCACAAACTATGTCCTCATACACAAACTGCTTCCCTGGTCATCTTGCAAATTGAATTGTTTGAGTGAAAATTATCTTTCATGATTTCAATTCAAATGAGTTGCATGTATTTCATAATTTAATCTGGGGGTATTAATCTAGCACCGCAAGGGGAATGTCTTCTAAAATAGTATATGGAAGGCCTAGAGCTTTTTCATCAGCACTAAAAAACAATCAGTGTAGGTCACGAACAATAGTGATATCATCTCCATCTGCAGATGAATGGATAAGAAAGCTTTGGTACATATACACAATGGAGTATTTCTCAGCCATCAAAAAGAATGCATTTGAATCAGTTTTAATGAGGTGGATGAAATTGGAGCCAATTATACAGAGTGAAGTAAGCCAGAAAGAAGAACATCAATACCGTATATTAACGCATATATATGGAATTTAGAAAAATGGTAACCTGAACCCTGTATAAGAGACTGCAAAAGAGACATAGGCATTTAGAACAGTCTTTGGGACTCTGTGGGAGAGGGTGAAGGTGGAATGATTGGGGAGAATGGAATTGTAGCATGTATATTATCATAAGTGACCAGTCCAGGTTCGACGCATAATTTTTCCTCTGTTCATTTCTTTGCATTTGTGCTTTTTTAATAAAAATACTTTTAACTGTAAAGAAAAAAAAAACATTTAAGGCAGATAGTCAGTAAAATTATCTGAAGAGATTTGAAATTAACTCTGTGTTACTTTTTATTGTTTGGGAAAAAGACTATGTTTATTGTACATTTGACAGGTTTTATTGGTTGATTTATTTGAAGGAGTCAAAATTTAAGCAAATAAACATTGTTAAAGGGACACTATTGCTTATATTGAATATTAAGAATTTTAAGTAGATTCCTTTTATTGGCTGTCAGTTTTTGCCAGCTTTCCTGATGTATAATTGACATAAAATTGTATGTATGTACATACTGATTTGATGTGCATTTACATTGTGAAATAATTGTTGCCACAAATAAATTAACTCATACATCCACCATTCCACAGTTACCTTTTTGTTGCTGTTGTGAAAACACCTGTCTACTCTCTTAGCAAATTTCATGTATATTTGAAATATTAAATATTGGTAACACACTGTATATTAGATTCCCAGAATTTATTCATCTTATAATAAAAAGTTTAAAGCCTTTGACCAAAAAAAAAAAAAAAATAGTGATATCATCACTACAAAGAACAATGTTGTATATACATTACAAAGTGGCAAAAATGATAGGCAGGGGGACTGAAATTTGTATTTGTTCTCTTGTACTAATACTTTCTTACTGAAAGCCAACTTCCACATTGATTTGCTAGTCTTCTGGTGATATAATATAAAGGTAACCAAGATATAATTCATAATGTCCTCTCAAGTTTTAAAGAAAACCCATACTCTACAAATAAATAATATCCAGAATTGTGAAAAAAAAATTCACAAATTCCTAAGAATAAATACACTGAATTTAAAGACCTGAATGTTAAGTTTCCTGAAGGCCTAGAATCCAATTATGTCTGAACAATTTTATACCTGATCAGATATGGTCGTGTGTGTGTGTGTGTGTGTGTGTGTGAGGATGGGGGTGGGGGGGTAGTGGGGGTGGGGGGTGGGAAGAAGGAGAGATTTTCTTGGCTACAAAGTAGTCACTTCTTGTTGCATGTTTTCATGTAAGATGGTTTTGAGAAAATATGTGACATCATATAGGAAAGCAATTGCTCCCAGGGAAGCAAAACAATAGAGTTCTGATAGCAAAACAATAGAGTTCTGATAGCAGTTCAGAACTGAACTGCTATCGAGAGAAACAGCAGTGTTCTTATGGAGAGTTAAGAATCTGTCAAGAGTTCTGAAGAATATGTTTTATATACGTCATTCTAGTAACAAGTATCTGGTGTATGTAATCAGGTGCCTCACAGTGTTATCTACATTCTAGAGTCAGATTACCTGAGTCACTAGGAAGTTAATGTTTCCAAGGAGCTTCTGAACCTGTGAAAATGTCCTGGGGAAAGTCAATGCTCTCAGAGTGCAGAGTTCCATTTCTTATCTAGGGGACTGAATTAGTTTTTCTATCCCTAAAGCCACTCACAGCTGAGTCAGGCCCAACATTTGGGCCTCAAGGCAAGGCAGGGAAATGTTTCCTAGCCTAAGACAATGATATCTGGATTCTCCGCGGCAGCCTGCAGGTCCCAGTAAAGGGCGACAGAGCTAAGAGTACAGAGAAAGCCAAATAACAGAGATGAGCTTGGTGGGCTAAGGAAGTCTCCCCACGATGGGCCCAAAGAGAGCATTACCCGGACAGTACCACAGAGGGCAGACGACACTCCCATTACATTCGGAGTGACACTGGGCAGAACCAGACAAGCTTTCGGTGGAGGGTTACTTTCAGAAGCAGCGCTAGCAAATCGGCCACATTGAGCAGGAAGAAGCCACGCAGCGCTCCCAGTTCGGGGACAGACATGCCCTGGCCTAAGGTGGGAAGAAGTTCAGTTAAGCCTCCTCCCCACCAAGTTTTCCGTGTTCTCCAGCCTCCTACCGCCTCCCTGGAATTAGCGCCAACTCTGGCCTCCTGCTAAGCGTCTAGTTTCCCCGTGGAAAGGCTTCTGGAGCGCTGGCTTCCGGGTACCGCAGCTCCCGGTCACCACGCCCCCCTGGGCGGGCCTCACACGACGCCCCCATCCCCTTTTCCCAGGGCCCGCGGTCTGTGTTCAGATCTTTCACTAGCCGAGCTGCCCGTGACCTCTCCCAGCCTTGGATTTTCTCCTCGGGCGAACTAAGGCTGGCTAGAGCTGCCTCCGGGGTCGCGGCGAGGACTCAGTGCGGAAACGAGGGCTAGCGCGCTTTGGAAAGCCAGTTGCTGAGCAGATGGTAAGGGATTATTTCCAAGAGCCGGAGTTAGTTTCATTTCAGCCTTGGCCGTCCCAGAGATGTCTCAATGCCTTCATAAAGGAACGTTCTTTTCAGACGTATAGAGAACTGACCCGAGAAGGACCACCAACAACTCAGGTTTAGGCCACGACTCCATCAGAGCAACTATCTACTTCTGTTCGAATCCTGGCCCCAGACGCGTGGCAGGTAATTTAACCTGTCCCTGCTTCAGGTCTTCTTCTGTGAACCAAGGGTAATAAAGACAGCTCTTTTTATGAAGTTACTGTGAGGGCTGAGTTGATATTTAGCAAGCGCAGGGAACAATGCCTAACACAAGTTAAAAACCTATTTCAGTGCTGGCTACTCTTACTGATAGTAACACTGCCTTGGCTTCCCTTGCAGAAAATTTAAGAATTGTGCTGTGTCCCCGCTTTCAAAGCCACTCAGCAAAGGCTGAGGATTTCTCGATGTTGCTAACAGTACGGAAGTCCTGGAGGATAAAGTAAGAAGGTATGAGCGATGTGTCCAGGTGTTCAGGGATCCCCAAGGGCCCAAACACAGACTTTACGGTAGAGCGAGCGGTTTTTCGGCCAGGATCCTGGGAGATTGGACTTCTATCCCTCATCCCGGCCATGAGCCTTTTCTTTAGACCTGGCAGCGGCGCACGTTGGAAACGCGGGCAAGTCCGGGCAGCGCGACGCCTTGGGGTGATGAGCCTGGGAACGCAGTGCTGACCGACTCAAGGGCCCTGGCCAGAATGCCAGAGCCGGGCGGGGCAGAGGAACCTGAAGCCCCGGCCGCCGGCCCGACCGGGACTCAGGGCCTGGGAGCCGCAATGCCCTTTCTCTTCCTCAAAGGGCTGAGGCGCAACCGCGGGGCTCAGGTACAGGTGGCCCTGAGACCGCGTGGGCATTCCAGGACCGCCCCTACACACGCCAGCGTTCAAAGCAGCCTGACCGCACTACAGCCGGGCTTCAGCCACGTGGTCGCACCCTGGCCCCGCCCCCGACGCGGTCTGCGCCGGGCCTGTGGGCCGCACAGCGACCCCCTAGTCCCAGGCCAGGGCTTGGGGCAAAACCTCTTTGCCGGGGTCCTTGCTGCTTTCGGGCCTCTGCAGTCGCAGTGCCTTTGCCCCAGGCCTACAGTCTCATGAACCCTCCTGCCTGGGCAGGGACAGGTAACAGAGGTCAGTGTGGATTCTTTCTTCTGAAGGGTCCTGGAACCACTGGACCAAAATTTGGGATCCTAAACACTTAGATTTGAACCCCGAGTCTGCAGTTTACTAGCTGTGTGTCTTTGAGCACACACTTAACCTCTCTGAGGTCCGATTTCCTCATTTGGAAAATAGCAGAAACACCATTGGTCTCTTAGAGTCACTATGAATATTGTAAAAGCAAGCTTGGGTTCAGAACCCAGGTGGCCCAGTTGCTTGGGTTAGCTTCTCTGTTCTCCAGTTTCCTGTGAAGAAAGGGGATCTGTGAACTAGGGTTGATAATCCTTAACTCAAAGGGTTGTAAGAATTAAAGGTGATAAGCCTGTTGGGGGCATTTAGTCTAGCACATGGTAAGAGCCTAAACAGTTAATTATTTAAAGCATCTCAGTGTCTGTCACTTTGAAATGCTGGGAAAATACAGTTTTTAAATCTTAGTTCTCCTAATCTTTTTATCCTCTTCAGAGAGAAACAATGTAAAGGTGCATGTGGCCTTGTTGGGTGGTAGTGCACACAGCCGGGAAAAGGCAGCTTGTGGCAATAAATTAGGTGACACTTCTGAAAGCTATAAGCCTTTCCTTCTGGCTCTTCCTCTTCAGTTTCTAGGGCAAGGTAAAAGAATAGGAAAGTCAGGGAAAAGGAACTTAGAACATGGAAGATGCTCATGTGTCTTGAATAGAGAATGGCATTTCGAATATTGAGACAAAGGGTCTGTCTGGAATGGAATCTGAGACCCAGAATTGGGGTTGGTTTCCATCTCTCTGTACCTGGCTGCCAGTAGGCACGTTAGGAGCATTTCTGTGTGACATTCTGTTTTTGGCTTTTGGGAGGGGAAGATACAGGGGTGAATTATCTTGGGGGTGAATGAGGCCTTTAATGGAGAGATGGGATCTATATATTCCCCAGAGCTTGAAAATTCAATTTAGAGTCCAGGAGCTTACATTCATAGGCATCCCTTAGTAGTCCTTAAGGCTCAGACCCTTTCAGAGGAGGAAAGCACACCTATATCACCATATGCTTTATCACTTGCCTTATTTTCTCAATACCAGCGTCCTTGATTTTTCAGATGGGATCACTGATACGCTTTTTTGTTCTCCATAGAAAATAGGATAATGGAGGATGATGCTGTACCAGGAACAGCAGTCCATTGGGGGAAACATGGCCCCAAACAGCATTCAAGACCATACCCTTCTGCTTTATTCTTAAGGGCAGAGAATACTGATGCAGCAACAGCAATCTAAGGTATTTCATAAACTTCTGGTTCTTCCTCTGCTCTCCTCTAAGACCTTGACTAAAAAACGTTGGAATAGAAAGGAGAATAAAATGAAATAAAACCATATCCTCAGTGTTTCACCGCCCCTCCCCCCCCCCCATTCCAGGGCAAATGCAACAACTGGTGAGAAGGAGCTGCAACTTAGAAAAGATTTATTTTTCCTGGCCGTAAATCTCATCCCCTTGTTCCTCTGCCCAACGAAGCATGCTAAAGTCCTTTTCCATAAAGTATTCAGTATTAGAGCCACAAAGCTCCCCCAATCAGTAGCCATCTGCTTCTACCATAACTGCTGCTCCCGAAGCAGGGAGAGCAGCAGCAGAGAAAGGGCACCACTGTTAGGCTGCTGGACAAATGAGGAGACTGAATAGCTTTGGTTTGCCTTGTGTATCTGTATCTATAGAGACAGGAGAAGAAAGGCCGCATTATAGTGATACAACAATTGTAAAACAAAACACGGAAGAGGCATCTAAAGGGCAATATCGCATGCATCAGGGGTCTCCAGATAAAAGGGGAACTAACAGATTTATAGAAACCTTTAATTGGTTTTCAATTGAAAGCTAAAGAGGCTGGGGCGAAGCTGTGAAGAGTGGCAAAGTGCTCCCCTTCAGGCGTCTGGGAGGCGTGATCGATTTCGCGGAGGGCGAAAAGAAGAATCCGGTACCCGCCCGGCGTCTGGGAGAGGGCAGGGAACAGGTCCACGTGAGGAGCTTTGCTCTGGGGCCAGGGAGTTACTGATTTGATCTTAATAACAGAATCTCTCTCTTTCCTTCCCTTGCTTCTTCCCTTCCTCCCATCCTCTTTCAGACCAGTAGGCAAATGGAGAGGGAAGGAAAGGATGCAAGAGTAAATCTAAGTTTCCATCTCCGGAAGAAATAGACCTCAACCTGAAAACACCAAATTCTGCCGCTAGAAAGGAAGCGTCTTTGGAAGAAACAGGGAGTCCCGCCCTCATCCTATCCCAGTCTTCTCTCTCCTTCTCTAGATCCAAACAGGAAAAGCTAAACATCACTGGAGACTGTGCACTTATTACGGGAGAAATCTTTGCTCGCGCCCACTGGGCAGGTTTCCGAGCGGGTCTCTCCCAACTGCAGGCACCGCGCGCCTTCGCTTAACTCCTTCCTGTCCGACCGGCGCCATCGCCACCCCCGCCCCGCAACCACCTCCGCGGACGGTGCCCACCCACGCAGCAGTCCCAGACGTCCGTTAGTCGGCTCCTGAGGCTAATTTATTGGCCCGACCCTCCATTATCTTTTTCGATTTCCTAATTAATCAAAGATAAAAAGCAATGGTGCAAATTACGATTATGAGGGAACTGGAAGACGTTTTTGAATAAAATGGGAGACGGGAAACGTGATTGATTGATAGGAGGGTGGAGAGGGAAATCTCAAGTGTGAGAAACAGGCCTCAGGGGCTGAAACCTTGACCCCCCTCCGTCTAGCGAGCTGACCCCCTCAGCCTTCCCTAGCGCCGCTGCCACGGGTCAGCCCCAAAGGAGGTCACTTGTGTCCGAAGGCTTCGGAGGAAAGAGAACTGGATTTCCTCTGGGCTCCAACCTCCCCGGGCTCCTGCGCCTAGCTCACTCGACCTTCCCCACCCCGGCCCACTCCGCAACCGTCCCTACAGGAATTTCAGGGCTCCAGGCCGGCGATCCCACTTAAGGCAGGAGCACCTCCGGACTGACATGCACCCCCATTATTGCGATGCTTTGTTGCGTAGCCAGTCTGTCACGGTTTTCTGTCTCTCTTTGGGTATTCCTCTGGCGAAGCGAGGCCAACTCTTCGTGAAATTGCAGGAAAACAAGTCTAGTAGGTCAGAGATTGCATTTGCTCGTGTAAGGGATTAATAGAGCCCCTGTCTGATGCTGCCTTGCAGAATTACGTTCAGGATTAAAAGGCAGACACGGCGCGGGCACACATTTTGCATTTTCTGGTGGTTGTGATTAATATTTCCGAGGGGATTTGTACCGGGAGCTTACGGGACGCACTCTCGGGGGTCTAATGCCAGACGGTCGCGCGCAGGGACCGTCAGGGGGCCTGTGGGCACGCGCGCAAGCCCTGGGGGGATTAGAGGGGACGCCAGGCGCCGAGACCTTTTAGCGCCTTCCCCCCTCTACCCTGATCCCAGCACAATTTCTATTGAAGACCCCAGGGAGGACTGTCCGGGGAGGCAGACTTTAAAGTCTTCTCGGACTCTCTATACGGGAAAATGCCCTCGAAGGGTCCTGACTCTAGGGTGGGAGGAAAGGGCTCAGTGCCAGGCCGCTGAACTTCACACATCCGTCCAGTAAAGAGAATTCCGAAGTCCGCGTTCAGGGGAAGCGCTGCTCCCAAACTCATCACTCCACTCCCCAAGTGAGTCAACGGACCCAGGTCAGGAAGAGGGTGATCTCAACCCTGTCGAACCGCCATTCTCAGCGCTGCTTTCGGGGGGACCACCAGGATGCACCTGCGGAGGGGAGCTAGCGCCTAGGCATTAAATACACCCCCCTTCCCATCGCCCCAGGAGGCGGACAAACCCTGACCGTGCGGGTGAAGGGACCAGAAAGGAGAGGAAAGGTCCAGGATGCGCAGTCGGGGAGAAGGAAGGGAACCTGGCAAGGGAGAAGGAGACAAAAAAGAGGCAAATAGGAAGCGAGAGAGAAGCGCGGAGGAAAGTGAGGGAGCCGGCGGTCGCAGTTGGTGGGCATTACCGCTCTCCGGCAGAAGGGGGCACCTCTCGGGCCGGGACAGCCTTCCAGGGGCCGGGGCGGGACGTCCGGGCGGAGCCCGCCCTCGGGCCGGGGCTCCGGGGTGCTGGGCGCCCCCTCCTGGCGGCGGCGCGGCGCTCACCTCGGCCGTCCCGCGGGTGCTGGGGTCCCGCGCCCGCTCGGCCCGCGGCGCCGGGGACCGGGAGGTGGTGCGGGGGCGGGCAGTCGGGAGACGGAGGCGGTGTAAGGGTGCCGCGGCGACGGGCAGGCTCGCTCCCCTCCCGCGCCTCCCCCGCCCGCTCCTCACCTGGGGCCTGCGGGGCTCCCTCCCCGCGGCCACGGCTCCGGCGCGCCCCTCGGCGGCCCGGCTCCTACCCCAAGCCAAGCCGGCGGGGGAGCCCGCCCTCCTCGCAGAGCAGTCGCGGTCTCCGCCGCCGCAGCAGCTGGGAGGGAGGGAGCGAGCGGCGGCGGCTGCCGGGCGGCGTCTGGGGGCCGCGAGCCGAGCGCGAGGAGCCGCCATCTGGAGCCTCGACTGCGGGCGGGGGTGCGGGTGCCAGGGAAGGGGCCGGGCGCCGGGGCCCGGGGCGCGCAAGGGGCCGGGGTCCGAGCGGCGGGGGAGCGGAGGCCTGGGGCTGTGATGGGAAATGTGCGGGAGGGGTCTGGCCCCTGGGGAGGGGGCGCAGAGGCCTGCCCCCTTTCGAGCCCCCCCTGAATCCCGGGGCAGACCCGACCCGCAGGTCTAGCGAAAGAGCGAGGCACCCGCGTGGCAGTCCCTCCCCCTCGCGGGGTGGGGAGCTGCGGCGGGGAGGGCGGTGTGGGCACCAAACACTCCTACACGCTCACACACCCGCTGCCCATCAGAAGTGGTTTTCTCATTTCTCTTTCCTCCCACCTTGTCCATCCCACTCCAGGAAACAGTCCCTTCCACACGGCGTGGATTTTTGGACACCTCCACATCCCTCCAGAGAACTTTTTCAGCCAGAACGTGGGACAGACACTGACAGGATACCATCCTTGGGGATAAATACCATCTAGTTTCCGCTGGACGGTGGAAAAGGAAGCGGGTGGTGTGCTGGGCGAGCGCATTCTTGCACTTTTAGCGGAGGGTGGAGGGGGGCGTGGAGGATAGGGAATGTCATTTCTCCCCTCTCCTTTTTTTTTTTTTTTTTTGTATTTCAGCTTCAATGTTTTTATATCTTTAACTAAAAAAAAAAAAAAAAAATCCTCTGTCCTAAGTTTGGATGGGGGCGGGGAGCAAACTCAAGGAGGAAGAAAGGCGACGAACGTGGGAGAGAGCCAGCGAACTCCAGCCCTCCAGCTTCCGGGCTGTCTCTGAGGGAGATGCCCTCAGCCATAGGCTTTAGCTCAGTGCAGGGGGAACTGATTGGGTGTATGGGTGGTGGCGGGAAGTCCGGATTAAAAAAAAAAAGAAGCAGCAGCAGCCATGCTCACTCCCACCCCAAGGCATTAAAAGACACTCCCTCCCCCAGCTGTCTCGTGTCCGGCAGAATGGCTTTATGTAAAAGATCTGGCATGTCACCCAGTGGCACATCTGGTAGGTGTAGATGACATTCATTAGCACGGGGCTTCTACTCCGCAGCATGCCAAAGCCCTGACAGAGATGCCCGGTGCCAATCATTCACTCGCTGCCAATCCCAGAGCGCGGCCGGGCGGGATGGCTCCCTTCCACCCTGGCACAAGGACTGGAGGAAACAATGTGTTGAGATACGAAGAGATGAAAGCGGGGCTGAGGATTCGAGGCACCCAACAGATGTATCCCGTGAGGAGATAACGGGGCGAAGAGTCATTTAGCAACAAAGCATATGCAGGATCTCAGGAGGGAGGCTTGGGCAGGGGTCTGCCTGCCTACGGATGAGGGAGGGGCAGGGGAAGCCCTTGGAAACCTCAGAGTTGGAGCTGCTTCTCTAAAAATACACAAAGATCAAACCCCTCCCACATTACCTGTAAGACCACTCTCTCTACCCCCACCCCTGCCCCACCCCGTACGTATCTCTGTGTCCCTAATTAGCTCTGAAAAGATGCACTTCTCTGCCCTCTTCAGTCGTGTCCGACTCTGTGCGACCCCATAGACGGCAGCCCACTAGACTCCTCTGTCCCTGGGATTCTCCAGGCAAGACTACTGGAGTGGGTTGCCATTTCCTTCTCCAATGCATGAAAGTGAAAAGTGAAAGTGAAGTCGCTCAGTCGTGCCCGACTCTTAGCGACCCCATGGACTGCAGCCCACCAGGCTCCTCCATCCATGGGATTTTCCAGACAAGAGTACTGGAGTGGGTTGCCATTGCCTTCTCCGGATATAAGGAACACTTTCCTGTTTTTAATGTTCCACCGCAGTCTTTGCCTTGTAATTTGAGGAGGAACGGAGTCTGTCAGGCTACCTTTACTGCATTTGAAAAAGTAAAGTGTGTTTGGGGACTAAGTGTTGCATATATTAACAACTTAAGTGAAAAAAAGGGAAAAGTCTTGTTTCAATTTCTAGCCTTTCAAAGGGCATAGAGATGAACAAGGGAAAGCAAGGGAATTTTTAAAACAGCAAGGGATGGATAAATGTAAAATGCAGGATAGAACTTTCCTCTGAGGCTTTTTTTTTTCTTCTTCTTGGGCTGGGTTGTGGTTACCTAGGTGAACAGCATATTGTGTTTTCTTTTTAATGTCAGATACATATTTTATAGATATTCTTTTTGTCAATTCCATATTTAATAAAACAACAACAAAACTCAGAGGCTTTAGGGCTTATGGAACTCAGTATTTAAGTTGAGTATAACAGCTTGTTCTTGAATATATGTATATATATTATGTATAAAATTATAATACTCTTTTTAGTGTAAATATGTACTATGAAATATTTGGGTCATTCTTATACTGGCTCATGATAACAAGATGACTGCCATAATTCTAGGCATCACACCATTAAGAAAGGGAAGGGCAAAAAAAGTAGGTCTTTCCTTTTATGTGAAGGAAATACTGTCGGTTTTTATTTATTCTCTGGCCACAGATACTTGCAAAGTCTGGGAGAACCAACCTTTAAAATGTAAAAAGATAGAGATAAGGATATTAGGAATGGTTGTGAGTTGCAACCAAGGGCATCTGGCAAAAAGCTCAGGGCAGAGAAGACTTAATGCTAGCATCAGGCAAGAGCAGATTATCACACTTTATCATATTATTTTAAATAAAAGTCTTTTGTTCTCATTATTGTCGTTAAAACTTATCAGTCAGGGATACCGTACTTGAATTTAGCAACTTCTTTGTGAGTTTCATCAAATTCTATTTCAAAATAAAGGCTCAAGCTTACTCAACATGTTTATAAGACAGAGACATAAACTCTGACTTATATCTGAATAAAATTAGTTTTGGGAGGAAAAATATAAATAGAACTAACTTGTTTACAAACCTAAATGAAGCAAGGAAAATGACTCCTGTTAGAAGGACTAGAGTTTTAATCCCAACTCTGTTAACTTTGGATATTTTTCCGGTTTAAGTCTATATTCTTATCTGTAGCTATGGCTTCCCTTGAAGCTCAGGTGGTAAAGAATCTGCTTGCAATGCATGAGACCTGGGTTCGATTCCTGGGTCAGGAAGATCCCCTGGAGGAGGAAATGGCAACCCACTTCCGTATTCTTGCCTGGAGAATCCCATAGACAGAGGAGCCTGGCAGGCTGTAACCCATGGGGTCACAAAGAGTCGGACACGACTGAGCAACTAAACCACCACGATCACTTTATCTGTAAATTGGTTAATAAGGTATTAACCTTGCAGGGTTATGGTAAGACTTAGAAATAATGACAGGTTTTAAAATGTAGTAATTGTTAGGGACCCTGTATGAATCAGAATTCAGCCAAATGGATCAAACGAAGAGATTACTTAAAAAGAGGTGGGCACAGCTGTGGGAACAAATGAGAAAATGAAATGCACAGAAACAGCACTGCAAGGAGCTCTTAGGAGAGGAATTAGAGTTTCTAGAGCCCAGTAAGGACTGGAACCTTGGAGGAGCGCTCAGGAGTACAAGCTGCTGCCAGAGAGGCCATGGCATAGCAAGGAGAGAGAAGGGATGCAACACTCTGGTCTTTCTCATTTCACATTTTTCAATTTCATGTTGATTTCTTCTGTTGGCCCAACCCAACTGGGAACTAGTTGGCAATGTACTGGAACATGATGCTGGATCTACATGGGTCAGCTTTTGAGGACCTCAAGTCAGGCTTAGAAAGCTGGAGAATGGATCTTGGGGAGAATAATCAGCATATAACTATTATTATTCATCAAAAAGTTTGTCTGAGAACGCTCTCTGCAAACCTCTTTGAAGCGCAATGCCAACTGGAAGTAAAAACTTAACAGGCTTTAAGTAAACCTAACCATCCAAGTTTTTAAGGGTCATCTCTCAGAGTCCTTTGGCTGCAAGTTCCTACTAGCACAGATTTCCAGAGATCTTGGCAGGCTGTGTAAGTTAAGACCTGGAATAATTTTAGAGTACACCCTATTGACTTCCTTTGGGCATCCCTAGGTCTCTCATCATTTTGTGGTTTCCTGTGTCAGCCTCAGTCTTGCTAGACCTGGTTAGTCACTTGCTGACTGTTGTTTTCAAGAAAGTCAGCCAAGATTCAGAAAAAAGTGACTGCTTCATAACAAATCAACCCTGCAGCAATGGCAAATACTACTGACACATTTTCTTGAGTTCAAAGTCTGTGTGGACTTCAGATTGAAGTAACTTTTCCTCTTCCCGATTTTGCCAGCCCTGTCCTCTCCTCCTATACCTGAACTAACCCATAGGCGAAATGATGAAAAACAGTGGTAAATAAACATGTTCTTTTTTCTAATTTTATATAAAATTATAACTAATATCAGAATCTTGAGTGTTCACACTACGTATTAGTACAATAAAAAGTCACATTTTTTTAATTTCCTAGTCACTGAGTTTAAAAATTTGTGAGGTCTGATGCAAAATTAAAAGTCACTGTTTAAATGGAGAGAAACAATTATAGAAAAATAGAATATGAAGAGTGAGATGCAAAGATGAATAATTTGGAAGTGCTATATACAACTAAACAATGAATCAAAATGTATACTCAAAAGTGTTTAAATGCAGACATAGAGATCAATAGAACAGAATAGAGAGCCCATGAATATGAATAAATTCACACACTGTCTATTAATTTATGACAAAGGAGGCAAGAATATATAATGGAGAAAAAACAAGTCTTTTCAGCAAGCAGTGTTGGAAACACTGAACAGCTACATGTAAATTAATGAAATTAGAACACTCTCTCACACCATATACCAAAGTAAATTCAAAATGATTTGAAGACCTAAATATAAGACATGATACCATAAAATTTCTAGAAAAGGACGTGGGCAAAACACTCTCTGACGTAAATTATAACAGTATTTTCTTAGATCAGTTTCCCAAGACAAAAGAAATAAAAGCCAATGAGACCTAATCAGACTTAAACGCTTTTGTACAGCAAAGGAAATCATCAGCAGAACACAGAGACAACCTATGATGTGGCAGAAAATATTTGCAAATTATGAGACCAATAAGTGATTCATATCCAAAAATATACAAATAGCTCATACAACTCAATCATTCTGTATATTAACAATGAGTAATTAGATACCAAATATTTTCTGTATTACTAAAGTTCCTGATAAAAGAGGGAAATACCTATGAATAAGTCTAACTAAATTGTGTAGGATCTTTATGCTGAAAACTAAAAAGTGCTGACTGGAGAAATTAAAGAATTTAAATGATGGAAAGATATATCTCACTCATGGCTTGCGATACTCAATGTAGGAAATATAATAAAAAAGAAATACAAATACAGCTTTTATTTTAGATTTTTTGGCAAAGGTGAAAAATAATTAAATGGAAAATGAATAGATTTTTCAATAAATGTTATTGCAACAATTGGACATCTATATGCCAAAGCAAAAGAAAATAATAAAAGCTCACACTTATTACATCAATATTAATGTACAATAAATAGATCATAGATCTAAATCTAAAACCTGAATCTTATAGAATTGTTAGAATAAAACAGAAGTAAGTCTTTATGACTTGGGGTTAGACAAACTTTATGACTTGGGGATATCAAGAGCATCACTGAGAAAAGGAAAAAAAAATAACTTGGACTTAAAAATTTAAAACTTCTTCTCTGTGAAAGCCTCTGTTAAGAGGATGGATAAATAAGCTCAGGCCAGGAGAACACATTTGCAAATCATATATCTAACAAAAGACTTGTATCCAAAGTTGAAAAAGAACCCTTAAAACTCAACCATAGGAAAATAAAGACCTCAATTAAAATATGAGTAAAGGGTTTAAACAGATACCCATCAGAATGTATCGATCACATTGAAGACATGAAATGATGTTCACCATCTTTAGATACTGCAGATATGAAAATTAAAACTACAGTGATTTTCAGTATTTGAATGGTTTAAAAGAATATTGATAATACCAAGTGCAAGTGTATTAGTCTGCTTGGGCTGCTGTTATCAGAATACCCTAGACCTGGTGGCTTCAGTTCAGTTCAGTTCAGTCGCTCAGTCATGTCCGATTCTTTGCGACCCCATGAATCACAGCACGCCAGGCCTCCCTGTCCATCACCAACTCCCGGAGTTCACTCAAACTCATGTCCATCGAGTCGGTGCATCAGCCATCTCATTCTCTGTCGTCCCCGTCTCCTCCCACCCCCAATCCCTGCCAGCATCAGACTCTTTTCCAGTGAGTCAACTCGTCGCATGAGGTGGCCAAAGTATTGAAGTTTCAGCTTTAGCATCAGTCCTTCCAGTGAACACCCAGGATTGATCTCCTTTAGAATGGACTGGTTGGATCTCCTTTCAGTCCAAGGGACTCTCAAGAGTCTTCTCCAGCACCACAGTTCAAAAGCATCAATTCTTCTGCGATCAGCTGTCGTGGCTTAGACAACAGGAATTTCTCACAGTTCTGGGGACTGAAAATCCAAAATCAGGATCCCGACATGGCAGGGTTCTGATGAGAACCCTTTTCGTGTTTTGCAAATGACTACTTTCTTGCTTTATTCTCATGTAGTAGAAGGAGAGATCATTTTTATCCGGTCTCTTCTTATGTGGGCACTAATCCCATTCATAAGGGCTCTACTCTCATGACCTAGGGCTTTTCTGGTGGCTCAGTGGTATAGAATCTGCCTGCCAATGCAGGAAACACAGGAGACATGAGTTTGATCCCTCAGTCAGAAAGAGCTCTGGAGGAGGAAATGGCAACCCACTTCACTGTTCTTGGGAAATCCCATGGACAGAGGAGCCTGATTGGCTACAGTCCATGGGGTCGCAAAGAATCAGACAGGGTTGAGCAATTGCACACACAGGCTCATGACCTGATTACTTCCCAGAGTCTCTACCTCCAAACACCTTCACACTGGGGATTACAGCTTCAGCATATAAATTTTAGAAGGAACACAGACATTTAGTCCTTAGCAACAAAGATACAGAAGAAATAGAACTCTAAAATACTGTGGGAACGTGATATCATCCTGTCACTTTGAAAAGTTTGATAGTTCTTTTTAAAAACAGAGTTAAATGCATACTTATGTGACCCACAAATCTCATTGCTTGAGTGTTTATCCTAAAGAAATGAAACTGATATTCACAAAATCTTATTCACTAACATTGATAACAGCTGTATTCACAATATGGAAAAAACCAAAATGTCTTTCAGTGGGTGAATGAATAAACCAGTTTCATACATACATACAATGGAAAGTCCTCAGAGAAAAAGGAATGAACTCTTGATATATAGAAAAACTTGGATGACACCCAAAGGAATTACACTGAGTGGAAAAAGCTAATCTGAGAATGTTGTTGTTGTTTAGTCACTAAGTCGAGTCCCACTCTTTTGTGACCCCTTGGACTGTAGTCCACCAAGCTCCTCTGTCCATAGGATTTCCCAGGCAACAATGCTGGAGTGGGTTGCCATTTTCTTTTCCAGGAAATCTTTCTGACTTAGCGATCAAACCCAAGTCTCCTACTTTGGCAAGTGGATTCTTCACCACTGATCCACCAGGAAAGCCCCCTAAAAGGTTACATAAACTGTTGTTTTTATTTATGTGACATTCTCCAAAAGACAGAACTATAGCCCTGAGAAGTGGAGTGTTGCTGTAACATGTAACAAAAGATGTGAAAATGGCTATCCTATCCTTATCACTACTTTAGGGGTTTTGAGATATTTAGAGGCTAATCTCGGGGGGAAAAATATGACCACGAGGTGGTAGATCCACAAACAGGCTTTATTTGGGTAACACTTTGATGGATTTGCATGTTTGGTGGAATCTCTCACAGCAGGAAATTGTCCAGAGCAACAATTGTCCCTCTGGTGGTAATTGTTTTACCACCAAGAAAGGTAGCAAGGCAAGGGAATTCTGAGAGAAGGGTGTGAGAGGTGATGTTGCTCTTTAGCCCAACAGGGAGTCTCTGTTTTGAAGGGTAGTGGTAGTTTAGGGTCTTTACAGCTCTTGAGTTTGTCTTAACTATTGCTAGCAGATGTTGTGTGCAGGTTTATGGGGCATGCAAAGCAGATGGACTTTACATGGCTAAAAATCCATTTGTTTGGGGTGTGTTTAAAACAACTGGGAGTGTGAAAATTTGAGTTTGACACTGATGAAGTTGATGGTGGAGACTTGAAGAAGTAAATATCCTAGAGGCCAATATACAGAGGCTAACTCTGACTCATTTTTATAACAATAGAGTAATGGGGAGAGGCTGGAAGAAATTTGAGCACAAAAAGTTTGCCTTGAAAAGGCTGTTGGGAGGAACATGACTGTTTAAGGGAATTCTAGTAAGGATGCAGAAGGAAAAGAGGAACATATTATTGGAAGATGAAGGAATTTTAAGTATAACTGGAAAAATTGTTATAGTGGCAGAAAACTTGGCTTCATTGTGTTCTACAATTGTGGAGAGAACAGAAATTGTAAATGATGAAATTGGATATGTTGCTGAAGAGATTTCCAAGCAAAGTATTAAAGAGGCAACCTGTTTTTCTTTAGTTTTTTTTTTTTTTTTTTTCACTTAGTAAAATGCAGGAGGAAAGAGATAAATTGAAGAAGGAATTGTTAAGCAAAAAGGAAGCAGCGCTTGATGATTTGGGAGGTTATTGGCCTATCTATATTTCAAAGGATGTTAATACTAGGAGACTGACTAGGGAAGTGAGTTCTGAAGAGAAGGCCAAGGGTATAGCTGGATAACATTTGCTGGATCAATTAGGCATGTGACTCATGAATCCACTCAACTGTCTTAGGGGAAGGCAGGAATAGAGAGAGAGTTATTCTGGAAATATTTCTGGGGGATTCTTTTGTCTAATGCTATGGACCCTTGGGACATATAAGGGAGACCCACAAGGTTTTTGAGAATGTTGTATCAGTAGAAACACTGCCTGCTTGGACTGAAAGGGATAGCAGCAGGACAAAACGAGAAAGCTGTTGCTGCTGTTGCTGCTAAGTCGCTTCAGTCGTGTCCGACTCTGTGCAACCCCATAGACGGCAGCCGACCAGGCTCCACTGTCCCTGGGATTCTCCAGGCAAGAACACTGGAGTGGGTTGCCATTTCCTTCTCCAATGTGTGAAAGTGAAAAGTAAAAGTGAAGTCGCTCAGTCGTCTCCGACTAGTAGCGACCCCATGGACTGCAGCCCACCAGGCTCCTCTGTCCATGCGATTTTCTAGGCAAGAGTCCTGGAGTGGCTTGCCATTGTCTTCTCCAGAGAAAGCTGTTGGGCTTCCAAAATTACTCAAGCAGGACACTGCTACTGCAAACGTATGCTACCCTTCAAGAAAAGGTAATAATAACTCCGAGGATGCAGCCACTTCATTTTGTACAAAGACCTATGGAGTCTCAGAGGCAGAGCATTAAAACACAGAGTATTACTCATAGACCTTGAAGCTTAATGGAATTTTCCTTTATGTATTTCTAACTTACCTGAAACTGATGACCCCTATATTCCTTCCAATTCCTCCCTTTTGGAATAGGAGTATCTATTCTGTCTATATCTAATATCTATGCCTATCATACCATTGTATTTTGGAAGCAAGTAATTTGTTTCCTTGTTTTAGATGTCCACAGAAAAGAAACTTTTGTTCCAGGATGGATCAGGCTCAGACTCTAACCCATACCTGACATAAATGATAAGATTTGGGACTTTTGAGCTGATGATATTTTGATGAAATTTTGGATTTAAGAGTTGATGCTGTAATGAGTTAAGATTTTGGAGGATGTTGGGATAACGAGAATATACTTTACCCATGAGACAGTTGTGAACTTTGGGAGACTAGACAGTGGACTTTGGTAGGCTGAATGGCATCATCCTTCAGAGATATTTTGTTCTTGTTCAGTCATTCAGTTATGTATGACTCTTTGCGACCCCATGAATAGCAGCATGCCAGGCTTCCCTGTCCAAAGATATGGTGGCCATATTCTAATCCCTAGAATCTGAGAATGTGATCTTATTTGGAAAAATAGTCTTTGCAGATGTAATTGTTAGGATTTTAAGATTAGCTTACTTACCTGTGCTGTGCTTAGTTGCTCAGTTGTGTCTGACTCTGCGACCCCATGGATGATAGCCCATCAGGCTGCTCTGTCCCTGGGGATTCTCCAGACAAGAATATTAGAGTGAGTTGCCATGCCCTTCTCCAGGGGAGCTTCCTAACCCAGGATTGAACCCAGGTCTCCTGCATTGCAGGCAGATTCTTTATCGTCTGAGTCACCAAAGAAACCATGGACTCTAAACCCAATGACAAGTGTCCTAATAAGAGACACACAGAAGAAAGACACATAGGAAGATGAGAAGGCTATGGGAAAATGGAGACAGAGATTGGAGTTATACTGTCATAAGCTAAGGAATGCCTGAAACCATTGGAAGTTGGAAAAGTCAAGAAATTTTTCTTTCTTAGAGACTTCAGAGAGACTTGCACCTTGACTTTGGACTTCTGGCCTCCTCCAGAACTATGAGAGAATTATTTTCTATTGTTTTTAAGTCACAGAGTTTGTTGTTAATTTGTTATGAAAACCCTAGGAAACAAATATACCTACCTTGTTACCTTTTTGGATTTAGAGCTCTGTTAGGAAAGAGTCACATTAGCATTATAAAAGAGCCTTCATATGGTTTTAATTTCTGTGTATTAGTTTGGGAGCCTGAGATTTTTCGTTCTGGAGATCATTTGTTGTTGTTCAGTTGCTAAGTCGTGTTTAACTCTTTGTGATCCCATGGATGGTTGCCGCCAGGCTCCTTTGTCCATGTGATTTTCTAGGCAAGAATGTTGGATTGGGTTGCCATTTCCTTTTCCTGGGGATCTTCCTGACCCAGGGATCGTATCTGCACCTCGCATGTCTCCTGCATTAGCATGTGAGTTCTTTACTACTGACCCACCAGGGAAGCCCCTTTTGGGATGATTGGGACAAAGACAATACAATAAGTTTATACAGACATCTTTCCAGGTCTCTTGCAGACTTCTATGCAGAACAAACTTTTAGGAAAAGCTTAGGATTCTGTATCACCTATATTTTTGTGTCTTATTTGGAAATA
Source organism: Moschus berezovskii (assembly GCF_049115385.1). Lineage (NCBI taxonomy): Eukaryota > Metazoa > Chordata > Mammalia > Artiodactyla > Moschidae > Moschus > Moschus berezovskii. The sequence continues at coordinate 104,278,180 of NC_142464.1, read as the reverse complement.
TGCATTTCCTCTGGGAAAGTATATTGTTTTTAATTTGTGGTGGTATTACTTCTAGAATGGGATGTAATTCCAACATATAGTTAAGACATAAGGACAAGAGGACAACCTTTCTGAGCTGGTTTTCTCATCTCTGAAATGGGAAAGCACTAATATCCAACGTGCAGAATTGCTTATTTTTTTTCTTATGGGAAAGAATATGAATATGCTTTTAAAGGTGTGAAGTACTACTTGTGATGGTTAATTTTGACCATGGGGTGCTTAGGCTAAATACTATTTCTGACTGTATCTGAAGATGCTTCTGGGTGAGATTAGCATTTGAATTGGTGGACTCAGTACAGTAGATTGTCTTCCTGGATGGGAGTGGACAGCCTCTGATGTGCTAAGGTCCTGAATAGGACAAAAAGCAGAGGGCAAGAAGATTCATCCCCTTCTTGCCTGCCTGCTTCTGCTGGGAAATTGGTTTATTTTCCTACTCTTGGACTAGAATGTATACCATTGGCTTCTCTGGTTCTCAGGCCTTCAGACTAGGGTTGGAATTACCACTGGCTTCCTTCAGTTCAATTCAGTCGCTCAGTCATGTCCGACTCCTTGCGACCCCATGAATCACAGCACACCAGGCCTCCCTGTCCATCACCAACTCCCGGAGTTCACTCAAACTCATATCCATCAAGTCAGTGATGCCATCCAGCCATCTAACTCTCTGTCGTCCCCTTCTCCTCCTGCCCCCAATCTTTCCCAGCATCAGAGTCTTTTTCAGTGAGTTAACTCTTCGCATGAGGTGGCCAAAGTATTGGAGTTTCAGCTTTAGCATCAGTCCCTCCAATGAACACACTGGCTTCCTTAGGTCTTCAATTTGCAGATGGCAGATTATGGAATTTATCAGCCTCATAATTATGTAAGTCAATTCCTTATAATAAATCTATCTATCTGTCTATCTTGGTTCTAGTTCTGTGTTGGTTCTGTTTCTCTGGAGAACACTGACAAAAACACACAGAAATCTACTTTAAAACTATTAATATTATTGGATGATTTTAAGTCAAACCATTATAACTTTTAAGCTTTACCTTGTTGTGGTTTTCTTTTGTTTTTCCTCTCACTCCTTACTCCATTAAGTTCATTCATTCAACCAGGATACATCAACCAGTCAAGTATACTAACTTTTTATCAATTTGTACAAATTTGGATGACTTGTCTATCTCAGATCATTTTCAGACTAATAATTTTATTTCTGATTTTTGAGACTGTTAAAATCATAAACTGTAATTGGAAAATTGTGAATAAGTGGTTTTCTCCTAGAATTACTATAGTCACCAAGTTATTCCCATTGGGCTGTCACTTATCTGTTACATACCAGAGCTATTCAGCTATTTTGATGTTTTTCTTATTGGTAAAGGTTGGTCTTTTTGGTCCCTGGACCCAATATTCAGCCACCAACAGAAGATAACATTGGATTCCACAGGTAAAGGGCTCAATCCAAGACCACCCTACACTTCAGACACCAGTCACAAATCCCTGTGACTTCTGAAAGAGACGGGAATACCAGACCATCTGACCTGCCTCTTGAGAAATCTGTGTGCAGGTCAGGAAGCAATAGTTAGAACTGGACATGGAACAACAGACTGGTTCCAAATAGGAAAAGGAGTACGTCAAGGCTGTATATTGTCACCCTGCTTATTTATATGCTGAGTACATCATGAGAAATGCAGGGCTGGATGAAGCACAAGCTAGAATACTTGTACTGCCAGGAGAAGTATCAATAACCTCAGATATGCAGATGACACCACCCTTATGGCAGAAAGTGAAGAAGAACTAAAGAGCCAACATTACTTTGCCAACAAATGTCTGTCTAGTCAAGGCTATGGTTTTTCCAGTAGTCATGTATGGATGTGAGAGTTGGACTATAAAGAAAGCTGAGCAGCAAAGAATTGATGCTTTTGAACTGTGGTGTTGGAGAAGACTCTTGAGAGTCACTTGGACTGCAAGGAGATCCAACCAGTCCATCCTAAAAGAGATTGGTCCTGAGTGTTCATTGGAAGGACTGATGTTGAAGCGGAAACTCCAATACTTTGGCCACCTGATGTGAAGAGCTGACTCGTTTGAAAAGACTCTGATGCTGGGAAAGATTGAAGGCGAGAGGAGAAGGGGACAACAGAGGATGAGATGGTTGGATGGCATCACCGACTCAATGGACATGGGTTCGGGTGGACTCTGGGAGTTGGTGATGGACAGGGAGGCCTGGTGTGTTCATGGGGTCGCAAAGAGTCAGACATGACTGCTCTACTGAACTGAACTGGACTGAATTTGTTAAAACAGCTTGCAAAAGTCAGAGAAACATTTTACTTGCTAGATTACCATTTTATTACAAAGAATATTAAAAGACACAAACCAACAACCAGATGAAGAAACACATAGTGCAGGGTTCCAAACAAAGGAGCTTCTATCCTCCTGGAGCTTGGGGCCTGGAACAGTGGCATGTGGAAGCGTTCTGGTTCCCCAACCTTGGAAGCTCTCCAAACTTTCTTTGGGTTTTAGAGAGGCTTCATTACATAAGTATGATTGATTAACTCACTGGCCATTGGTGATTGACTCAATTTCTAGCCCCTTTCCCCTCTCAGGAAATCAGGGGGTGGCACTGAAAGTTCCAACCCTGTATTCATGGTTGATTACTCTGGCCAAAAGTCACTTTCATGAACATAAATCCAGTTGTAGGGGGAGGGGCTTGTTATGAATAACAAGATACCTATTTCACCTGAAGCATTTTCAGGAACTAGGGACAAGAGATGAAATATTATTTAATATAACAAAAGAATCTCCTATTGCTGTTATCGCTCAGAAAATTTAAAGGAATTTGGGAGCTGTGAGCTAGGAACTGTGAATGAAGACCAAATATACATGAGAAATATATTTTGGTCATCTGAATGACCAAATATGTGTATTCCTTATAAATCACAAAGTTGCAGTTGGCCATAGAATTTTTGTTTGTTTCTCTGTTTGAGAGAGCCAAATATTCAATCATACTGATTTTAACTTTAGAGTCTTCTTATGTCTCAGAACAAAAACCAAAAAAGCCTCTAGATGTTAGCTGAAAAGCTTGGTCAAAAATCTAAATAAATATTGCAAAATCATTCCTAATACTTGAGTTTTTCTGTTTTAACCTGGATTTTAGCTGTCCCTGACTGTAGCCTTCATGTTAAGTAACTTCAATCAAATGCAGACTGATTTTAGCAAGAAATGTCAGGAAGAATAAGATAAGAAAAATATGTCAACTCTCACTCTTCATATTGCAGCCTTTAACTCCAAAAAAAAAAAAATAGTTAAAAGGCTATCTAAATTTTATTCACGCAAAACAATTACTTCCCATATCTGATTCATTACCATGTAGCCATGTTAACTCATGGTAGATTCATTTCCTTTATTTGCTTTCTCTGAAGGCATTTTTTTTCACTTCACTGTTTACTGCTTGTCCAATATTTTGTTTTTTCTACTATTCTTTGTTCAAACTGCAAAAATCTGAAATAAAAATATAATATAGAAGTATAGGCATCAGCTAACATTTTCTATGGCATATGGTACTTCAGATGCCATATGTACCAGTGTTTAGTGATTCTGGCAAAGAGGCATAGAATGGTGAAATCCAACTGCCAGGATTGCTGAAAACAAATATGTAAATGCTCCAGGGCTTTTGTTATTCATAACATACCTCTAACACAGCACATACAATATGCTGTTCATTCTGTAACTAGTATAACTAATAAACCACATTTTCCTCTCTTATTTTTTAAGGCTTCTCCAAGTTTGTGTGGTCTTCTGCCTCTAACCTTGAATCTCACTACTGAACTCTGCATTTCAGGAAGCTCATATTAATGAAAGAGGCCTAGGGGAATACAGTCTTCCCTTTTCAAGGGCATTTATTTATTTTTCAAATTAAAATCCAAAGTCTTCTACAGGCCTCTTCTATGAAACAAAGAAAAACACTGGGCATGTTCTCTAGACAGCAGGAGTTAGGGGAAAGCAGCTAACACCAGGAAAGGCAAATTTGGGCAGGAGAACAGAAGTGGCTTTATTAGGAGGCTAGTCAGTGGTTTTCCCAATAGTGAAGTTCTATAGGAAGTCACAAGAGAGGAGACTACAGATAATTGCTTTGAAAAAGGGAAATGATAATTTTAATAACTTTTAAGCCCATATAAAATGATCACAGTTTAGAGAATAAAAGCTGACCGTGTTTGTTTTGTTGTTGTTATTTTTCTGCTGGTTTAGGTATAGCTAATGGGAAGCACACCTAATCTCCTCTTTTCTGTTTCATAGATAGGAAATCCACACAAAGTGGACAGAACAGTAGACCAGCAGCTAGAATACTTAGAGGCCATTACTTTCCACTTGTCCTCAGACAAGCTGTTTAACCTCTTTGAGCCTGTTTCCATATGTATGATGAGGATAATATCTTCTCTGGGGATATTACTGTGAGGATAATATGATATAATCTTTGTGGAAGTGCACTTATCTAGCATTATTATTATTAAAAAGAAAGCATCTGTAGATTTGCTGATAGTTTAGAGACTTAAGGAGGCTTGTACTACTTCTGCGTATTTTTCTGTACGCACATAAACCTAGAAGGAATACTGGAAATGGAAAGTTGTGAAACGTGCCAGTAACACTGTCAGCGATGAAAGTGACTCCTGCTGGGTTTAATTCTTTTAGGCTAAATCAAGTGAAACTGACATTTTATAGGTCACAAATGGTCTACTGTAAGAAATCTTACTTGTTCCTCTTTATCTCTTCCCCAGAATTCCCATGATCTCTCGCTCTCTCTCACACACACTCACACCCTTTCCTTTCAAGCAGGCACTGGTAACTAGAAGAACAGTCCGCTTTCCATGTCTGTTTAATAGCTTCTTCCCTTTCTGTTTAATATCATCCCAAATTAATCCCCAGTTTATTTTGTTTGTAAGCAAGTGTGTATGTTAGTCACTCAGTCGTGACTAAGTGACTAACCATGGACTGCAGCCTCCCTGGTTCCTCTGTCCACGGAATTCTCCAGGCAAGAATATTGGAGTGGGTGTGCCTCGAAAATGTGAACCTCCAAGTTTCATCACTGTGCTTCAGTCCAGGTCCTCCTGTCTTATTTATATTATTGGATTACTCTCTACCTAATATTCAACCTAATAATTCTGTGGTGGCAGCAACAGTAATCTGAAAGCCTTGGGAAGGGGAGTAAGTTCAGAGTCTGTAGGATCAAGAAACCGTCTCCAGGTTTAGTCTGAAATTCAAAGTATAATCTTGAAGAGATATCAAGTACATTAGTAGAAGGCTGGGAGGAGAAGTTGAATGCCTAGGAAATGTGTGTTAAGAGTCATTCCAAAGAGGAAGATAAGGTCAAGAATCAGGGAGCTCTAGGATAAGGTAACAGAACTCCCATTAGAGTTTTTTAGGTTTTCCTCTTCTTTCTCTCCTATTAGAATACAACCTTCTTGATGGTTGAGACTGGCATATTTATAGTCCATCTCCAGTGTCTGTTTCTAGGATATTGATTGATTGATTGATGTGTACTCCCATTAGAGCAGTTGCTGGAATTGCAGGCAGGTTCTGTTGTCTCATCGTCAGATATTGGGACTGGAGATAAACCTCTTCTTGCCTATAGGTGAAAATAGTCTAGAAGGCTTGTTTCTCCAGGAAATTTGAGGACAGACTTTCTAAAGGAAAAGGAGATGGAGTTATTTTGCAGGGACCTATAGAAAAATCCCAAGTGGGCCTGAGTTCCCTAGTATGCTTCCATGTAATAATAACTTTTCCTTTCCATGAAAATAGATTAAAACTGTTACATTCCAACAATTTTTCTTAAACAAGGTGTCTCAAGATTGTTGGGCTCCTTTTTGAAAAATTCCAACACTGAATTGAAAGAAAAACGAATTCCTTTTTAAAAAGCTCTTTTGTTTAGGAATTATACTTCATTAATATTTTGATATGTGTAAATCCACATATAAGATAGGGAAAACCTTCCTTGTCTCTGAATTCCAAGGAAGAAAAAAGGATGTTACAGTGAGTTTCATTAGAGGTGAGTTCCAAATTTCTGCCCGGAAAAAAGTAATAAAAAATACTAAGTGTAAGAACACTGTTTCTCCTTCCAGCTATGGCATATTGGACAAACATGCAGAGAATCATCAATTAGGAATAAGCAATCCCTCTATCACTGGGGCCCAATTACTGGGGAAATAATATCAATTCTGGGACCATTAACAGTTAAATCTTTTTATCCTGAGACAGAGATATCTAGCTTAGTAAAGCATCCTCAAATTTAGCAGAAACTGTGACATATTGTTACCCTAGTTTTATTATTGACCTAGCATTTGTTAGATATATCTGCTCTACCAGAGAAGTCCTTCAATATGAAAAAAATAATAGCGGTGATGAAAGCTCAAAATAGCTTGCCTCTGATCATTCAGTTCAGTTCAGTCGCTCAGTCGTGTCCGACTCTTTGCAACCCCATGAATCACAGCACGCCAGACCTCCCTGTCCATCACCAACTCCCGGAGTTCACTCAAACTCATGTCCATCGAGTCGGTGATGCCATCCAGCCATCTCATTCTCTGTTGTCCCCTTCTCCTCCTGCCCGCAATCCCTCCCAGCATTAGAGTCTTTTCCAGTGAGTCAACTCTTCGCATGAGGTGGCCAAAGTATTGGAGTATTAGAAGGAACCAATGTAACACAGACATACTCTGAGAATAGTACTCAGAGAATGGTACCAACAACTATCAATCAAAATTCTCAGGTGAGACTAGGTCACAGTGCTAGCTTAGCATTTTGGATGAAGAAGTTCAGACTACCCTTCTGAATTTCCAATGAATACATTTTGAAAAATTCAGAAAGGACAGAGAAAAGTGTTTTGTTACAAAGCAGGGCTCCCAAGAACAGTAGACATGCCAACCCAGGGCAGATGCATCAGTCAATCAATTAATCAGCTCAGTATCCTAGAAGTAGATTTTATAGGAGACATTAGGGATGGAATATAAATATGACACAGTCTCAAACATCAAGGAGGTTATATTCTAGTAGGAGAAAAAGCAGAGGAAAACCAAAAAACCATGAGAGCCTCACAGTCATGGTATGAAGTAGGATGGTCCATTGTGTTCGGGTTAGTCAGAGCAGGCTTCACTGCTCTGGAGGATTATCAGAGATTGATCAGGAGGAGCATTATCTGAGATTGATCTTGGTGAGGGAGAAAACTCTTGAGAGTCCCTTAGACAGCAGGGAGATCAAACCAGCCAATTTTAAAGGAAATCAATCCTGAATATTCATTGGAAGGACTTATGCTAAAGCTGAAGCTCCAATACTTTGGCCATATGATGTGAAGAGCTGACTCATTGGAAAAGACCTTGATGCTGCAAAAGATTGAGGGCAGGGGAAGAAGGGTATGACAGAGGATGAGATGGTTAGATAGCATCATGGACTCAATGGAGATGAATCTGAGCAAATTCCGGGAGACAGTGAAGGCCAGGAAAGCCTGGTGTGCTGCATTCCATGGGGTCACATGGAGTCGGACGTGACTTTGCAACTGAACAGCAATATACAGGGAGAGAAGACATCATAGGCAGAATGAACAGCACATAGTGGAATTTAGAAGGCCAAGAGAATCATACTGGAAAAAGCAAGAAATACAAGGTTGGGACTTACGGAAAATATAGGTTACAGAAAAGATAAACTAGGGCAATGAAGAAAAAAGTGGAGATTCGGGAACTTGAAAATACAGTGCGTGTGCTAAGTCCCTTCAGTCATGTCCAACTCTTTGTGACTCTATGGACTGTAGCTGGCCAGGTTCCTCTGTCCATGGGATTTTCCTGGCAAGAATACTGGAGTGGGTAGCCATTTTCACCTCCAGGAGATCCTCCCAGCCTAGGGATGGAACCCCTATCTTCTGAGTCTCCTGCATTGGCAGGTGAATTCTTTACCACTGCACCACCAGGGAATGCATACATTGGCTAAAAATTGGCATAAGGTGGGCACACTTCCAAATGATGACAGGTAGTCAGTATGTCTGTAATTCTGGATTTTCACATCTTCTTGTCTTTCATTCCCTTCCCCCAACCCCCCTCACTTTGCTAGATATCTCTATAGCTGGTCTACATGGCACCGTGGCATGGTTAAACAGCCGGGGCTTTGAGAGAGGGACTGGTGTTAATCACAGACTGTTGTACATGACTTTAAGAGTTACACCCAAGACATTGCTTGGATGCCCCAAAGCTGCTGGTCATGCTCTTACTCCAGCCTGATTTCGCTCATTCTTGAAGTGACCAAAAGGAATAAATCTGCTGGTGAATTCTAGTCAAGGAAAAGAGGGGTATTGGTAACATTTCTTTAGATGCGGAGAGAGAAATGGATTGAGTAAACCTTTTGTCATCTACAGAAACAAAACAACTTATTAATAGTCTTATACTTTAAAACATTCTCTGTTTACACAATGACTATGCCTATTCTCATGGATCACCTAAGACATACGGAGTTGATGCTGAAAAGTGCATTCTAAATAGAGATAAGTGCTGTAGTTAGGAGGTAGAGCTCAGTTTTATTCCATAAACATGATGTATTTCCTAAGTAAATAATTGTTTATCGTAATAAAAACTGTTATCATAATAGCTCATGTACAAATGTTGCCATTAGAGAATTAAGAAAATATCTCTATATAACATCCATGTTATATATTTTATAGAGTATTTATACATGTATTTGCACATATGTGCACATGCACACATGCCCACATGCACACGTGCACACACACACATACACACACAGAACATACTTTAGAAAAGAGCCAAACCCCTTTATGACAAATTTTCCAACAGAATAAACAATCTTGAATATAATGCAGAGCTTGCCAAGTCCTGTCAGAAAGCTCTTGTGGCTCAATGCAATTCTCGGATGGCAAAGAACCACTAAAATAACCCCTTCACTCAGACTCTTGTGATTCCCTGCAGGGAGCTTTCATTGCAGTTGTCAGTGTGAAAAAGCAATCAATTTTAATATATAGATACAGGAAGTGAAGGCTTTTGAGTATATGTGTGTGCGTGTGCCTGTGTGTGTGTGTGCTTCCTAGAATATATATGTATATAGAGGGACAGTTAAGGTCTTTGTTCTAATAAAACATATATGATTAATTGGGAGAAAAGGTCTGTTAGGATTTTGGTGTCTTCTTTTTCACTCTAATAGAGTTCAAAACAATTTTTATTACAGCTAATGAAGATTTCTGTATGTAAGGAAGATTTCTGTAATATAACCTGTTTCTGTATAGGTTGTATTAATGCATTTTTAGTGTACATTCCATGGGAAGAAATAGTCACACTTCCCTTGTGGCTCAGCTGGTAAAGAATCTGCCTGCAATGTGGGAGACCTGGGTTTGATCTCTGAGTTGGGAAGATCCCCTGGAGAAGGAAAAGGTTACCCACTTCAGTATTCTGGCCTGGAGAATTCCATGGACTGTATAATCCATGGGGTTGCAAAAGAGTTAGACAGGAAAGAGCAACTTTCAAATGATAGGATGTAATTTATTAGGAGATTATGAAGTAAATTAAGAGAGTTGTGACCAGGACTTTACAAAATGAAGTGGAATAGAACAGCAAACTATGAGAAATTATAGTATATGGTAAGTGTGAGTATTATTTTGTGAAATGTTTGTCTGAGTATGCGTATGTGTGTATTAGACCATAATTTCCACTTACAATGTGGACTTTTTTAAAGTAACATTTTTAAAATGTTAAAATTTTCTGACGTATTAGTTGACCTTGGTTGACAGAACAAAATACCCTCAACTGGGTGGTTTAAACAACATGAGTTAATTTTCCTACAGTAGAGGCTGGAAGTCAGAGATCAGAGTGCCAGCATTGTTGAATCCTGACGGGAACTCTCTCTGGCTTGCAGACAGCTGCCTTTTCACATGGTGAGGAAAGAGAGTAAGCTTTTTGGTATCTTTTTAGAAGAGCACTAATTCTATCATGAGAGCTCTATTCTCATGAACTTATATAAACCCGATTACCTCCCAAGGCCTCTTCTCCAAAAGCCATTATATTAAGATTAGGGCTTCAGCACAAAAAAATTTGGAGGGACACAATGCTTTCGAATTGTGGTGCTGAAGACCCGTCACAGTCCACTGGACAGAAAGAAGATTGAACCAATCAATTCTAAAGGAAATCAACCCTGAATATTCATTTGAAGTACTGTTGCTGAACCTCCAATTCTTTGGCCATCTGATGTGAAGACCTGACTCATTGGAAAAGACCCCAATCCTGGAAAAGATTGAGGGCAGGAGGAGAAGGTGACAGAGGATAAGATGGTTAGATAGTATCACTGACTCAATGGACATGATTTTGATCAAACTCTGGGAGATAGGGGAGGAGCCTGGTGTGCTGCAGTCCATGGGGTGGCAGAGTCAGACACGACTTAGCAACTGAACGACAGCAAAAACAAAATTCAGTCCACAGCACTAACATAGAGTTTATATCTTAAATTCAGTTTACAGTGTTCTCAAACTGGAGACAGTGAACTCAAAGGGAAGTATTGGAGGTATTTTATCTTTATATCCTCCACAGCCCCAGGAGTGTCATACACTTACTGGAAGATCACAAAATAGTTATCAAACTAATGTTGAGAGCTCCAGATGCTTGCATATAAAAGGATAATAAAAATAATAATTTGCATGGATATAGTAGTCACTACTTTTCAGAATGCTTTCCATCAGTGATCTCAGTGATAATTCAAAACTATTTTTTTGAAGGAAGCATGCAGAATGTTGCATTAGTAAGTTTAATTATTTCTTTAGCTTGCTCCACATTACAGTGGTATACAATAAGACATTATTTAAGTAGGCCCTAATATTTGAGTTGGTGATGGGCAGGGAGGCCTGGCATGCTGTGATTCGTGGGGTTGCAAAGAGTCGGACACGACTGAGCGACTGAACTGAACTGAACTGGACTGAACTGAACATTTGTGTTGGGGAAAGACCCAGGTAAAAGAGCAAGAATACAAAATGATGGATAGAAAGCTAAGTGCAACAGTGAATATTTATTTAAAAGGAAAAAATAAATTGCAAAACTTTAAAGTTGACAAATACATAGTTTCCAAATGTGTACTAATAAAATATTGAAATAAAATGGGTATTTGTAGATTAACCTGTATCCTGTGATTTTGCTTAGCTTACTTATTATAATAGAGCTAGTATTTTTTTTTTTTTGTAGATTCCTTAGGATTTTCTACATATACCAGGTATCTCTTTTGGAAAAAAAAAAGAGATAATTTTTAAAAAATTCTGTTTTTCAAACATGAGTGACTTTTAAATTATTATTATCATTTTGCTTTGTTTCACTGGCTAGGATTTTCAGGGGATTATTGAATAAATGCTTTATTCTAAATAATTTGCCTTATTCCAAAATTGCAGGTAAAATAACCAGTTATTCACCACTGAGTATTCTACTGGTGATTTTTTTTTTCAGATTATCTTTTAGGTTGAAGAAATTCACTTCCATCTATAGTTTGTGGAGAGTTCCATCAGAAATAGATATGGAACTTAGCCATTCTTTTTTTGCATTTATTGAATTTATCATTTCAGCAATTTGATTATTATGTGTCTTGGCCTGTTTTTTCTTCAAGTTTCTCCTGTTTGGGATTCATTGAGTTAGATTGTGAGTTTAGTATTTTAATCAAATTTGGAAACTTTTATCCATTATTTTTTCAAATGCTGTGTCCAGTCTCTACCTCATTTTCAGTACTTTCTTCCCTTTGTCTTTCATTTGGAAAGTTAGTATTGTTATGTCTTCAGTTCACTGATATTACCTTCTCCAGTGTCTAATCTGCTGTTGATCCCACTTCACGTCCTTTTCCCCTTACAGATACAGTGTTTCACCTCTCTAGACATATAACGTTTTATATAACTTCCATTTATTTCCTCACGATGGTCATGATTTTATGTTCTTAAAGATACAGAGTTTATTTATATTAACTGTTTTAATATTCCTGTCTGCTAATTTCAAGTATGGAATTTTTCTGTTCATTTCTATAGTTTGATTTTTCTTCTGGTTATGAGTCATATTTTATTGTTTATGTTCATGTCTTGCAATCTTTTATTAGATACCTGGCATTGTGAATTTAGGTTGCTGGTTGATGGATTTTGATTATCTTTTAATGTTAGATTTTGTTCAGATCTACAGTTAATCAATTATACTTTTTCAAGGTTTCGTCTGCTTATTGGCATAGAGAACTCTTTAGTCTGAGACTAATTTAACTCTACTATCAAGGTGATGCCCTTCTCAGAATTCCACCTGATAACCATATGTTATGAGATCTTTCTACTCTGACTGATGTGAAGACAGACTATTTCCAGGCTTGTGTGAGCTCCAGAATTGTTTTGTCTATTCCTCTTTGGTATTTCCCCCTTGACCACACATATTTTTTTCTTAAACATGTACTGACCAGTACTCAACTAAAGACTCAGTGGGATCCATCTGCAGAGCTACAAAGCTCTTTCTATAGAGAGCTCCCTCTTTTTCATGACTTTGCTCTACAATTTATAGCTGCCTTGAATGCTATCTCTGTCTTCTCAACTAGGCAATACTGATAATCTTTAGTTGAGTTCTTCCTACTTGTTCCATGGACTGGAAACTGTCTCCTAGCAGTAAGCTGATGAAAATGCAGGGCTCACCTTGCTTGTTTCTGATCTCTCAGGGGTCCCACAGTTCTATGCTGCTTGTTGTCCCATGTCTGAAAACTGTTCACATATCTGTCCATGTGTTTAGCTGTTAAAATTGGCAGAGTCGATCTGGTCTCTGTTATTTCATCTAGTAATCATTTGAAGTCTACAGTATTATATTTAACATATTCATAGTATTCCATTTTATCAATACCATAAGTTAACTCATTACCTGTTGTTGGATATTTACAATTTTTCAATCATAAAAATTATTATGCAAAAAGATTATGAAAATTATTATGTATACATATTTCTGCCTTTGTTTAAATTACTTTAGGTGAAATTTCTGGGTCAAAGGATGTAAAAACAAAGACTCTTGTGTAAATTTTATAACTCTTACTTATTTCATTTAAAATAAGTGCTGAGATTCCTTAGAAACTTACTAAGTAGCCGTCTTCAGCCGTCAATATTCAGATTTTAAATAAACTTATATACAAAGGAATGCAGTAGGCTAAAATAGAACCTTGTATGTCAAATCATGTGAAAGCTAAATGAGCCTATAACTGAGCCCAGGGTTAGTAGAATGCGCAGGTACAGATAATGCTGGACCAGGGGAAAGCTTCACTATAGGGACAGAGTCTGTCTCTGAGGGAGTAGTAGGTGACATGTTCCCAGTGGAATATCATTGGCTACAGGTTCCCATGAAGAAGCAGGAAGGAACTGAGCTAACAATACTCCAGTTCATTCTTCCCAAAGCGACCAAAAAGTCATTCCATTTCCTGGGCCAGATAAAACTGTGTAAAAAACACCAGCAGTTACACTAATTAAGGCCTCTCAATATAGGATAAAATAAAGGAGAGAGTAAGAAATGTTTCTCATTAACAATGAGTTAATAGTTATCAGTAAATCACTTCATGGCAAATAGATGGGGAAACAGTGGAAACAGTGTCAGACTTTATTTTTTGGGGCTCCAAAATCACTGCAGATGCTGATTGCAGCCATGAAATTAAAAGACGCTTGCTCCTTGGAAGGAAAGTTATGACCAACCTCGATAGTATATTAAAAAGCAGAGACATTACTTTGCCAACCAAGGTCCGTCTAGTCAAGGCAATGGTGTTTCCCGTGGTCATGTATGGATGTGAGAGTTGGACTGTGAAGAAGGCTGATCACCGAAGAATTGATGCTTTTGAACTGTGGTGTTGGAGAAGACTCTTGAGAGTCCCTTATACTGCAAGGAGATCCAACCAGTCCATTCTAAAGGAGATCAATCCTGGATGTTCATTGGAGGGACTGATGCTGGGGCTGAAACTGCAATACTTTGGCCACCTCATGCGACGAGTTGACTCACTGGAAAAGACTGTGTGATGCTGGGAAAGGTTGGGGGTGGGAGGAGTTGGACACGACTGAGCGACTGAACTGAACTGAACTGAACTGAACTTACTATATGCCAAGTAACATGTTTCACTAAATCCTCACCTTTAACCCTAAGCAGCAGGTACCATTTTATAGGGTAAGCTAAAGATCTGTATGGAGTAGGACCCAGACTTTAAGTAGAGTTCACAGTGTTCTCAGAGTGTGGTTTGCAGGCCACTAGAATCAGAAGAACTTACATAGCTTTTTAAACTGTAGTAGGCGTACAACTTCCAAAATGTGTGGGAAAATTTAACTTCCATAAGGTTTTTGTATAACTGGATTTAATTTCTGCTAAGAAACATTGTTCCCGGTGATGACAGAAGAACTAATCTACTGACATTGGAATTCATGGATTATCCTGTCATTGTACCTTTTAGTTTACTCAGAGTTCTGTTCCACCTCCTTTTCCTGAAACTGTACCCAAGTTCCAAAGTTATTTAATGATTTTAGGGCATCAGAGGTTTGGACTAAGTTGTCCTCCAAGCTCCTTATCTTTCAGTTCAGTTCAGTTCAGTCGCTCAGTCGTGTCCGACTCTCCGCGACCCCATGAATCACAGCAAGCCAGGCCTCCCTGTCCATCACCAACTCCCAGAGTTCACTCAAACTCATGTCCACAGAGTCGGTGATGCCATCCAGCCATCTCATCCTCGGTCGTCCCCTTCTCCTCCTGTCCCCAAACTTTCCCAGCATCAGTCTTTTCCAGTGAGTCAACTCGTCGCATGAGGTGGCCAAAGTATTGCAGTTTCAGCTTTAGTATCAGTCCTTCCAATGAACACCCAGGATCAATCTCCCTTAGAATGCACTGGTTGGATCTCCTTGCGGTACAAGGGACTCTCAAGAGTCTTCTCCAACACCACAGTTTAAAAGCATCAATTCTTCAGCAATCAGCTTTCTTCACAGTCCAACTCTCACATCCATACACGACCACGGGAAAAACCATAGCCTTGACTAGACGGACCTTGGTTGGCAAAGTAACGTCTCTCCTTTTTAATATATTATCAAGGTTGGTCATAACTTTCCTTCCAAGGAGTAAGCGTCTTTTAATTTCATGGCTGCAATGATCTTTGCTGACCGGGAATTTCACATTCACACCTAATTCTGTTCTCTGGCTTAGGACTCCTTTACCTCTAGTTGGGTAAGCTACATCCTTTTCTTGGACTGAGGTTGGGTGGAAAAATGGGATGTTATCTGATTCTTCCTCAAATCTATTGCCTATGGTATGGGTCATATATTTTGACATTCACCATAAACCTTTTTCCTCCTTTCAAAATTGTAGGCTCTGTGGAATTAAAATTTCTTTGACTCTAAAATTTTCTTTTGAAAGTTTGCTTTGAAAAGTAATTTCTATACACAATGGAGTATTACTCAGCCATTAAAAAGAATGCATTTGAACCAGTTCTAAGGAGGTGGATGAAACTAGAGCCTATTATACAGAGTGAAGTAAGCCAGAAAGAAAAACACCAATACAATATACTAACGCATATATATGGAATTTAGAAAGATGCAAATGATAACCCTGTATACGAGACAGCAAAAGAGACACAGATGTATAGAACAGTCTTTGGGACTCTGTGGGAGAGGGTGAGGGTGGGATGGTTTGGGAGAATGGCATTGAAACATGTATATTATCATATGTGAAATGAATCGCCAGTTCAGGGTCGATGCATGTTACAGGATGCTCGGGGCTGGTATGCGGGGATGACCCAGAGGGAGGATAAGGGGAGGAGGGAGGTGGGAGGGGGGTTCGGGAGGGGGAACTCATGTACACCTGGGGCGGATTCATGTCAATATATGGCAAAACCAACCAATATAATATTGTAAAATAATTAGCCTCCAATAAAAATTAAAATAAAAAAATTAAACAAAAAAAATAAAAAAAGTAATTTCTAATAATAAGACATTTGTTTTTATTATTTTTTGTCCTGAGGTCATGCAGCTTCTGACTGAAAAAGAGAAGAGCAAAATGAAAATTTAGTAATCAGATGAAAGCGGGGAGAGAAACCTCAGTTCTTATCTAAAAACATTAGTCTCTTTTGTGAAAATACAGAATATTTTGAATCAAAACCTCTGGCCCTGGCACCCGGGAATCAACATTGTAGCTGGTTCCCCAGTTTGGACACTGATCTCAGATGGGTTCCAGAGGATTTTGAGGAGACTGGAGATAATCTAGTAGTCACCTGTCATGAAAACTTGACTGCTCAGACTAGACATAAAATTTGGGTTTGTTAGAATGCATGTGGTAGAAAATCAAAGCTCCTTCCATAAACTATTTTGTTTTTCACTCTTATTTCTACAATTTTTCCTGGAGCTTTGCTTTCTTCCTCTGAATATTCAGTCTCATTTACCCAAGATTCCACCTCTTCCTTCTTTTAAATGTGGGTAGTGGGTGTGAATGAGGTGGAAAAATGAATAGTTATTGGACATCTGTGATGTTCCTGAAACGTTATATGGTCTCAGTTAATCCTCATAACATCCAGTTAAGTCTCAGAAAGGTTAAATAAATTGCTCAAGATTGCACAGGTAGCAGGTGGAAGATCTGGGATTAAAATCTGAGCCCATCTTGTATCAAAACTGGGCTTTAATTACTTTACTTTGCTATTCTTCTTGACAGAGGTGTTAATGGTTCCCCTGATTCCCTCACCCTCAACATCTCTCCTACTTCCCAGTCATATGGAAGGCCTAATCCTCACTTTTTCTTTTTCCTGTACTAATTATCAGATTGATCTGTAAAAGAAATTTCATATGATGAGTGGATTCAAAGGATTGGATCCGGTAGACAGAGTGCCTGAAGAATTATGGACAGAGGTTCATAACACTGTACAGGAGGCAGTGACCAAAACCATCTGCAAGAAAAAGAAATGCAAGAAGCAAAGTGGTTGTCTGAGGAGGCTTTACAAATAGCTGAGTAAAGAAGAAAAGTGAAAGGCAAGGGAGAAAGTGAAAGATATATCCAACTGAATGCAGAGTTCCAGAGACTAGCAAGGAGAGATAAAAAAGCTTTCTTGAGTGAACAATGTAAATAAATAGAGGAAAACAATAGAATGCAAAAGTCTAGACATCTCTTCAAGAAATTTGGAGATATCAAGATAACATTCCATGCAAGGCTGGGCACAATAAAGGACAGAAGCAGTAAAGATCTATCTAACAGAAGCAGAAGAGATTAAGAAGAGGTGGCAAGAATACACAGAACTGTACAAGAAAAGGTCTTAATGACTTGGATAACCACGATGGTGTGATCACTCACCTAGAGCCAGACATCCTAGTGTCAAGTGGGCCTTAGGAAGCATTACTACTAATGAAGCTAGCGGAGGTGATGGAGTTCCAGCTGAGGTATTTCAAATCCTAAAATATGATGCTGTTAAAGTGATGCACTCAAAATTTGAACTTAGCAGCAGCCACAGGACTGGAAAAAGTCAGTTTTCATTCCAATCCCAAAGAAAGGCAATGCCAAAGAATGTTCAAACTACCATACAATTGTGCTCATTTCACATACTAGCAAGATTGCACTCAAAATCCTTCAAACTAGGCTTCAACAGGACATGAACCAATAACTTACATATGCACAAGCAGGTTTAGAAGCAATTCATTGGATCATAAAGAAAGTAGGGGAATTCCAGAGAAAATGTCTATTTCTGCTTCATTGAGTACACTAAAGCTTTTGACTGTGTGGATCACAGCAAACTGTGAAAAATTCTTAAAGAGATGGGAGTACCAGATCTTACCTGTCTCCTGAGAAACCTATACGCAGGCCAAGAAGCAACAGTTAGAACCAGATGTGAAACAATTGACTGGTTCAAAATTGGAAAAGGTGTACTACAAGGCTGTATATTGCCACTCTGCTTATTTAACTGATATGCAGACTACATCATGCAAAATGCTGAGCTGTATGAAGCACAAGCTGGAATCAAGATTGCCGGGAGAAATATCAATAACCTCAGATATGCAGATGATATTACCCTAATGGAGAAAGTGAAGAGGAACTAAAGAGCCTCTGTGAGGGTGAAAGAGGAGAGTGGAAAAGCTGGGTTAAAACTCAGTATTCAAAAAATGAAGATCATGGCATCTGGTCCCATCACTTCATAGCAGATGGAAGGGGGAAAGTGGAAACAGTGACAGATTTTATATTCTTGGGCTCCAGTATCACTGTGGACGGTGACTAAAGCCATGAAATTAAGATGCTCGCTCCTTGGAAGAAAAGCTATGAAAAATCTAGACAGCATATTGAAAAGCAGAGACATCACTTTAGTGTCAAAGGTACATATAGTCAAAGCTATGGTTTTTTCCAATAGTTGTATGCAGATGTGAGAGTTGGACCATAAAGAAGGCTGAGCACTGAAGAATTGACGATTTCAAACTGTGGTGCTGGAGAAGACTCTTGAGAATCCCTTAGGCAGCAGGAGATCAAACCAGTTAATCCAAAAGGAAATCAATCCTGAATATTCATTGGAAGGATTGTTGCTGAAGATGATGCTCCAATACCTTGGCCACTTGATGCAAAGAGCTGACTCCTTGGAAAAAAACCCTGATGCTGGGAAAGATTAAGGGCAGGAGGAGAAGGGAGTGACAGAGGATGAAATGGTTGGATGGTATCATCAACTCAATGGAGGTAAGTTTGAACAAGCTTCAGGAGATAGTGAAGAACAGGGAAGTTTGGCGTGCTGCAGCCCATGGTTTCGCAAAGAGTCAGACACTATCGAGCAACTGAACAACAATTGCCTTTTCTGTTTTAGATTTCCAATAATAGTGCCTTTGTTTATATCATAATTTATAAAGTGCTCTGTAAAATTATGATTTGAGTCATCTTAATTAAACCTGACGTGGGTTTGAAGCTCCCGTTATACTTATGTAGACTGTTAAACTCTGAGATCCCCACAGTTCTATTTTTTTGACTTCTGTGTTAGGATCTATTTCACAGAGGTTTATAAAACACAGTACTTCTTCATCTGAATGAACTGCTTCAGTTCTAAGGTGTCTAAAGTTTCCCTTTGTGTTATCTTTCTTAATGACATTTGGATTCAGAGTGGCTGAATTACGAATTGTCAAGAGAAGACACAGGACATGTATAGGAGAAGGGAGGGGACAAATTTCCAGAGAGAAGGAGAAGGTACAGGGACAGTTGTTAATTGCCTTTTGTCCTGACGGCTCTTTCAGGTCCCCTGAGGCTCAGGATCCTCTAATGTACAGCCTCCCCTCTTTCCTGGTCTCAGGTGAATCTGAGTGTCTGCATCCAAGGGCTCTCTAGCCTGTATAGCCTGTTGTGCTTAGGATCTTGTCTTTTTCTGCCTTTACATCCCTGGAAAGTGTAAGTGATGCACTCCAGGGTATTATATTATTACAATATCATTATATTTAAATATATATATCAAAAGCATTTCCCCCTTAATAAATAAAGGAAAGTGAGAATTCAGTTATTCTTTAAAGACTTTGAATCTATAAACTGAGGGTGCTGTTAACATGAAACTCTTCCTCTGGAGCCCCACTTAACTGGACAACATAGATTGTGCTGTGGCAGTATTCAAACTGGGCAGTAAAAATGATCTCAGTCTCTTGGTTTTAGACAACCCCATGTTATATTACTGTTTGGGCTTCCTTGTTGGCCCAGATGGTAAAGAATCAGTCTGCAATGCTAGAGACACAGGATCAATCCCTGCATTGGGGAGAGTCCCTGGAGAAGGGAATGACAACCCACTATAGTATTCTTGCCTGAGGAATTCCATGGACAGAGGAGCCTGGCATGCTACTGTCCATGGGGTTGCACAGAGTTGGACATGACTGAAGCGACTTAGCACAGCACACACATTCAGACAGTCCAAATTTTGGCTTTCTGTGACTCCTCCTCCCCTATATTACTTGAAATATATCTGGATTCGAGAGGATTTATGTGTCCTTATGGTCATGGGATAGGAGATTGTATTCTCCCTGGGTTCTGGGCAATGCCCTTCATCCCTCCTCATCGTAGATAAATACCCTTATGGAATCACCTGCAGAAGTCTGTCTGAAGCTAGAGAGACTTTTCTGGTCTCTTGCTATCTCACCCTAGCAGATCTTCTGGCTTTCAACTCAATTACATCACATCAGAATTTCTGAATATCTGACAAGCTTCACAGAAGAAGACTCAGAAGGTGTTATTTCTTGCCCCTGTTTTTGTGCCTAAGTGTCACATCACAGTTTCTATCAGATATCCTGTATTGATGATGGATATCTTAGGTGATGATGTGCCAGAATCCCAAATGAAAAAGGGAAGAAACTTTTTACTTCCCATTCTGTTTACTTGTATTAATATATCTTAATATGCATTCCTCCCCAGAATCAGCGCTAGACACAAATATTTGAGTACACACATTTGGGAGAGGATCTATGGAAACAGTGCTCAATTAAGTTCTGTCTCTTAGTCACGTCCGACTCTGTGACCCCATGGAGTCACAGACTCCATCACCAACTCCCAGAGCTTGCTCAAACTCATGTCTGTTGAGTTGGTGATGCCATCCAAACATCTCATGCTCTGTCATCCCCTTCTTCTCCTGCCTTCAGTCTTTCCCAGTATCAGGGTCTTTTCCAATGAGTCAGTTCTTTGCATCAGGTGGCCAAAGTATTGAAGCTTCAGCTTCAACATCAGTCTTTCCAATGAATATTCAGGACTGATTTCCTTTAGGATTGACTGACTTGATCTCTTTGCAGTCCAAAAGACTCTCAAGAGTCTTCTCCAACACCACAGTTCAAAAACATAAACTCTTTGGTACTCAGCTTTCTTTATGGTCCAACTCTCACATCCATACATGACCACTGGAAAAACCATAGCTTTGATTAGATGTATCTTTGTTGGTAAAATAATGTCTCTGCTTTTTAATATGCTGTCTAGGTTTGTCATAACTTTTATTCCAACGAGGAAGCGTCTTTTAATTTCATGGCTGCATTCACCATCTGCAGTGATTTTGGAACCCAAGAAAATAAAGTCTGTCACTGTTTCCATTGTTTCCCCATCTATTTGCCATGAAGTGATGGGACCAGATGCCATGATCTTCGTTTTTTGAATGTTAAGCTTCAAACCAACTTTTTCACTCTCCTCTTTCACTTTCAAGAGGCTCTTTAGTTCCTCTTCACTTTTTGCTATAAGGGTGATATCATCTGCATATCTGAGGTTATTGATATTTCTCCCGGCAATCTTGATTCCAGCCTGTGCTTCATCCAGTCTTGCATTTCACATGATGTACTCTGCATATAAGTTAAATAAGCAGGGTGACAATATACAGCCTTGATGTACTCCTTTCCCAATTTTGAACCAGTCAATTGTTTCACGTCTGGTTCTGTTGCTTCTTGACCTGCGTATAGGTTTCTCAGGAGACAGGTAAGTCCTGGTACTCCCATCTCTGTAAGAACTTTCCACAGTTTTTTTGTGATCCCCACAATCAAAGGCTTTAGTGTAGTCAATGAAGCTGAAGTAGACATTTTTCTGGAATTCTCTTGCTTTTTCTATGATCCAACAGATGTTGGAAACACTGCTAGGAGAGAAAGAAATCAAGACCAAGAAGAAAAGACAGAAAATATAAAATGCTTTACCAAGCCACTTAAAATATGATTTGAAACAGAGTAGAACATAAGCCTCAAAGGTAGCAGGAGTTGGGTTGTTCTTAGGTGGCATTCAGTTTTAAGAATCCTGTCTGCTGTGTGTGGAGGCAAGAGCAAGCTTTGATGGTTAGAGAAAGCCATTTAAGGAAATGAAGGTGCTGTAATTTGAAGTCAGACTTCAAATGTAAGATGAAGTCTTACATCTTACAGATGCTAAGAGCTCACAGAATTCCAGCTGAGTATTTAAAAAATAAGAGGTCCAGTGGTCATGTATTTACTTCTTTCATTATAAATAATGTTTCTACCGTACCAGTATTATCTCAGTGTTTGTATCCAACATCCCTGTGAACATTTGCATATTTCACTTTAATAAAAGTAAAATAAATGTAAAATTTCTGTAAGTGGTTATAAGTCACTCTGGGAAAGTATAAGGGGGATCACAGTTGTATATACTTGTAAAGATCCTTCCTCAAGGAGATTGAATTCCCTTTTGATTATTGGCCTCTGGGTCTAAGAACTGGCCAAGATCTTGAAACTAGGTGAAGAATCATGACATTCAATTGTAGTAACTGACACCAAATTTCTGCTTACTCACTCTTGATCGTTTTTGGTTATACAGGTGAAGCAATACCCACATTGTCTGTCAGTTTAATTTCTTGGAACTCTAAGGTCTACTAGCTATTTTCATATAGCCTCTGTGGGCAAGAATCCCTCACTGTCACCCCAACTTTGCTGCCTATGTCCATCTTGCTTCAGGAAGTTAAGTGCTATCACCTGGTTTCTCCTATCTTAGAATTCTATTTTCCCCATTGCAAGTAGAGAACCCAGTAACTTAAAGAGGATTGCCATTCTACTCAATGATGCCTGTGCCTTCCTTATTGCATTAACAAAGAGAATATCCTTTGGACCCTCCTAAAGAACAGAGAAGCCTGGTGTGCTGCCGTACATGGATGGGATCGTGAAGAGTTGGACATGACTTGGTGACTGAACAGTAATGGCAAAGGAACATAGATAATGATCTCTGGTCATACATGAAAGAATTTATTGTAACATGTCCATTTCTCTGAGCCTTTTGCCTCCATCATAACCACTCTGCCAAGGCAATTCTATTTCATTTACTGTAGGCCACTATCATCCCCACACCAAAGACCTATCTCAGCAACATGCTACAATGGGCTCAAAGCATCTTTGTTCCCAGTGTCCAGAGTGATGAGAGAGTGTAGATCAAACCTCAAGAGTCAAAACTGCTTTATATTTGCTTTATATCCTATACTCTCAGATCCATTCTTGGGCTCATTTTCTTGGTTCCTATGGTAACAAATTATTCAGGTTCTGTGGCTTTTTTGGTACATAACCTCCTCCTTTTTAACAGAGACTACTTCCCTAATTTAAGCTGGACTGAGAGTTGTTCCTCATTATTCTTCTAAAAGAGCAGTTCTGGGAGTGTGGTGTCCAGGCCATTGCATTAGCATCACCTGGGAGTTTGTTAGCAGTGCCAACTCCCAAGTCCCATCCTAGACCTACTGAATCAGAGCCTCTGTGGGGTGGTAGCTTAGTAATTTGTGATGTAACAAGTACTCCAGGTGATGCTGATAAATGTTGAAATTTGAGGACCATTCATCTAGAAGCTGGGCTTCCCTGGTGGCTCAGACGATAAAGAATCTGCCTGCAATACAGGAGACCTGAGTTCAATCCCTGGGTTGGGAAGATCGCCAGGAGGAGGGCATGGAAATCCACTCCAATGTTCTTTCCTGAAGAATTCAATGGACACAGGAGCCTGGAGGGCTACAGTCCATGGGGTCGCAAAGAGTGGGCCATGACTGAACAACTAAGCACAGCACATCTAGAAGCCATGACCAGCAGTGGGGCAGATCTTGAGGAATGCAGACATCATCTGTGGGTCATCTGCCTTAGGTGAGGACCTCTCATGGTTTCCAGGCAATGAGAGGCTGTGATCCTCTACCAAGGAGGAGACAGTTGCTTTGGCTACCAATTTTTAGAGGATTTAGTGGTTGAAGATTCTTATGTGTATAAACCCAGATGTTCTTGTTCCAGATTTTAGATTCCCTTCCTCCTCATCAGGGCCATGAATTTAGCATAGAGACTTGCCAGGGGGTTGTAAATTCAGCTTTTATTTGCAATGATTACTTTCTTCATAAGACACACCACCTCATTTTCAGCTCAGTCTGTTTTCTGGCTGTGGATGAGGAGTCTCTTTGAATACTGTCATAATAGGCCGGTGGCTTTCACACTGTGTTTTGAGTTGATAGCTCCCTCGTATGACTTTGTGATCTTCTTTCTTTGTCACTTTGATTACACAGCAACATCTCCATGGGTATTATCATTATCACTGTCCCTTTTGCCTCTCAAAACTCAGAGATGTTGTATAAGCCAGTGCTCCTCTTCTACACAAATCCCATCCCAAGTCACCACAGCTAAGCCTCTAATTGTGTTGTTACAGTACTATTGGAGTTACCACCATCTCATTTCTGTCTTAGCTTGAGTTTCTCTAGAAGAGTATTCTGGACACGAACTTGAGCAAAATCCAGGATATGGCAAGGGATAGGGAGGCCTGGCATGCTGCAGTCCATGGGGTCGCAAAGAGTCAGGTGTGACTTGGTGACTGAACAACAACACCAGAAGATTATTCTAAGAAAAATATGTAATTCTATGCAGATTTGTCTGTTTGTTGTTTAGTTGCTAAGTCATGTCCAACTCTTTTGCAACACTCTGGACTGTAGCCTGTCAGGCTCTTCTGTCCATCGGATTTCCCAGACAAGAACACTGGAGTGAGTTACCATTTCCTTCTCCAGGGGATCTTCTCAATCCAGGAACTGAACCCATGTCTTCTTCATTGGTGGATTCTTTACCACTGAGCCACCTGGGATGCCATCATCTAGATTTAGCAACTCCCATTTCTGCCCAAAATTGTGGCACATGGCCTAATTGAACTGATGATGACTATTTCTTTCTTCTATAATGGGAAACAATTATAGAGGAGGGGAATAGAAGTAGATACTGAATTAGCCAAACAGTAATGTTTGCCCCAGAATGTATGTAAAATCATTACATACAAACATGCACTCACACATGTCTGAAAATGCATATGTATTTTGTTCTAACTTCCGTTCATATAATAATCACATCTTTTAAAGTGTAGAATGAGAAGCAGACTGATGGCAAAAAAGGTGGTTGAAATTACAGCAAGTGGTATATCCATCTATATTTAGAAGAAGGGCTGCAGAGAGTGGATGTGCTCTATAATACCAGCAATGATTTGTGGAGTTGGAGAAGTTTCCATATAGACTTCTTCCTTCACGTACAAGAGTTTTTGAACAGGCAAGGGTTTAGATACCAAGTCTTTGCACAATAGATCACTGAGAAGCTGCTAAATGACAGACTAAATAAACAATGGAATGCACAGAACCATGAGAAACAGAGAGCTGCATGTAAAGGTTGCGCCACAGCAGTTACTGACCAGAGTCTGAACTTTCAGTCTGCAGACCTCACTGCTCCGGCGAAATCAAGGACATATTCACGTCCTTCTTTCGGAGACAGGTGAGGTTTACCTGCCTGGTTGCCTTTCATGTAATGAGAGTGCTTCAGTCAGTTCAGTTCAGTTCAGTTGCTCAGTCGTGTCCGACTCTCCGCGACCCCATGAATCACAGCACACCAGGCCTCCCTGTCCATCACCAACTCCCGGAGTTCACTCAAACTCATGTCCATCGAGTCGGTGATGCCATCCAGCCATCTCATTCTCTGTCGTCCCCTTCTCCTCCCGCCCCCAATCCTTCCCAGCATCAGAGTCTTTTCCAGTGAGTCAACTCATCGCATGAGGTGGCCAAAGTATTGGAGTTTCAGCTTTAGCATAAGTCCTTCCAATGAACACCCAGGATCGATCTTTAGAATGGACTGGTTGGATGTCCTTGCAGTCCAAGGGACTCTCAAGAGTCTTCTCCAACACCACAGTTCAAAAGCATCAATTCTTCAGTGCTCAGCTTTCTTCACAGTCCAACTCTCACATCCATACATGACCACGGGAAAAACCATTGCCTTGACTAGACGGACCTTTGTTGGTAAAGTAATGTCTCTGCTTTTTAATATGCTATCTAGGTTAGTCATAACTTTCCTTCCAAGGAGTAAGCGTCTTTTAATTTCATGGCTGCAATCAGCATCCACAGTGATTTTGGAGCCCCAAAAAATAAAGTCTGACACTGTTTCTCCATCTATTTGCCATGAAGTGATGGGACCAGATGCCATGATCTTTGTTTTCTGAATGTTGAGCTTCAAGCCAACCTTTTCACTCTCCTCTTTCACTTTCATCAAGAGGCTTTTGAGTTCCTCTTCACTTTCTGCCATAAGGGGTGGTGTCATCTGCATATCTGAGGTTATTGATATTTCTCCCGGCAATCTTGATTCCAGCTTGTGCTTCTTACACCCAGCGTTACTCATGATGTACTCTAGTGCTTTGCAAATTTTTATTTTAAAAAAGTTAGATAACACAACATAATGTTTAAAATGGTGTTAAGTTAGAAAAATCAATTTGAAACTTGACTCTAAAAAGGAAAACTTTTTCCATATCTTTCTCTAAAATTTAGTAACAGTATTAGCATTCTTTCCTACAACATAAATGTATGTACCTCCAATGCTTAGAATTTTATTTCTGACAGCCTTTGCCAATGAAAGAAATCACACTTCCTTTGACAGTAGCTGTTTCAATGTCTTTAGTTCAGTTCAGTTCAGTTCATTTCAGTCACTCAGTCATGTCCGACTCTTTGCAACCCCATGAATCACAGAATACCAGGCCTCCCTGTCCATTACCAACTCCTGGAGTTCACTCAAACTCATGTCCATCGAGTCAGTGATGCCATCCAGCCATCTCATTCTCTGTCGTCCCCTTCTCCTCCTGCCCCCAATCCCTCCCAGCATCAGAGTCTTTTCCAGTGAGTCAACTCTTCGCATGAGGTGGCCAAAGTATTGGAGTTTCAGCTTTAGCATCAGTCCTTCCAATGAACACCCAGGACTGATCTCCTTTAGAATGGACTGGTTGGATCTCCTTGCAGTCCAAGGGACTTTCAAGAGTCTTCTCCAACACCACAGTTCAAAAGCATCAATTCTTCAGTGCTCAGCTTTCTTCACAGTCCAACTCTCACATCCATACATGACCACGGGAAAAATCATAGCCTTGACTAGATGGACAGACCTTTGTTGGCAAAGTAATGTCTCCACTTTTTAATATGCTATCTAGGTTGGTCATAACTTTCCTTCCAAGTAGTAAGCATCTTTTAATTTCATGGCTGCAGTCACCATCTGCAGTGATTTTGGAGCCCAGAAAAATAAAGTCTACCACTGTTTCCACTGTTTCCCCATCTATTTGCCATGAAGTGATGGGTCCGGATGCCATGACCTTAGTTTTCTGAATGTTGAGCTTTAAGCCAACTTTTTCACTCTCCTCTTTCACTTTCATCAAGAGGCTTTTTAGTTCAATGTTTTTAAGCAGTAAAAAGTCAGGATTGGAAACAGCAGGTCTAAAACATACAGCTTTTGTTAGAGAGTAAAATGTTTTTAGGAACATCATGGGATGATGACTAAAAGGATAAACTAATGAAGTTCAATTTATGAAAATCTGAGTTTCAAAACACAATAAAAATTACTGTTAATTAACCATAAATTGAATGTGTGAAAGTCCATGAATCCTTAATGACATGCCAAAAAGTTATAGCTATGAAAAACTTGAAAATAAAAAGATGATGAGAATATAGCAGAATAAGATTTTTTAAAATATTTTAATAAGTAGAGAAATACTTTGTTCATTTTATTATACAGATGAATTTTCACAAAATATAGCTGTTTGCTTCTTTCTAAATAAATAGAGAGGAGTGAATTCAGAGAACAGTAATTAACACAAACAACCAGTCCTGGTGGTTACCCATCGTACGGACATACAACCAGTAGGCAAACATATCAACAAAGTGGAAAGAAGCTCTATCTGTGTATATGGAAGTGACAGAGTAGCCAAAGTTTCTACAGAGCAGATTTACCTTCACATAATTAACTCTTTAGCTGAGTGATGAGATTTTTAGATGGCTCTGTTCATTACGGTGAAACAGCTAAGATATCAGTAAATTTCCAGTCGTCATAGGTAGCCTTCTAGGATGGCCCTTGTCTCCTGGCATTCATATCCTCGGGTGACCCGCTTCCTTTGAGGGAGGGCCTTACCAGGTTACTCACATCTAATGAACAGAACATGCAAAAGTGATGCGATATCACTTCTTAGATTAGGTTTTGAAAAGACTGACTCACTTCATTATTGTCCCTTTCTGGCTTTATTGGTTTGCTTTCTCTAATGAGGCTAGCTGCCTCAGTTGCGCGTTTCCCTATGGAGAAGCCCATGTACCAGGAAACTGCAAGTAACTTCTTGTTAACAGCCAGTGAAGAACTGAGACTCTCAGTCTTACAGTCAGAAGAAACTGAATTCTACCAACAGAAAAATGAATGGGCATGGGCACTGATTCAGTTAAGCCTTGTGTTGACTCTATCCTTGATGATTGCCTTGATTGCAGCTTCATGAGAGACCTTGAGCCACAGGACCACTGAACCATGCCCAGATTCCTGACCCTCAGGAACTGTGATAATAAATGGTGGTGTTGAAAGCCACTAAGCTTTTGAATAATTTGTTATGTGGTAACAGATTATTTTTTCCAGTGAGTCAACTCGTCGCATGAGGTGGCCAAAGTATTGGAGTTTCAGCTTTAGCATCAGTCCTTCCAATTAACACCCAGAACTGATCTCCTTTAGAATGAACTGGTTGGATGTCCTTGCAGCCCAAGGGACTCTCAAGAGTCTTCTCCAACACCACAGTTCAAAAGCATCAATTCTTCGGCGATCAGCTTTCTTCACAGTCCAACTCTCACATCCATACATGACCACGGGAAAAACCATAGCCTTGACTAGACGGACCTTTGTTGGCAAAGTAATGTCTCTGCTTTTTAATATGCTATCTAGGTTGGTCATAACTTTCCTTCCAAGGAGTAAGCATCTTTTAATTTCATGGCTGCAATTAGCATCCGCAGTGATTTTGGAGCCCAAAAATTAAAGTCTGACACTGTTTCCACTGTTTCCCCATCTGATGCTGGGAAGGATTGGGGGTGGGAGGAGAAGGGGATGACAGAGAATGAGATGGCTGGATGGTATCACCAACTCGATGGACATGAGTTTGGGTGAACTCTGGGAGTTGATGATGGACAGGGAGGCCTGGCATGCTGTGATTCATGGGGTCGCAAAGAGTCAGACACGACTGAGCGACTGAACTGAACTGAACAGATTATTAATACACCAACAATGATAATGCCAGAGAAATGAAGCTTCTCTGCGTTCTTGTTCCATGTCCCAATCAGGAATCTTGGTAGATAATCCAGTTTGCTATTTGGACTAGAGACACCAGTTTTTCATGCTGTTGAGATTTCTACTAGGAATATATGTTTGTTAATCTCACTATAAACTGTATTTAGGAAGAAGAAGAATAGGAATTAGGATAAGAAGGGAATAATAAAGAAAAAATATGTAAGAATTTAAAATACCAGAAAGTAATTGGCTGGTTTTAGTGTATGATGGTGAAAGTCGCTCAGTTGTGTCCAACTCTTTGCTACCCAATGGACCATACAGTCCATGGAATTCTCCAGGACAGAATACTGGAGTGGATAGCCTTTGTGTTCTCCCAGGGATCTTCCTAACCCAGGGTTCAAACCCAGGTCTTCCGCATGGCAGGTGGATTCTTTACCAGCTGAGCCACAATTCAAATCACTGTTACTTTGTGCAAGGCATTAATAGATTCTAATATAACTTGGGCATTAAGAGATTCTACTAGAACAGATTGTAATATAGTAATATTAAGATTTTAATGATAGAATTTCTGAATTATCTTTTAATGGTCATTGTTAAAACTAAATAACATTAACTATTGGTCAATAATCAAAGATGAGTTTCTTGACTATTTGGTATATTATTGAACTGGTTACTGCTAGGTGACTAAAGCCCAGTCCTACTGGAGATCCTCTGCAGAATAATGTAAAATACTCATAAACTTTTCTTCCTAAAATCTTGATACAGGAAGCCTAAACTTTTATCCAGTGACTCTCTCCATTTGGTTGAGTGTTATCCTTGGAAATTCTTGTATTTCTGGCTACCCAGGAATTCTAATTCAAATGAAAGAACTCAGAATAACTCATTCTTGAGTTACTGCTGCTGCTGCTGCTAAGTCGCTTCAGTTGTGTCCGACTCTGTGCGATCCCATAGACAGCAGCTGACCAGGTTTCCCCATCCCTGGGATTCTCCAGGCAAGAACACTGGAGTGGGTTGCCATTTCCTTCTCCAATGCATGAAAGGGAAAAGGGAAAGTGAAGTTGCTCAGTCATGTCTGACTCTTCATGACACCATGTACTGCAGCCTACTAGACTCCTCCGTCCATGGGATTTTCCAGGCAAGAATACTGGAGTGGGTCACCAGTGCCTTCTCCATCTTGAGTTACTAGTGGCCAGTAATTACTTTGTAATATCCCATGTTATACTCACCCTATCAAATACTTTCTTTTTCTCTCAGAAAGTAGAAGTAGACAATGGTAAGTGTTATAGGAGATTGGTCTGTCATGTCTGATGGTTCAGACATGATAGATTCAGAAAAACTTCTTCTAAATCAGTTGGGGTTGGGTATTTTGCCTTCTCCCTTTTCCTAAAGTTTCATTCCATGTGGAAAGCCTTTAATTAGTGCAACATTCATGCCCTCTGCCTACGCCCTCACTCCTCCCTTAGAGAGGAAAGAGTGACTTATCTGATAGTTGAGTTTGGAAGGAGAAACTAGGCAAACATAATTTATTCCCCTCAACTCCCATTTCTCTTGGGAAATAGCTGTAAAGGAAAAAAAAGAAAACACATACACAGTCTGACTCTTCCTGGAGTAAGTTTTACAGGGGTAGGTCTCTCCACTCAGGGATGCCTGAGGGGGTAAATTATTCCCTGAAATTAACTGAGTAAATATAAAGAAAGGCCCTGGCCTGTAAGTCAGTCTAAGTGATTAAAGTGATATTTTTATTTCTATCCGCTTGAGTCCCATTTATGATTTTTAATTTTTTGAAAATTTATTTTATGCTTACTTTTGGCTAGGCTGGGTCTTAGTTGCGTTGCCTGAGCTTTCCCTAGTTGTAATGAGTGGTGGCTACTCTGCAGTTGCAGAGTGTGGGTTTCTCATTGCAGTGGCCTCTTTTGTCGCAAAACACGGGCTCTAGGCACTTTTTTCCCCAAAAATATTAGTTGTGGTTTCCAGGCTCTAGAGCACGGGGTCAGTAGTTGTGGTGCATGGGCTCAGCTGCTCCACAGCATGTGGGACTTCCCAGATCTGGGATCGAACCTGTGCCCCTGCATTGGCAGGCGGATTATTATGCACGGCACCACAGAAGAAGAATTTCTCTGTTTTTCTCTAACTAGTCCAAAAAGTGGTTATGAAAAGAAGGGTATTATATATTATTTTCACCCCAACATTGTCCTACCTTCAAGTCATAGAAACAGTTTGCAATTTCCTAAAACAGATCTTCCTTTTTGTATATAGTTACTTACGAATGATGACAACTGCCATGTTATGTAACTTCCTGTTGTGAATGTAGTTCCTCTTCCACAAATCTTACGTCTACAGTTAGATTTGCATTTTTAACAAAATCAGGCATCTATTTCACAACTTTGTTAGACCCTTGATATACTTTTTAGTCATTCTTCTGTAATTTAACTTCCTCACAAAATCCACTTTTTTGGACATTCTTAATAGATAAAAAGTATTTTTCTTTTATTTGTTAATAACATTCATGCACCCATGGTTAACATTGCCAATTGTTACTATGACAAGTTGCCTTTTTATTCAGGTATTAAAACATTTTAATTTTTGATGGAATTAAAATCTATTTTACCTATTTGATGACAAGTGTGTTAATAAATCTGATATACAGATCCTGTGCTAATTTGGGTTCCCTTAAAGCTGAGTCTGAGATAAGGATGCTGCTAGTTTATTTGACTAGGGATGATGAGAGGTCCTGGTTAGAAGCCAGGAAAATGAGGCAGGGACGGAGGGGAAGTCCACAGAGGGCATCAGTATTCCCAAGCTAGTTTCTGCTCTGTGCCACTGGAACTCATTTCTGCTGAGGATCCTCTAGAGAAACCACATAGAACGCAGTCAGAGTTTTCCCTCCAGAGGATGGGAGACCAAGGGGCCAGATCATCTGCCTGGTGATTCTCCTCCTCAATTAATTGCGGGTTGTCCTTGGGAGGATTAACTCACTGCCAGCTTCTGGGCTGCCCCTCGTGCAGGCAGAATGAAGAAAGATGGAGTAATACAGCGGGGCCTTGAGGGGGCTGCGGATCTGTGTAACCGACACAGAATCTGTCTATCACAGCTTCAGCTGACACTCAGGATGAACTGAAAGAAAGTGGCACAGGGCTCTGCTTTACATATTACCCAGAAAATATTCAAAATAGAGCAACCATTTGCTAAATTCATCCCATCAACCTTAACTGTTGACGTGGTATGGCTAAGTAAGTGTTTGCTTTTATTTCACCAAATTCAAATGAAGTTGCTTTGAGTTCTTCCAGATCCCAGAGGGGTCAGATTTATCTTTATCTATCGCTCTTTATTGATCCAATCAAGATTTCCTTTATGTTGCACTGATGTGTAATACAATGATGTGTATTATTGAAGTAGCAATTGTTTATTGATATTAAGTCTTAACACAAGTTACAGTTTATCAAATTGGTCGTTGTAGGGAAATTGCTTCTCTTTTAGTCCTGATGTGTGTATCTCTGGTACCAAAGTTAGAATTGTCTTGTGATCTCAAGATGATGATTATCCTGTTGTGATTTACTTTACAAGAGTGAAACCAGGGTTTCATAGATCACAAAGTACATTCTGTTTTGAATGGTTCGATTGACAGGGAAAGAAAACTGAATTTGGAAGGGAACTGAATTTGAAAGCTTAGGTTATTGAGTGCTGAGTGCTGAAGACAACACCTCTCTTGGAAGCCAGCCAGCATCTGGATAGGATGAGAACTTAAGCTCTGGTAATTTTTTTTTCTTTTTTCAAAATTCATAGTCCAGATCCTCTGGATTCCATTTCTTTCTGTGTATTTTTGTTTGTTGCTGCTGCCTTTGGCATTAAATAAAATCTTGTTGAAATGTTTTCATCCATTTTCTCTCATGCTCATGGATATGATGTAAAAGATTTGATGTTCACAACTGTCCCTCAGTGTTCAGGGATAATAGCATCCATATCTTACGTCTTGGTTTAGGAGTAAGGGACTCTCCAGTCTACACAGGGGAGACTTACCCTTCTTTGTTTTTTGATAAAAATATAGTAGTTTCCCACTGGGTCTGACTATGAATAGTTAAGGATATCTATAATTATTGTTTCACCTTTTATAGCAGTTGATTTAATTCATTTGTTTTCTAAATAACATTGACTCAAAACCATCTCTTGCACTGAAATAGCAATTATAGGTTTTAATTCTTCTCCATACATTTAGTTTATTCAAGCACTTTATATCAGGAATTAGTTCAGAGGCTGATCTTACTAGCAGCTTTATAAACAATGTGGAAAAGAAAGTGTTCACAATGAAATTCCCAAGTTTGCCAGTAACATTAAACTCTTCTCATTAATAAAATTTCAAGTTGATGGGGATAAACTGCAGGAAGACCTCATAAAGCTGTGCTAGTGGACAGAAAATTGACATATAAATCTCACAGAGAATAAGATTAAGATAATGAACCAATGTGTTTGTGCTCGGTCACTTCAGTTGTATCTGACTCTTTGCGACCCCACAGACCATAGCCCACCAAGCTCTTCTGTCCTTAGGATTATCCCAGCAAGAATACTGGAGTGGATTTCCATGCCCTCTTCCAGGGGATCTCCCCGACCCAGGGATCAAACCCACATCTCCTGTGTTGCAGACGAGTTCTTTACCTGCTGAATCATGTGTTTAGGAAGCAAATAATCCAAACTACACTTGCAGAGTAATGGACTTGTATCTAACATTACAGTTCAGGGGTTATTGTAGACTATTCTCTGAATACTGTGGTGTATCTGTTAAAGACAGGTGAAGTTCTGACAGTCACCAGGAATGGAAAGGAAACAAAATATAACACAGTATCCTCTCTTTCAGAAAATTATGGTACAAATGTGCCTGTTCTTAAAATTTATAGGTCGGATCACAATATGCAAGAATATAATGAAAAATGAAGCACTAAAGGTAAGAAACCAGAAAGAACCAAGCAGAATGGCAATGCTGGGACTTCCCTGGTGGCTCAGTGTTAAGGAACCAGCCTGCCATGGAGGAGATGCAGCAGGAGCCACCTGGAGAAGGAAATGGCTAACCACTCCATTATTCTTGCCTGGGAAATCCTATGGAAGAAGAGCGAGGCTGGCTCCAGTCCATGGGGTCACAAAAGAGTAGGACTTAGCGGCTAAACAAGAACAAGTCACATAAATGTAAGCTAAAATAAACTCCAATATAAAATGGCAAAGTTTGAAAGGAGAGCCAAACCTTCAAAATCAGTAAGGGTTCTCTTTTGTTTATGAAAACGAGGCAACTCTCCTAGAAGAGGCAAAACAAAGACAATCAAAGGAATTTTTAATTGATAGATTTCAGCAGAGAGTGAATTATGAAACTCATTTTGTACAGAGAAGTTCTTGATGAAAGTAGAATTTCCAAAATGAATTTAATACACTCTTGTGATATGCACTTAAGTTATTTAAGGGGGAAATAAATGATTGTGGATTTATTTTTAGTATTTAAACTGAATATTCTTGTTATTTATCCCTTGGTGTCCATCAGAGACAAAGAAAGAAAAAAAACAGCAGCTTCTCAGGACTAGAGTTCTAGAGTTGAGAAGTTAAAAATGGAGATATATAATTAGTACATGAATTTCTCAAACATCTGTCACATCATATTGTTTAGTTACTATTGAGACAAGGCAGTGAGCATCTAACAGATTTCATCTTTGTAAAACAGAAACATTTCTCAACATTTTTCTTTCTTAAGTGAATCAGTGAATTCTCATCTGGGGAAGACTATCCAATATCAGAAAAATCCCTGTTGAAACAACTTGGAAACACATACAAAATTTTTTTTTATGATTGGAAGTTGCTGCTGCTGCTGCTGCTGCTGCTGCTGCTGCTAAGTCACTTCAGTCGTGTCCGACTCTGTGTGATCCCAAAGACGGAAGCCCACCAGGCTCCCCCGTCCCTGGGATTCTCCAGGCAAGAACACTGGAGTGGGTTGCCATTTCCTTCTCCAATGTGTGAAAGTGAAAAGTGAAAGTGAAGTCGCTCAGTCGTGTCCGACCCTTAGCGACCCCATGGACTGCAGCCTACCAGGCTCCTCCATCCATGGGATTTTCTAGTAACACATAAAAAAGACAATATACCATGACTATGTGAGATTATATCCCAGATTTATAAGGAATAGTTTAAAATATGCAAATAAATGTATCTGAAATAACTGGACCACAATCTTAATTGCTCCAGTAGTGTTGATATTCAATAGCTAATTAAGAGTAGCCTGGGGTAGAATCAGTCGACTACAGCGTGACTGGCCCTTGATGTTACTAAAAAACGACTTTAGAAAGGTTACTTTGACAGCTATACATAGACAGTTTACTTCTAAGGAAATTATACTTTGCTGGCTACAGTCTATTCTCATTTATCTAAAAACTGTTAAGGATGAACAGGAGTAAAATATCTAAGAGGTCAACAAACCTATTTTGAGAAAGTCCAGATAATGAACTTTTCAGGCTTTCTGGACCATATGGTCCTTGTTTCAGTCATTTAGCTCTGCCTTCGTAGTACAAAGACAGCCCTAGACATACATGAACAAACAGGTAAGGCTATTTCCTTCAATAAAACATTATTACAAAAAACAGGAACCAGGCCTAATTTGACTTGAAGGTCTGCTGCTGCTGCTGCTGCTAAGTCGCTTCAGTCGTGTCCGACTCTGTGTGACCCCATAGAGGGCAGCCCACCAGGCTCCCCCATCCCTGGGATTCTCCAGGCAAGAACACCGGAGT
The DNA here is from genome assembly GCF_049115385.1 of Moschus berezovskii. Classification (NCBI taxonomy): domain Eukaryota; kingdom Metazoa; phylum Chordata; class Mammalia; order Artiodactyla; family Moschidae; genus Moschus; species Moschus berezovskii. The sequence continues at coordinate 104,242,438 of NC_142464.1, read as the reverse complement.
GGGTTGCCATTTCCTTCTCCAGACTTGAAGGTCAGCTGACATCTAAAATAAGGGGGAGCTGATGTTAGCGAAATATAATTTATGCAAGTAAAGGCATTAAATTAAAACATGTTTTACAAAAATCCTCTTTAGCTTAACTTATGTATATAGCTGGCCTTTACTTTGAAGACCTGGGCTGCTCTTCCTAAGGTTTTCTGTTGAAAAGGGTATGGCATTTGCAGATAGAGAAATGGGCTTAGGCCCTGCTCTGCCACTTGCTACTTGTGTGACCTTGAACAAAGGGCTTAACTTCTCTAAATTGTGGTTTGACCCTTATGAAATGAGATTATACTAATCTCATTAGATGCAAGAATTATATAATAACAATGAAAAGAATTTTGTAAAAAGTCCTCTCAGTTCAGTTCAGTCGCTCAGTCGTGTCCGACTCTTTGCGACCCCATGAATCACAGCACGCCAGGCCTCCCTGTCCATCACCAACTCCCGGAGTTCACTCAAACTCAAGTCCTCTACCCACACTTAAATTTATAAATGTCATTGATTCTAGGTTGTTGGTTAACAAGTGTCATTTTCCTCTCTGTGAGTATTTTTACAGGCCAATTAGCTTCATGTATTGGGTTGGCCAAGAAGTTCGATTGGGTTTTTTCTTCAGATGTTACTGGACAACCTGAACAGACTTTTTGGTCAACCCATACTTCCCCTAGATGAGAAGTAGGTTAATCCAAGGAGCAGCAGGCAATATAATTTACTTCACTAGAAGAATTAAAGTGTCCACTAATCATAAGATTTTAAGAAGTGTGCTTTTAAGGAAAAAGGAAGCCTTAGCTTTTGTAAAAAGAAAAATTAAGAAAAGTTGTAGTAGTTGATATAAATGATAATATGAATTTCAGAAGACATTAGAAGGCAAGATATTAGAAAATAAGCAGGATATGAAAGATAAATCAAGGGGCAAACAAAAATAAGGCCAATGGTGGTAGTTTGGGGTGGGGGGAAGTATTAAAAAGGCAAAGTTAATAAAAGTAGTCTAGCTCAAGGTAAGTGTCGGAGTCTGCAGTCAAGGCACCGAACAGGGGATTTGCAGCTCTGGGTTTATCTGTCCCTATTACCAGTGTGATTGTGATGGTGATTTTTGCCTTCTATGTTTGTTTTAGTTATTACACTGGAGACCTTCCCATTAGTACCTGTGTTTACTGACAGGCATCCAAAAATAACGACCAGGGAAGCATTTCAAATAATAGCCCACAGTGCTATTGGTTCTGCATTTCTAATCAGAGAAAGCTTCCTTGAGGAAAATGACGCCCATGTGCCCTGACTACAAAATGAGTTAAGATAAATGAAGATTAAACAACAGGCTTGTTAATCAGGATTTGGGATAGACTTAAATTTTCACAGTCCATTTTCTCGCTCTCACTTTCTCGCGCTCTCAAGCCTGGATTCCTGCTTATACATTCTCACAACACACATCCACACCCACGCACGCCTGTCATACTTTCTCTACCCAGATGGATAAAATGGACTGAAGTTGGGTGCACCAATGTGTCTTTTATAATCAGTATTCACTGTCTCAGAGTCAGACAAATGAGGAAAAAATAAAAAGCATACTTTTTTTTTTTGAAAGCATAGAGAAATTACATTCCTGTTTTACTTCTTGTTATGGCTTAATCTAACCTATCTAGGTACCATGTTCATATTAAGTGGATATTCAGTTCCACCATCTGGCAAACCGAAGGTTAAAAGTAAGACTGTTTAAGGGGGAACACACAATTGAAGAGGGTTTTATTTTCATCTCAGAAAAGAAGTATTTGAAATATGTCTCCTCATGCCCAAATAGATATTTCAGTCATTGGATTACATGTAGTCTTGGCTATACCAGAAAAAAAATATGAAAGCAAGCTGAAGAATTGTATCTTTTGTTAGTTTGGAGTTTAGAGGATTTGGAAGTTTGGGCTTAATGGCAAAGGAAGAACAATGAAGAAGAATGGGAGTGCTATGATATGTGAGAGAAAGGAAATTCATTACTTTGAAAATTCTAGAAAACACTATCTAAGGGTTCTCACAGATGAAAATATTCTCAGAAAAACATGTAAGGTCAAAATATTAATGACATTTTCATTTTTCTGCTGAGTTTAAGAATGAAGAAGAATGTATTTTGGATACTTCCTAAATATCCAGGGGGAAAATACATGTTCTGGTGGTAGTACCATCTCCCTTTGTTTCCTTTTCAGCAATGTAGTTATTATTCTATACTGAAAAGCAGAACTTAATAGGGCTTTCTTGCAGGCCTCCAACCCCCATCTTGATAAGATAAATCATTTTTATATTCTTCTTTTACAGATTTTCTTTATTTTCTTGATTGTTAACTTAGACTTAAGCCCCTTTCAGTCAAAGGAAAATGATTCCTTGGACTAAGTTTTTGGTACATGTTCTCCCAAAAGGATTGAAATAGTCCATCTAAATTATTTTATTTCTATCCCAGTTGATAGAGAAAGCCAGAGACAAGAATATTATAGACTTTCCTTAGAACTCTCTTCTCTACAGGTCAATTATGGCTGATGCCACCAAAAAAAGTGGATAGCACATGTATATTCTCTGAATTTTAAATTCATTTTTATGATAGGTTCTCATCGTACCTCTATCACCTCAACTCAATCCTAGAACAGTAGTTTCCAAACATAAAAAGCCCATTATTTTAGTCAATAACTAAAGACATGAATACTAGAAGGAAGGACCTGAATTGGGTCAAATCTCATCACTAGATTTTGTTGCTGTTGTTCAGCCGCCAAGTCATGTCTGACTCTTTGTGACCCCATGGACTGCAGCACACCAGGCTTCCCTGTCCTTCACCATGCTTTTAGGTAATTATAGACACCTGAAATAATAAAAAACATGCACTTAAATCAGCTTTGCAGAGCAGCTTGTCAAAGTCTGTTTGCTTAAGAATACCGTTTTTGCTCTTTTTTAAATGCATTACAGAAGAAACACTCCACGATGGCAACATATGATAAAAGTGACACTGATTTGGAATGTAAATATATGCAGGGTGTTTTAAACCGACAGCATTTTGTATATAAAAATACTTTAAAAATATATACTATATTTGAAACTCAATTGACAGAGACTAAAACAAAGACAGTCATTATATTACAATTTTTAAAATGTGAGTTGGAAGAGGATATTCACCCAAGGATATTAAAAAAAAAATCAACTGACACAAAGGGTAATTTCACATGGTTCAACCTAAAATATAGGGCTTCCTCAAAGGAACAGTATCTCCTCTAAAAAAGGGATGCTTTTAAAAACAGTAACTCTGTTATATTTTGAGTAGTAACATCTTAAGTTTCATAATTATGTGTGTGTGTGTGTTACTCTCTCAGTCATGTCAGACTCTTTGTGACCCCGTGGACTGTCCATGGGATTCTCCAGTTCTTTACTATTTGAGTCACCAGGGAAGCCACCCTGTGAAAATGAAATGTGAAAATGTACCAAACCTCATCAAATTGGTGCCGACAGGACTTCCCTAGTGGCCCAGTGGTTAAGAATCCACCTGCCAGTGCAGGGGACACAGGTTCAGGCCCTCATCTGGAAGATAACACATGCCACAAGGCAAGTAAGCCCGTGTGCCACAACTACTGAAGCCTGTACCTCAGAGCCCATGCTCAGCAACAAGAGAAGCCATCACTGAGAAACCCATGCACTTCAACTAGAGAGTAGCCTCTGCTTGCCACAACTAGAGAAAGCCAGTTCACAGCAACAAAGACCCCGTGCAGCCAATAAACAAATAAATATTTTAAAAATTTAACTCTAAAAAAAAAATTAGTGCTGACAATGATTATTGTTCAAGACTTCAAAAATGTCAGAGACATTGCTCTACACTAGTGCTCTGAATTCATGTGGATTCTAAATGTTCCCATCTGGTTTCCAGAAAATAACCCTGGGAAACTACACAAACAAATATTTACCTGATAAATTACAAGTTTATCATGTGGTGGCTTCTCTTGTTGCTGAGCATGGGCTCTAGAATACAGATGTCAATAGTTGTGGTACATGGGCTTAGCCGCCGGTGGCATATGGAATCTTCCCAGACTAGGGATTCAATCCTGTGTCCCTTGCATTGGAGGGCAGATTCTTAACCACTGGACCACCAGGGAAGTTCTGTCAGCACCAGTTTGATGAGTTTTGGTACATTTTCACACCTGTGTATCCACCTCAACAATCAAAATGTAAGATATTTTCTTCATCACACCTCATGCCCCTTCACAGGCAACACTCCCCACAACCCTAAGCAGCCAATGACCTGATCTCTGGCACTATAGATTAATTTCCCTTCATAGAACTTTTAAAAGAAGAAATATATAGCATGTACATTTGGTTCCTGGCTTCAGCTTGCATAATGTTTTAGAGATTCATGCATGTTGGTGTGACTATCAGTAGTTCATTTCTGTTTATTGCTGTGTTATCACATTTCATTACATGAATACATCACAACCTTGTCTATCCATTCACCTGTTGATGGACATATGGGCCATTATCAGTTTTTGTCTGTTATGAATAAAAATGAATACTGGTGTACAGGACTGTGTTTTCACATATCTTAGGCAAACATCTAGAATGGAATTTCTGGGTCATATAATAAATACACATTTAACTGTATAATAAATTGCCAAATTGTTTTTCAAAATGGTAATACCTTGATTTTTTGTTTCATATTCTTGGTATTAACTTTCTCGTTACTGCTGTAACAAATTACCATAAATTTAGTGATTTAAAATGACACATATTTATGATTTTACAGCCCTGGATGCCAGAAGTACAAAATGGGTCTTTGTGGTAAAGTCAAGGTGTTGGAAGGGCTGCTTTCTTATAGAGTCTCTGAGGGGAAAATCCATTTCCTTGCCCTTCTCAACTTCACATGGTTGCCCACATGCCTTGACTCATGATAACTGTCTTGCTTCTGCTTTTATATCTCTTAATGTCTCTTTGATCTCCTCTTGTTGATCAGGTGCTAAGTCATGTCCGATTCTTTGTGACCCCATAGACTGTAGCCTGCCAGGCTCCTCTGTGCATGGGATTTCCCAGGCAAGAATGTTGGGTTGCCATTTCCTTCTCTAAGGGATCTTCCAATGCAGGGATCAAACTCAGGTCTCCTGCACTGACAAATTCTTTACTACTGAACCACCAGGGAAAGGCTTTGATCTCTTGCGTCCTTCTTATAAGGATCCCTATGGTTACACCAGATTTACCTCAATAGTCCATGATTCTCTCAAGATCCTTGATTTAATCAAGCATGCAAAGTTCCTTCTGACATGTAAGGTAATAGTCACAGATTCTGGAAATTAGGACTTACACCCCTTCGTGGGCCATTATTCAACCTACAGTATCCTCTAACCTTCTTATCAAGTAATTTCAACTCAAATTACTCATTCACCCAAAACTTTAAGGGCATGCATTTTTTTTTTTTTGCATACTTTCCTATGTTAACTACTAGTTGTTGTTGGTTACCATTTGCCAAATACTGCAGTACTGAGTTGGCAAAAAATGTAGGAAGATGTAGTTCTTTTTTTGATCACTTAATGGCTATTGGACATGAATTTGAGCAAACTCAGGGAGATAGCGAAGGGCAGGGAAGCCTGGTGTGCTGCAGTTCATGGGATCGCAAAGAGCTGACTACAATTTAGTGACTCAACAACAACAACAAAAGCTATGAGAGTCTAACCAGCTGATGGGAAGATGTCTGAGAGGGACCTGCTGGAGCACTAGTGGTCAGAAAGGGCCAGTTTGTTTCCTCTCTTTGGAGTCTAAACCTCAGAGGGAGGTCGAAAGAAAGTTCAGTCAAGTGTGTGGGGATCTTGGAAGAGATGGTCTATGGTGTTACTCCATAAGGTACAGCCCTGCAAAGTATGGAGAAGCCCACAATCCATCATTGTGCCTGAATGGTGGATTGACCATGCTGAAGATGTCTGATTGATGAGTCCAAGGACAGCCTCTCAGAGTCCCCTGCACCCAAGTGGGAGAGGCAAGCATTACATATAGATGAGTAATTCCAAAGGAGAATTAGGGTTTATTTCACTGATAACTAGAGGCTATGATGGGACAGACTTGGCTTCCAAGTAGGACAGGCATCAAGTGACAAAGCAGTAATTAAAGGCAGAATGAACAAGACACTCAGCATTGGTTAGTGAGGACAGTGGGTAGCATATTTCAAAAGGCATTCCTGACCTGGAAATTATACTGGAAACATAACATGAGCTTTATAGAACTTAGATTCTCTCTCTGTCTATGTGTGTGTGTTAGTTGCTCAGTTGTGTCCAACTCTTTGGGACCACATGGGCTGTAGCCACCAGGCTCCTCTGTCCTTGGGATTTCCCAGGCAAGAATATTGGAGTCGGGAACCATTCCTTTCTCCAGGGGATCTTCTCCATCCAGGGATTGAAACCAGGTCTCCTGCATTGCAGGCTGATTTTTTACCATCTGAGCCACCAGGGGGCCTGGGTTCAGTCCTTGGTCAGGCAACTAGATCTCACATGCTGCAACTAAGGGAGCCAAATAAATAAATAGTATATATATATATATATAATATATATATATATAAAGATGTGTGTGTGAAAGTCAATGGAAAGTCCTACTTACATGTGAAAAACCATTGCTTTCATTTTGTAAAAACTGAAAAAATAATGGTTTGTCTTAAAACCAAGTTTCTTAACTGCAGTTCATTTCCTTTTCTATGATATCATATACATTGTCTTCCATTTCATGAATTCTTTCCTGCCCCAGCTACTGTAAGATGACAGCATCAGATGATTGTGAAAAGGAAAGCATTCAGGTTCTTCAATCTTCAAGTCATATGAAGCAAGGCAATATTAGGTGTCTGTTAATAAAAGCTTGAAAATGTGTCACTGGGCTGTGAATATTTTCTGAAGTTTATCATTTTTTCAGTTTAATGTGAGATATTTTATAGGGGAGGGTTGAGTAGGAGAAGCTGGTCTAACTGCATTTTCTATTGGTTGTAATTATGTTTGTCACCCACCTGCTTGAACTGCTATCACCCTCCAGGAGCCTGATTAAAGAAACCTCTTGTTAAGTGGGGGAAAGTCTTCTCTGCCTCTTAGCAAACCATGGTAAACATGTCAACACCTTATGGGATGTGGTAAACTTGAATATGTGAACATCTGATGAGGAGATCTTTTTGATCGGAACTTTTATGTTGGTTCAATAGGCAGGGCTAGTTATCTGCTTTGTTTACTTTCAGGTATCTGAGACAGTTATACACACATGCTGGAATCTGAGGTCAGCTTCCTGTGAAACGAATGGAAACACATTTAATGCATGGGCTTCCAAGTCTCCCTCACCCCTCCTAGTATTTTTAAGTGGGAGGTCCTGCCTCTCGGATGGTGCCTAGATATTCTAAAATAAAGACATGAAATCCAGTACAAAATGTGGTTAGATTTTTTTTCCGGGTGTTTGTAGCACATTTATACAAGTTGTGAAAAGACTTGTTTTGCTGAATTTTCATTAGCACATTCTTAGTGAGATAGTAACATTCAATATCCACTGACAAATATACTGGGCATCTCTAGTAAGAGTTTTTCTAATTATTGGATTTGTAGAGATCAAGGTGTTGGGAGAAATTCTAAATGCTGATAATTTACAGAATCCAACTATTACTGTGATGACACTAATATTTCAACTAATATGAAAACCACAGCTACACTTTTTTTTAGAATTTCTTATATCTAGGAATTGTTTATAGTGCTTTCCATATGTTACCTTATTAGTCACAACAACCCGATGAGACAGTTACTACTATTATCCCCATTTAAAAGATGAGGAAACTGAGGCGCTGAGAGGTTAACTACTTTTCTCTAGGTTTCATACCTGGTTAGTGGCAAAACTGTAATGTGAATGGAATCAGTCAAGCTCTATAACCAGTATTCTTAACCACCCTGTTAATTGTATCCCACTTTCTTTATTCTTAATTTCATTTTAAAGACATTTTTAGAGCCGTTTTATATTCACAGCAAAATTGAAAGTACAGAGATTTTCCGTATACCTCTGCCCTGACATGTGTATAACCACCTTTATCAATATCCCTCACCAGATAGTACATCTGTTACCAATTGATGAAGCTATGTTGACACATCATAATCACCCAAAGTCCATAGCTTACGTTAGGGTTCATTCTTGCTGTTGTACATTATATGGGTTTGGACAAATGTAACATGTGTCCATCATAATCATATCACTCAGACTGTTTACACGGTGCTAAAGATTGTATTCATGCCTTCACCGTCAACCCCCAGTCACTGATTATTTTGACTGTCTTCATAGTTTTGTCTTTTCCAGAATGTCTTATAATTGGAATTATACAGTATGTAGCCTTTTCAGATGGGCTTCTTTCACTTAGTAATATGCTTTGAATGTTACTACATGTCTTTTTAGGGCTTGATAACTCATTTCCTTTTTAGCACTGAAAAACAGTCCATTGTTTGAATGTACTACACTCTATTTACTCATTCATCTATTGAAAGACAACTTTGTTGCTTCCAAGTTTTAGCAGTTATGAACAGAGCTTCTATAAACATCCATGTGCAGCTTTTAGTGTGAACATAGTTTCGAGTCCTTGGGGTAAATATCAAGAAGCACTATTAATTTTGTGAGAAATCACAAAACTGTCTTCTAAAGTGGCTGTACCATTTTGCTTTCCCATCAGTGATGAGTTCTTGTTGCTCCACATTGTTATCAGTATTTGACTTTGTCAGTTTTCCAGATTTTGGCCAATCTAGTAAGTGGAAGTGGTCAAACAGGAGATGGCAAGAGTGAACATAGACATTCTAGGAATCAGTGAATTAAAATGGACTGTAATGGGTGAATTTAACTCGGATGACCATTATATCTACTACTGTGGGCAGGAATCCCTTAGAAGAAATGGAATAGCCATCATGGTAAACAAAAGAGTCCAAAATGCAGCACTTGGATGCAATCTTAAAAACGACAGAATGATTTCTGTTCGTTTCCAAGGCAAACCATTCAATATTACAGTAATCCAGGCCTATGCCCCAACCAGTAATGCTGAAGAAGCCAAAGTTAATCGGTTCTATGAAGACCTACAAGACCTTTTAGAACTAACACCCAAAAAAGATGTCCTTTTCATTATAGGGGACTGGAATGCAAAAGTAAGATGTCAAGAAACACCTGGAGTAACAGGCAAATTTGGCCTTGGAGCACGGAATGAAGCAGGGCAAAGTCTAATAGAGTTTTGCCAAGAGAACACACTGGTCATAGCAAACACCCTCTTCCAACAACACAAGAGAAGACTCTACACATGGACATCACCAGATGGTCAACACCGAAATCAGATTGTTTATATTCTTTGCAACCAAAGATGGAGAAGCTGTATACAGTTAGCGAAAACAAGACCAGGAGCTGACTCTGGCTCAGATCATGAACTCCTTATTGTGAAATTCAGACTTAAATTGAAGAAAGTAGGGAAAACCACTAGACCATTCAGATATGACCTAAATCAAATCCCTTATGATTATACAGTGGAAGTGAGAAATAGATTTAAGGGACTAGATCTGATTGATAGAGTGCCTGATGAACTCTGGACGGAGGTTCGTGACGTTGTACAGGAGACAGGGACCAAGACCATCCCCATGGAAAAGAAATGCAAAAGAGCGAAATGGCTGTCTGAGGAGGCCTTACAAATGGCTGTGAAAAGAAGAGAGATGAAAAGCAAAGGAGAAAAGGAAAGATATAAGCATCTGAATGCAGAGTTCCAAAGAAGAGCAAGGAGAGATAAGAAAGCCTTCCTCAGTGATCAATGCAAAGAAATAGAGGAAAACAACAGAATAGGAAAAACAAGAGACCTCTTCAAGAAAATTAGAGATTCCAAGGGAACATTTCATGCAAAGATGGGCTCGATAAAGGACAGAAATGGTATGGACCTAACAGAAGCAGAAGATATTAAGAAGAGGTGGCAAGAATACACAGAAGAACTGTACAAAAAAGATCTTCACCTCCAAGATAGTCACGATAACATGATCACTGACCTAGAGCCAGACATCTTGGAATGTGAAGTCAAGTGGGCCTTAGAAAGCATCACTACGAACAAAGCTAGTGGAGGTGATGGAAATCCAGTTGAGCTATTTCAAGTCTTGAAAGATGATGCTGTGAAAGTCCTGCACTCAATATGCCAAAAGATTTGGAAAACTCAGCAGTGGCCACAGGACTGGAAGAGGTCAGTCTTCATTCCAATCCCAAAGAAAGGCAATGCCAAAGAATGCTCAAACTACCGCACAATTGCACTCATCTCACACGCTAGTAAAGTCATGCTCAAAATTCTCCAAGCCAGGCTTCAGCAGTATGTGAACCGTGAACTCCCAGATGTTCAAGCAGGTTTTAGAAAAGCCAGAGGCACCAGAGATCAAATTGCCAACATTCACTGGATCATGGAGAAAGCAAGAGAGTTTCAGAAAAACATCTATTTCTGCTTCATTGACTATGCCAAAGCCTTTGACTGTGTGGATCACAATAAACTGTGGAAAATTCTGAAAGAGATGGGAATCCCAGACCACCTGACCTGCCTCTTGAGAAACCTGTATGCAGGTCAGGAAGCAACAGTCAGAACTGTACATGGAACAACAGACTGGTTCCAAATAGGAAAAGGTGTACGTCAAGGTTGTATATTGTCACCTTGCTTATTTAACTTATATGCAGAGTACATCATGAGGAACGCTGGGCTGGAAGAAGCACAAGCTGGAATCAAGATTGCCGGGAGAAATATCAATAACCTCAGATATGCAGATGACACTACCCTTGCGGCAGAAAGTGAAGAGGAACTCAAAAGGTTCTTGATGAAAGTGAAAGAGGAGAGTGAAAAGGTTGTCTTGAAGCTCAACATTCAGAAAACAAAGATCATGGCATCTGGTCCCATCACTTCATGGGAAATAGATGGAAAAACAGTGGAAACAGTGTCAGACTTTATTTTTTTGGGCTCCAAAATCACTGCAGATGCTGATTGCAGCCATGAAATTAAAAGACACTTACTCCTTGGAAGGAAAGTTATGACCAGCCTAGATAGTATATTGAAAAGCAGAGACATTACTTTGCCAACCAAGGTCCATCTAGTCAAGGCTATGGTTTTTCCCGTGGTCATGTATGGATGTGAGAGTTGGACTGTGAAGAAAGCTGAGTGCTGAAGAATTGATGCTTTTGAACTGTGGTGATGGAGAAGACTCTTGAGAGTCCCTTATACTGCAAGGAGATCCAACCAGTCCATTCTAAAGGAGATCAATCCTGGGTGTTCATTGGAAGGACTGATGCTGAAGCTGAAACTGCAATACTTTGGCCACCTCATGCGACGAGTTGACTCACTGGAAAAGGCTCTGATGCTAGGAAAGGTTGGGGGCGGGAGGAGAAGGGGACGACGGAGAATGAGATGGCTGGATGGCATCACCGACTCTGTGGACATGAGTTTGAGTGAACTCCAGGAGTTGATGATAGACAGGGAGGCCTGGCGTGCTGTGATTCATGGGGTCGCGGAGAGTCGGACACGACTAAGCGACTGAACTGAACTGAACTGAACTGATAATATATATGGAACATCTTTTTGTATGTTTATTTGCCATCTTTATATCTTCTTTGGTGAAGTGTCTGTTAATTTTGGGGGGCCTTTTTTAAAAATTGGGTTGTTTCCTTATCATTGAATTTTAAGGGTTCTTTCTAAATATTTGGATAACAGTCTTATTCTGGAGTTTGTCTTCTCATTCCCTTGACATCGCCTTTTGCAGACAGAAGCTTTTATTTTAATGAAGTACAACTTATCAATTATTTCTTTCATGGATCGTGCCTTTGGTATTGAATTTAAAAAGTTATTATCCCAAGTAGAGTTGTCTAGATTTTTCTCCTATATTATCTTTTAGATTTTTATAGTTTTATACTTTACATTTATGTCTGTGATCTACTTTGAGTTAATTTTGTTAATGGTGCAAGTTGTGTCTAGATTCACTTTTTTTCATGTGAATGGCCAATTATTTCAGACTATCTTTGCTCCATTACATTGCCTTTTCTCTTTTGTCAAAGATCAGTTGACTACATTAATATGGATATATTTTGAGGCTCACTATTCTGTTCCACTGATCTATTTGTCTAGTCTTTCACAAATACCACCATCTTAACTACTGTAGGTTTATACTAAGTCTTTTTTCCCTCAAAGTTTTATGAAAGGAGGAAATTTGAACTTGATGAAGGTTAGAATATGAAACTAATATTACACTCCTCCTTTTTTTCTGCAATATTTCTAAGTCTTCTTCTTGAAGGGACTTTAGAACACTGTGGATATCTAATGATAAAACTGTCCTGAGGTTTACCAACATAAAACTCACTGTTTTGAGGCTACCCAAAGTAGTTTTTTCACCAATATCTTACCATCAGTGGGGAACTTAGATTCTGAATCTCAGTCAGTGGCTGGGCCAATGATGCTCCCAGAGTTCCACAAAGTTTTAACTGGATTAAACATAGAGTTAAACTCCATCCAATTTTTACCACTGCATATCAAGCGAACATCTTGGTGATAACCTCATCTTCACCTGATGCTAAGAACAGATGCTATCTAGAACTTATATGTGTGCAAAAGAGCCTTCTGAATTTTTCCTCTCAACACTTAAAAGACTACTTTCTTGTTTATCTCTTTATCTAGATTTTAAACTCTGAAGTTAGAAGTAGTATATTTTTGTTATTATATATCTAATACCTAGTCATACTCGTTGTCTAAAATGAAGGCCTGTATCAGGTAAGATTCCTTCAGGTGCTAATGACTGAAAATCCAACTCAGGCTTAAGGAAAACTAAAACACCCCCCTCCCCAAACTCATATCACATTACTAGATTATAAATAGCAATCAATACATACGCAAGATAATTTTAAGTTGGCTTCTTAAATTCAAATTCAGTTTAACAACCATGCACTTTAATTTCACCATGTAACATTTATTGTATTTATTTATTTATCATGTCACACAACTTATGGGAATTTTAGTTCTGTGACCAGGAATTGAACATGGGCCCTGGGAAGTGAAAGCACAGAGTCCTGACCACTGGACCACTCAGTAATTCCCTGTTTATAGTTTTTGGCATCATATTTTACATCTTTACATTTTATATATTCTTTAACTGCTTATGATGACTTTACTACTTTTGTATTTTGACATTCTTGCTTCGTAAATAAGTGGTTCATCAACTACCTTTACTGTTTATCAATAAAGGTTTTTCCTTTTGTATATTTCACATTTTGTTGTGGTCTTTTCTTTTCCACTTAGAGAAGTCCCTTTAATATTTCTTGTGAAGCTGGCTTAGTAGTGCTGAATTCTTTTTAGCTTCTGCTTATTTATAAAACTGTCCCCCCTTCAGACTTGAATGATAGCCTTACCAGGTGAAGTAATTTTGATTGTAGGTTTTTCCTTTTAAAAAAAACACAAACAAAAATTATTTATTAATTTCTGGCCATGCTGGGTCTTTGTTGCTGCACACAGGTTTTCTCTACTTGTGGTGAGCAGGGGCTACTTCTAGGTGTGGTGTGCAGTCTTCTCATTGCTGTGGCTTCTCTTGTGGAGCATAGGTTCTAGAGCATGCAGGCTCAGTAGTTGTAGCTCGGGGCTCTGGACCCTGGGCTCAGTAGTTGTGGCACACTAGCTTAGTTGCCTTGTAGCATGTGGAATCTTCCCTGACCAGAGGTTGAACCTGTGTACCCTGCACTGGAGAAGTCCTAGTTTTATTCCTTTTTCCTTTTATCATTTTAAATATATCATGCCATTTCCTCTGGTCTGCAAAGTTTATGCTGAAAAGTCTTCTGTTCATGTTACTATAACTCCCTTGTACGTAACTAGTTGCTTTTCTCTTTTTGCTTTTAAGATTTTCTTTTTATCTTTGGGCTTCCTTGGTGCCTCAGCAGTAAAGAATCTGCCTATAATGCAAGAGATGTGGGCAATGCAGGAGATGTAGGTATGATTCCTGGGTCTGGAAGATCCCCTGGAGAACAAAAATGGTGTTTTTGCCATTTCAATTATACTGTATCCTAGTGTGATTCTCTTTGGATTTATTTTGTTTGGGACTCTCTGTTCTTCTGGACCTGGATATTTACTTTCTTAGGTTAGGGAAATTTTCAGTATTAACATTTCTTTAAATAAATTCTTTGCTCCTTTCTCGCTTTCTTTTCCTTCTGGGCCTCCTATAATGTAATTGTTAGTATGCTTGATTTTATTACAGAGGCTTCCTAAGTTTTCTTCATTTTTAAAATTCTTTTTTTCTGTTAGCTTAGATGATTTCTACTACTCTGCTTTCCAGTTTACTGATCTGTTCCTCTTTATCATCTAATCCACTTTTGATTCATATTGTTGAATTTTTTTATAATTTCAATTATTGTATTCTTTAAACCTCTTTGATTTTTCTTTATATTTTCTAACTTTCTGTTAAATTCTTCTCACAAGGTTATTGAGCATCTTTACTATCTTTACCTTGAAGTCTTTATGAGGTAGGTTGCTTTTCACCCCTTTGCTTAGTTCTTCCTCTGGGGTTTTACCTTGTTACTTCATTTGGAACACAGTTCTTCATCTCATTTTGCCTGATTCTCTGTTTTTATTTCAATATATTAGTTAGGTCTATTGTATTTCCTAGTCTTGAAGAAGTGGCCTCATGTATGAGATTTTCAATGCGGCCTAGCAGCACATCCTTCTCTAGTCACCAGAGCTATATGCTCTAGAGATGCCCTTTATGTGGGCTGCATGGGCCCTGGTGTTGTGGCAAGGCCACACTGATAGGTATATAGGTATGACTTTTTCTTGACCTGGTTTTTTTCAGGCCCTGCCTCATGCAGAGGCTGCCAGCCCACTGGTGGGTAGGTGGGACTGAGTCCCCATATGCCTGGCTGCTTGGTATTGGGGCTTTTGTTAGTGGTACCAACCACCTGTTGGGTGTGGAAGCCCCTGGGGCTGATAGGCTAGAGAGAGGATTCCAGAATTGTGTTTGTTGGCACCAGTAACCTCATGGTAGAACAAGCTCCCCAAAATGTGTGCTGCCAGCCTCTATGATCCTAGAAGGAATTCCCATTGCTTCTTGCCTTGCTGGAAGGCTCTCCAAGATCAACAAGTGGATCTGACCCAGGGTTGCAAATTACTGCCTCTGTGTTGGGTCTCAGGGTGTAAGAGTTTGTGTGTGCCTTTTAAAGCAGCATCTCTTTTCCTGTAGCTCTCCGCCTCTCCCATAAGCAAAGCCCTGCTGGTTCTCAGTGACATTTATCCTGGGTCCTCATCTTCCTAGTGTAGGAACCCCGAGTTGGGGAGTCTAACATGGGACTTGGACCACTCACTCCTTGAGGAGAACCTCTGCAGTTGATTGTCCTCTTCTGTGGCTCACATTCCAGGGCTGTGGGTCTTAAATATATCCCACAACCTCCCGTTTCACCCATCTTGTTTTTGTTCCTTCCTTGTATCTTTGGTTTTGAAAAATCTTCTCTATTTGTCTTTGGGTTGTTCTTATTGATAAATGGGCTTCCCTGATAGCTCAAGTTTTTAATTATGGTGTGCCTGTAGGACATGGTTAGTTCAAGGTCTTCTTACTCAGCCATCTTGGCCACTACCCCCCTTTGCTTTTTATTTTTGATGGTTCTATTGATACATTTTCTAGACCAGAGAGTCTTTGTTCAGCCATGTCCAGTCTGCTAATAAGCTCATCAAAGGCACTTTTCATTTCTGCTGCAGTGTTTTTATCTCTAGAACTTTTTTTTCCCCTTTAGGATTTCATCTCTCTATTTACATTGATCATCTGTTCTTGTTTGCTGACTATTTTATCTATTAGAGTTCTTAGCATGCAAATCATAGTTATTTTAAATTCTCAATCTGATAATTCCAATATGCCTGTCATGTCTGGTTCTGGTGGTTGGTCTGTCGTTTGAAAAAAAAAAAAACAGAGTTCTCTGGCATATTTTGAAATGGTTCCTTTTCCCCTCCCCTTTCCAGAAGCACAAAAATATTTCCCCTGATATTTATTGGCTTCCCTGGTAACTCAGTAAAGAATCCCTCTGCAATGCAGGAGACCCCAATTCAATTCCTGGGTTGGGAAGATCCCCTGGAGAAGGAAACAGCTACCCACTCCAGTATTCTGGACTGAAGAATTCCGTGGGCAGAGGAACGTGGCAGGCTATAGTCCATGGGGTCACAAAGACACAAACACGACTGAGCAACTTTCACTTTCACTTTCATGGGAACCTGGTCAGCTTCCGTAGGTAACTCTCATCAATATTTAGGGACCTCTCCCTCAGACTCCCTCTGGCGTTTTAGCTGCCCTCACTGAGCCTCCAGCAAATTTATCAATTTAGCTCAGGGTTTCCTACTCCAGCACTTGTTCCCAAGGTGGTTTCTACTTGTGAGTCTGCTCTTGTTAAGCCATGAATCCCTATATCCACCTGTTTCTCCACTTTGGGGGGCAGTGGTTTTCCCTGTGCCTTCCTCTCTCTTATGGACCCAAGAAGAGTTGTTGATTTTTCAGTCTGTTCAATGTTTTGTTAGAACAGAGTGACAATTTCTAAGCTCCTTCTACATGGACCTAGACACAAGAAGTCTAGTCTTTATTTTTGTTTTTCATTTTTCACTAATCTTCCCTAATTTTCTTTCATATTCTATTTCTCTTTTTTCTACATCCTATCATCCCCTTTCTTCCTTTTTACTGGTTCCTCTTTCTTCTCATCTTCCCCTTTTCTTTCTTCTTTTTCTTCACCCCACTTCTTTTGTTAAAGGTTACATTTTCCAAAGTATTCTCCATGTATACAGTGTATCACTAAACAAATGTAAATATTGGTACCCAAGGTTTAAATTAGAAACTTTAGAGAACAGGTTAAAATTGTGAGTTCTAATAAAACTGAAACTCCAATACTTTGGCCACCTCATGTGACGAGTTGACTCACTGGAAAAGATTCTGATGCTGGGAGGGATTGGGGGCAGGAGGAGACGGCGACGACAGAGAATGAGATGGCTGGATGGCATCACCAACTCGATGGACATGAGTTTGAGTGAACTCCGGGAGTTGGTGATGGACAGGGAGGCCTGGCGTGCTGTGATGCATGGGGTCGCAAAGAGTCGGACATGACTGAGCGACTGAACTGAACTGAACTGAATTGAACATTGGGAGATATAGAGGATGAAGTGTCTTACCATTTGGGTTGAGACTCCATTCATTTGAGGCCTTGAATTTCCATAGGTATCCAATTTTCTGGTCTTCCCTGATGGCTCAGCAAGTAAAGAATCTGCCTGCAATGCAGGAGACACAAGAGTCACTGGTTCAATCCCTGGGTCGGGAAGATCCCCTGGAGAAGGAAATGGCAACCCACTCCAGTATTCTTGCCTGGGAAATTCCATGGACAGAGGAGCCTGGTGGGGTACAGTTCAAAGGGTTATAAAGTTGGACACAACTGAGCGACTGAGCACACACACTCAATAATTTCTTCCCTTTTTTTTTTTCTCCAGGGAATTATGAGGGAAAAAAGCAAGTGATAAGGAAGGATATAGAGGTGAGTCATTAACCATAGTGTGGTTTAAAATATGAAATAAACTTGGAGTGGGGAATGACTCAGTGAGAAGCAACCCAGGGAAAATCTCCCATGAGAGAAAGAAGAAAAGGACTTGAAAAATAGATGTCTTTTGGGAAAGTTGTAAAAGTAAGGTATTTAATAGACAGGATACCTGGAGGCTTGAATAACAGTTGTCCTGTTCATGCCTAAAGTTTCTTTATTAGTAGTTCTCTTCCCTATTTCAAGACACAGAAATAAACTGTAAGAAATAAATAGGTAATATTCATCTAGAATATCTTACTTTGACTTACCTTCAAGTTCATTAATCTTCTATTTACCTTATCTAATATGCTCATAAACCGCTATGTTAAGTTCCTAATTTTGGTATGTATTTTTTTTCTAAACTGTATTTTATTTAAAAATAAATTTTAGTTCTCTGTTAAAATTCTTTTATTTCCTTGAACATATAAGGCATAATTATTTTTAAATTATTGCTGACATCTATATGGCTCTTTTTTTAATTTCTCATGTTTTTCTTGTTTTTAATCTGGTTCTTCTTTTGTCTTCTCTTACCCTGCTTTAACCTCAGATATGCAGATGACACCACCCTTATGGCAGAAAGTGAAGAGGAACTCAAAAGCCTCTTGATGAAAGTGAAAGAGGAGAGTGAAAAAGTTGGCTTGAAGCTCAACATTCAGAAAACAAAGATCATGGCATCTGGTCCCATCACTTCATGGGAAATAGATGGAAAAACAGTGGAGACAGTGTCAGACTTTATTTTTTTGGGCTCCAAAATCACTGCAGATGCTGATTGCAGCCATGAAATTAAAAGATGCTTACTCCTTGGAAGGAAAGTTATGACCATCCTAGATAGTATATGAAAAAGCAGAGACATTGCTTTGCCAACCAAGGTCCATCTAGTCAAGGGTATGGTTTTTCCCGTGGTCTTGTATGGATGTGAGAGTTGGACTGTGAAGAAGGCTGATCGCCGAAGAATTGATGCTTTTGAACTGTGGTGTTGGAGAAGACTCTTGAGAGTCCCTTGGACTGCAAGGAGATTCAACCAGTCCGTTCTAGAGGAGATCAATCCTGGGTGTTCATTGGAAGGACTGATGCTAAAGCTAAAACTGCAATACTTTGGCCACCTCATGCGATGAGTTGACTCACTGGAAAAGACTCTGATGCTGGGAAAGGTTGGGGGCAGGAGGAGAACGGGACGACAGAGAATGAGATGGCTGGATGGCATCACCAACTCTATGGACATGAGTTTGAGTGAACTCCGGGAGTTGGTGATGGACAGGGAGGCCTGGCATGCTGTGATTCATGGGGTCGCAGAGAGTCGGACACGACTGAGCGACTGAACTGAACTGAACTGACCCTACTTTTAATTTGGATTGCATGTCTGACATTGTATACGAAAAACATTGTCAAGATAATTTGAGGTCTAAGAAATGGTATCTTTCTCTGAGAGATTTTATATTGACTTCTTGGATTTAAGGACGTTTTTCTACGGTTTTAATTCATTTAGGGGTTAAGATAATTTGAAGCTGAACTACAAAAACTAATGTTTTCTTCAGCCATCAGTGACATTGCTCTAGTATTCTGAAAACAATCCTCAATCCTTGCTCCATCACCTCCTCCAAATCTTCTGGCTATCAGAGCTAAAAATTTCAAATTACAGTGGCGCTATTCACAGTTCTCTTAATTACAGCCTCTATTTACCTTCCAATCTTACCTTCCACTGTTCTTCAAAATGTACTTCCATTTTGTGAAATAATTTGTTTTGCCATGAAGGCACACACCCTTCCACTTTCTCATTTCTGAGCTAGCATTCTGCCTGAAAAGCTTTCTCTGTTATCCAAAGTCTCGTCCTTTTCACCCACTAGAACTTCTCCAAATTTCATCTTATTTATGAAGCCCCTTTTTACAACTAAGCTCATGTCATTGTCTGCCTCCTATAGGTTTTGTCCACACCTTTTATTTAGCAAATATAATGCACTGTGCTGTGCTTAGTTGCTTTGGAGAAGGCAATGGCAAGCCACTCCAGTACTCTTGCCTAGAAAATCGCATGGATGGAGGAGCCTGGTGGGCTGCAGTCCATGGGGTCGCTACTAGTCAGACACGACTGAGCTACTTCACTTTCACTTTCACACATTGGAGAAGGAAATGGCATGCCTTTCCTTTATAATGGCACGTTATAAAATCTTATAGAGACATTCATTTTGGGTATACTTTATAGCCTGAGTCAACCTTTCTAAGATTTAGGTCATGCGGGTATTCCTTCTGAAAGGATACTTATGGACCCTGAAAGGGTCTTCCCAGGTGACATAGTGGTAAAGATCTGCCTGCCAATGCAGAAGATGCAGGAGACACAACTTTGATCCCTGGGTCATGAAGACCTCCTGGAAGAGGAAATGGCAACCCACTCCACATTCTTTCCCGGAAAATCCCATGGACAGGGAAGCCTGGCTGGCTGCAGACCATGGGGTCACAAAGTCAGACACAACTTAGCAACTGGGCATGCACGTGCAGATCCTGAGAGGTGAATTAAATTACTTTATTGCAGTAATTCTTAACTAGTTAAAACAGAAATGTTGGGAATAAATTCTCTATGCTTATTGTTCTTATATTAATAAAAGCAAATTTGCCAATCAGACAGGAAAAAAGAAAGTCAGTAACATTAATTTAATATAGCAGATGAGATCGTTTTTTCTAAGATGGACTCTTTGGTATGGATTTCTATGGAGCAGGGTTTTATGGAGTTGAGAGTGCTTACACTACATTATATTTGAGATGTCTCAATTTTCTGTCACTTTGTTTTTACTCAAACTTACATTTTTCAGAGCATCCTGTAACATAACATGACTTTCACTTGTCAAAAATATTAATATTTTTGATTTTTTAACTTGTTAACTTTGTACTTGTCATTCAAACAGGATTTTAAATTTTTAATTTAAAATTTTAAATATGAAAGATGATTTTATGCTTTGGGCATCTCTAAGAAAGTGATCATCAAGATGATCCATTTACTATATATATATGTATATATAGCATATACATGTATATTATATATATGTGTTTTTGTATATAGTATATATAATATACATATATATAATATATATATCTGGCTATATATATATAATATAATATACATATATATATATATAATATACATATATCCTTCAACCTGTGAATTCCCCCAAATCATGTCATCAGACTTTGAGAAGATTAAGTCTAGAAATTCAATTTGAGAACTACTTGCCTCTTCCTTTTGTATCAAAATGTCACATATTCTCAATCCTTTATAAAAAGCTATACCGGATTGCATTCCTACAAATTACGATTTTAGATTTAAAATCTTAATTATTCCTAAATTCTTATTTCAGTCTTCAGGTGGAAGTTAATGTAAGTATACTCTGGGCTTCTCTTTTCTATTTGAGCATATGGTTTAAGAATCTTATCATTCAACTTGTGGCATCTCTGTATATGAACTGATGTTCAGGTATCTTTCAACTTTGTTGCATAACTGAAAGAGAACTTGCTGCACTTGAGACCTTTTTCAACCTATCAGAACGTGATCTTCTTCCCAAATTTCCAAAATTTCAGAAACTCTTCTAGTTTTAGAAAATAGAAGAATAAATACCATGAACCTCTCTTTCTTTTGTGTTAGTGGAGCAGGTGTTTTGGTTCTTTGTTTCACATCCTCTCTTTTCACGTCTAATTTTAGCTGTTGCTATCATATTTAGTTTCCTGTAAACTCAGGCTCATCTCATCTTGCTAGCAACTACTAGCCTGCATCTTTCTAGTTTCTTCTTCAAGGCTTTCTCCAAAGCTATGTGAACCTACTTGTGCTTTTTGGAAGTGTAGGGATATTGACACTCCCAGGGTGGCCCTCTATCAACAGAGCCCACATATTAATGCTCCAGCATCCTGTTTCTCAGGTGGACCTTTCTGTGAGTGCTCTAGGGAAGTTCAGCTCCTACTACCTAGAGGGCAAACCTGATTCTTAAATGTTATATTGACTTTTCTCCTCCCTTTATTATTTCTCCTTATGGCTTGAAATTAAGTCCTTATCTGATGTTCTGCTTTGGGGGAATCCAAATTCAGGAAGTATATCCTAAAGGAAATCAACCCTGAAAATTCAGGAAGGACTGATACTGAAGCTGAAACTCCAATACTTTGGCCACCTGATGTGAAGAGCCGACTCATTGGAAAAGACCCCGATGCTGGGAAAGATTGAGGGCAGGAGAAGAAGGGGACAGCAGAGGATGAGATAGTTGGATGGCATCACCGACTCAATGGACATGAGTTTGAGCAAACTCTGAGCAATAGTGAAGGACAGGGAATCCTGGCATGCTTCAGTCCATGGGATTGCAAAGAGTCAGACATGATTGATTGGAGAAGGAAATGGCAACCCACTCCATTGTTCTTGCCTGGAGAATCCCAGGGACGGGGGAGCCTGGTGGGCTGCCGTCTAAGGGGTCATAAAGAGTCGGACACGACTGAAGTAACTCAGCAGCAGCAGCAGCAGACAGGATTTAGCGAGGGAACAAAAACAACAAAATTAAGACAGTTAGTGGTTCCTTTATGAGTTTAAGGATGGAACACAACCAGATGCATTTAACAAATATTTACTGATGCTTATGGTGTTCCAGGCACCACTTAATATTCTACTGGAAATGCAGAATGAAAAAACTAGACTAAGAATCCTTCTTCTTCAGAAGACTCCTTTGTAGTGCAAATTAGCTAAGTCTCAAAGTTTCTCCACAGTGAATGAATCTGGATTAGGTTTGTAAAGAAGTAGATTAGGTAGGACTTGAGAGAAGACTGGAAAGAAAGATCCAGAACTTGGGATAGAGGAGCCTAAGTCTGTTCTTCATACACAGAAAAATAGGAAGCCACTAGGTTCCTGGAGTGAGAGAGACACAGTCTCAATCTGTTAGATGTTTGAGATAGGGAGGGGTCAAATTCAAGCTTTGCCTCTGTCATTACCTTTCATAAGGATCAAGCCTAATTAATTCAGTTCAGTTCAGTCACTCAGTTGTGTCCGACTCTTTGCGACCCCATGAACCGCAGCATGCCAGGCCTCCCTGTCCATCATCAACTCCCAGAGTCCACCCAAACCCATGTCCATTGAATTGCTGATGCCATCCATCTCATCCTCTGTCGTCCTCTTCTTCTCCTGCCCTCAATCTTTCCCAGCATCAGGGTCTTTTCCAAAGAGTCAGCTCTTCGCATCAGGTTGCCAAAGTATTGGAGTTTCAGCTTCAACATCAGTCCTTCCAAAGAACACCCAGGACTGATCTTTAGGATGTACTGGTTGGATTTCCTTGCATTCCAAGGGACTCTCAAGAGTCTTCTCCAACACCACAGTTCAAAAGCATCAATTCTTCAGAGCTCAGCTTTCTTTGTAGTCCAACTCTCACATCCATACATGACCACTGGAAAAAATATAGCCTTGACTAGACAGAACTTTGTTGGCAAAGTAATGTCTCTGCTTTTTAATATGCTACCTAGGTTGTTCATAACTTTCCTCCCAAGGAGTAAGTATCTTTTAATTTCATGGCTGCAATCACTATCTGAAGTGATTTTGGAGCCCAGAAAAATAAAGTCAGCCACTGTTTCCACTGTTTCCCCATCTATTTGCCATGAAGTGATGGGACCAGATGCCATGATCTTAGTTTTCTGAATGTTGAGCTTTAAGCCAACTTTTTCACTCTCCTCTTTCACTTTCATCAAGAGGCTCTTTAGTTCTTCTTCACTTTCTGCCATAAGGGTGGTGTCATCTGCATATCTGAGGTTATTGATATTTCTCCAGCCCAGCGTTTCTCATGATATACTCTGTGTATAAGTTAAATAAGCAGGATGACAATATACAAACTTGATGTATTCCTTTTCCTATTTGGAACCAGTCTGTTGTTCCATGTCCAGTTCTAACTGTTGCTTCCTGACCTTCATACAGATTTCACAAGAGGCAGGTCGGGTGGTCTGGTATTTCCATCTCTTTCAGAAGTTTACAGATTATTGTGATTCACACAGTAAAAGGCTTTGGCATAGTCAATAAGAGCAGAAACAGATGACAGAATGTGGTCCACTATAGAAGGGAATGGCAAACCACTTCACTATTCTTGCCTTGAGATGAACAGTATGAAAAGGCAAAAAATAAGACACTGAAAGATGAATCCCCCAGGTCTTCTTTTGCAAAAAGAAATGCAAAAATCTCCCAATATGCTACTGGAGATCAGTGGAGAAATAACTTCAGAAAGAATGAACGGATGGAGTCAAAACAAAAGCAACACCCAGTTGTGGATGGGACTGGTGATAGAAGCAAGGTTCAATGCTGTTGGAACCTGAAATGTTAGGTCCATGAATCAAGGCAAATTGGAAGTGGTCAAACAGGAGATGGCAAGAGTGAACATCGACATTCTAGGAATCAGCGAACTAAGATGGACTAGAATGGGTGAATTTAACCCAGATGACCAGTATATCTACTACTGTGGGCAGGAATCCCTTAGAAGAAATAGAGTAGCCATCATGGTCAACAAGAGTCCGAAATGCAGTACTTGGATGCAATCTCAAAAACGACAGAATGATCTCTGTTCATTTCCAAGGCAAACCATTCAATATCAAGGTAATACAAGTCTATGCCCTGACCAGGAATGCTGAAGAAGCTGAAGTTGAACAGTTCTATGAAGACCTACAAGACCTCTAGAACTAACACCCAAAAAAGATGTCCTTTTCATTATAGGGGACTGGAATGCGAAAGTAGGAAGTCAAGAAACCCCTGGAGTAACAGGCAAATTTGGCCTTGGAGTACAGAATGAAGCAGGGCAAAGGCTAATAGAGTTTTGCCAAGAGAACGCACTGGTCATAGCAAACACCCTCTTTCAACAACACAAGAGAAGACTCTATACATGGACATCACCAGATGGTCAACACTGAAATCAGATTGATTATATTCTTTGCAGCCAAAGATGGAGAAGCTCTATACAGTTAGCAAAAACAAGACCAGGAGCTGACTGTGGCTCAGATCATGAACTCCTTATTGCCAAATTCAGACTGAAATTGAAGAAAGTGGAGAAAACCACTAGACCATTCAGATATGACCTAAATCAAATCCGTTATGACTCTACAGTGGAAGTAAGAAATAGATTTAAGGGACTAGATCTGATAGAGTGCCTGATGAACTATGGATGGAGGTTCATGACATTGTACAGGAGACAGGAATCAAGACCATCCCCATGGAAAAGAAATGCAAAAAAGCAAAATGGCTAACTGAGGAGGCCTTACAAATAGCTGTGAAAAGAAGGGGAGCAAAAAGCAAAGGAGAAAAGGAAAGATATTCCCATGTGAATGCAGAGTTCTGAAGAACAGCAAGGAGAGATAAGAAAGCCTTCCTCAGTGATCGATGCAAAGAAATAGAAGAAAACAATAGAATGGGAAAGACTAGAGATCTCTTCAAGAAAATTAGAGATACCAAGGGAACATTTCATGCAAAGATGGGCTCGATAAAGGACAGAAATGGTATGGACCTAACAGAAGCAGAAGATATTAAGAAGAGGTGGCAAGAATACACAGAAGAAACTATACAAAAAGATTTTCACAACCTAGATAATCACGATGGTGTGATCACTCACCTAGAGCCAGACATCCTGGAATGTGAAGTCAAGTGGGCCTTAGGAAGCATCACTATGAACAAAGCTAGTGGAGGTGATGGAATTCCAGTTGAGCTATTTCAAGTCTTGAAAGATGGTGCTGTGAAAGTGCTGCACTCAATATGCCAGCAAATTTGGAAAACTCGGCAGTGGCCACAAGACTGGAAAAGGTCAGTTTTTATTCTAATCCCAAAGAAAGGCAATGCCAAAGAATGCTCAAACTACCACACAAGTGCACTCATCTCACACGCTAGTAAAGTAATGCTCAAAATTCTCCAAGCCAGGCTTTAGCAATATGTGAACCGTGAACTTCCAGATGTTCAAGCTGGTTTTAGAAAAGGCAGAGGAACCAAAGATCAAATTACCAACATCTGCTGGATCATCGAAGAAACCTAATAAGTGAATACTTAAAAACTAATTGTTGATTTACATACAAGTTGTCATTTAAGTCCCTGGTGGCTCAGCAGTAAAGAATCCACCTGCTAATGCAGGAGCCTTGGATTGGATCCCCTGGGTTGGGAAGATCCCCTGGAGAAGGAAATGGAAACCCACTCCAGTATTCTTGTCTGGAGAATTCCACGGACAGAAGAGACTGGCTGGCTATAGTCCATGGGGTCAAAAAAGTCAGACACGACTTAGTGACTAAACCACCACCACCAGGGTAAGTGCTCTGCAATTTACTTTGAACATGTAATTTAAATCTATGTACTTTCTATATCTATAAATAAGGATAATAACACTGACTCATAGGATTGTTGTGCAGTGTAGATAAAGGATTATAAGTGAAAAGCACATTTTTACATTGAAAAGAAAATATGAATATCAATTGTTGAGTGAGACATGTAAATAAGTGTACTTATTAAAGTCCAGGTTAGTAAATATCCCTTTAGTTGTGCCAGAAATGTTCAAGGCCTCACATGGAAGTCTCTACGACTATTGAGCTGGTCATATTTTGATTTATTCCTTCCAACTATCACACCATTCGATCTAAGCACCTCAGTGGTCAAGCTCTTTGTTAATTTTTTTAATTGGAATACAATAACTTTACAATGTTAGTTACTGCTGCACAATGAAATGAATCAAGCATATGCATATATATATCCCCTTCTGCTTGGCCGTGTCTCCCATTGCACTCCCACCCACCTCTCTATTTTTTTTTTCCTTTAGAATTTTATTTATTTATTTATTTTTATTTTATTGGAGGCAAATTACCTTACATTAATATATTGGTTGGTTTTGCCGTACATTGACACAAATCTGCCCCGGGTGTACATGTGTTCCCTTTCTTGAACCCCCCTCCCACCTCCCTCTTCCCCATATCCTCCCTCCAGGTCATCCCCGTGCACCAGCCCCAAGCATCCTGTATCATGCATCGAACCTGGACTGGCACCCACCTCTCTAGATCATCACAGAGCACTGAGCAGCTGAGCTCCCTGTGCTTTATAGCAAGTTCCCACCAGCGATCCATTTTACACATGGTAGTATATCTATGTCAATCCCAATCTCTCACTTCATCCCACCCCCTTCCCCTCATGTCCAAGTATCTATTCATATCTGCTTACTATGGCTTTTAATCCGTGCCTAATCATAAAGGTTGCTGTTTTTTGTTGATTGGAAATGTAACTACAGAGCCAGAAAATTGCCCTTTCAAGAAACAACTGTATACCAGTTATTTTCATTTGCAGACTGTGATGGGAAAACCTTGTTAATGTTAAACAGCATGACTCTATCACGAGGCCTATTTTCTTTCTTTTTCCCCCCGCGTGTTTGATAATGCCCAATGAAATAAGAAAACAACATTCTCGTGAGCCATTGTCCTCAGAACTGTTCGGCCCACGAATGAGTATTTCACAGACTTAACGCGACAATGAATTACACGTCCAAAGCAGGTTGTGTGTGTGGTTTAGCAAAACAAAATTAAGAGTCATTGGAGGGAAGGACATTGCCACAGCTTTGGCATAATTAGGAATCATCATAATCAAATACAGGAAATTGGCACATCTGCTTTTCAGGCTGTTGATCCAACTGTGAGGCTGCCTGGGCGCACTGGCACAGGCAGTTCTGATGTAGCTCACTGTGTTCTGCAAAGCTGTCTTTGCATAAATATTTACATAATTTTCTCCAAACACCACGATAAGCAGTTGTTTTTTCATCACTTTTTTCTCCCTTGGGTGATGATTTCTTCCCATCCCTGCTCCTGGTGAAGGAGTGATCACTTGCTATTCTAAAGATTTCTCTTTCTTCAGGGGAATTTTGGAGAAACAACTTGGAGCCTGAGAATTTTATAAAAGGACAGTGAGATGGAAGAGTCCCTTTCATTTGGTACATTTTCCTAGGAGTACAAGAAGAAAAACTACACTCCAGCCAGATGTGGGAAACACAAAGCAGAGAATAACAGGGAGAGGAGAGTTGGAGAGGGAATCCACTCGGGGTTTGAGATTGATGGAAAACAGAAAGTCAGATGAGGTGAGGATGACTAGCAGGGCCTTAAAGAAGCCATTGTCTCCACCCCACCCTCTATTTCCTCCGTTGTTCAAGGTTAAAAAGGTCTCTTACAGAAGCATTGGTTGAGTTCTTTGACTTCCAATTACTCAATCATTCCCATTGTTTCCTTTTCCTTAAAATGATTTAAAAGATCTCTCTGTCTCCTCCAGTTTTGATGTTCTATTCTGTATTGTTGAAACTACAGCATGTTTTAAAACGAAACATATTTAATGCTTTAAGAAATCCCATTTGAAAATCTAACATCTTCTTTATTTTCAAAGCATTGTTTTGCCCACCAGTGTGCATGTGTCCCATTTTTAGTAATAGCATATAAATTGCAACAAAATATTTTATAATGTTCTCAGTTCAGTTCAGTCACTCAGTCGTGTCCGACTCTTTGCGACCCCATGAATCACAGCACGCCAGGCCTCCCTGTCCATCACCAACTCCCGGAGTTCACTCAAACTCATGTCCATCGAGTCAGTGATGCCATCCAGCCATCTCATTCTCTGTCGTCCTTGTCTCCTCCCACCTCCAATCCCTCCCAGCATCAGACTCTTTTCCAGTGAGTCAACTCGTTGCATGAGGTGGCCAAAGTATTGCAGTTTCAGCTTTAGCATCAGTCCTTCCAATGAACACCCAGGATTGATCTCCTTTAGAATGGACTGGTTGGAAATATTTACAAAAAACATTCCTTCAGTGTGTAAGGCATATTTGTTCTATTTAAATATGAACTCCTTGATTCCCAAGCAGACTCTTGCTGACACATTTCAGTGAGTATGGGATTTTTACATTGGAGGGTGGTTTAGGATATGTTTTTATAATAAAATAGTTGGAGAGTTTCCACAGGGAAATATGTGTTCACTTTTCCTTACAACATCATTATAAAGAGGCTACTTTTCAACTCTTTGAAAATAGGAAAAGAAAAAAGATTCTAAGCAGGAAGAGGCCAGAAATCTCCCTCAATCATATCCCCAGCTACAGCTTACAGTAATATATACATTATGAGGCATTGCTAGTCATCAGTTGTGTGGTTAGTTGTGTGTATATGAATGCTAGATTGTGAATGGGGTGCTTGTGTTAGTTGCTTGTTTTATTTAATAAACATTTTAGTGAGCTTTGCATACTTTAAATATAGAGTATGAATAACTCATTTTCAATGAATTGTTCTGTAATATTAGATCATATGGAACCATAAGAATCTTTTCAAGTAAAACCAAGCAGGCATTTTCCTCTGTCCCTTCTGTCATTCTTAGAGCATTGTTTTTGTTCCATTGCTTGTTTCCTCATGAATCCCAGATAATTCCTGCAGCACCAAAAAACACAAGGGGGCTAAAAGGCGAGAAGCAGGCTGTTTGATGCCCACACGCCTGCTGAGAACGCATTTCTGCTTTTTCATTCTCTTTTCTCCCAGTGTCTGTGTTACTCTCATCACCCCTCACCCCATACTTGTCCTCCCTTTTGTTTTCCAGATGCACTGATCACAGCTCCCTGTCAGTAAATGGGACCGCGGAGGGGAGTGCTTTCATTTTGCCTGTAGAAGATTCTGGGAGTATACATACTCAAAGTTCAGTTCAGTTCAGTTCAGTCTCTCAGTCGTGTCCGACTCTCCGCGACCCCATGAATCACAGCACGCCAGGCCTCCCTGTCCATCACCAACTCCCGGAGTACACTCACTCTCATGTCCACAGAGTCGGTGATGCCATCCAGCCATCTCATTCTCTGTCGTCCCCTTCTCCTCCCGCCCTCAACCTTCCCCAGCATCAGAGTCTTTTCCAGTGAGTCAACTCATCGCATGAGGTGGCCAAATCCCACAAATCAGATTTAGTCAACTTAATCAGATTTAGGAATAAAATCATGTGTCCACTGTTTGATTCATAGTTATCTTGTATTGATAACTCATTTGATTTTTTTTATTACTTTAGAGTTTAACTAGACAGAATGTTTTTGTATGATGTACATGAACACCTGTGGATATTTCTGAAACCTTAAAAACCCTCACACATGTATGGTGGTGGTAACTGTGTGGTAGTGTATGTGCGTTTACAAATCATTTTTATCCTTCTATCAATAACATGCTTAAAGTTTTAAATGTTCTCTTTCCTCCTAAGTCTGATAACTCTGGGTTTTTCCTCATTTCTTGTCGAGTCCTGGATTAAACACTTATATTGTCTTTAACTGGTCGTGATTATGATCTGATTTAACAGCTAAGGAATTGTCAACAGCTTTTTTGATGCCACCTCATGTTGACTCACTGGAAAATACTCTGATGCTGGGAGGGATTGGGGGCAGGAGGAGAAGGGGACGACAGAGAATGAGATGGCTGGATGGTATCACCGACTTGATGGACATGAGGTTGAGTGAACTCCGGGAGTTGGTGATGGACAGGGAGGCCTGGCATGCTGTGATTCATGGGGTCGCAAAGAGTCGGACACGACTGAGCGACTGAACTGAACTGAACTGAATCTGACTATCAGCTAGCAATTGAATCTTTTTCTGCTTGTATTATCTATGGCAAGACTTTTAAAAATTCGGTATACGTCTTATTTGTGTTCCATAACATAGTTATAATCATCTCTATCTCTGCTCATAGTTATTATGATAATATATAGTTTATTATATTAAGTTTGACAGTGTTGAGGGGGAAAAGGGGTCTTTCCTGGAAGTCTAATGTTCATATTCAGGAGCTCCAGTTTCTTATCTGTAAAGTGAGGAGGTTGGACGAGAGAAAATTTTAGTTGGCATTTATTGAGAAACTGTCATGTGCCAGCAACTCTTGTAGGTGCTTGTGAGAAAAAGAGATTCCCAGTTCAAGCTTATGACATTATTTGGAGAAGAATCAATTAATAAGTCATTACAAAGAATTTATAAAATGTCTCTATTAGGAAATGCATAGAGGATCAAGGTACACAGAGGGTGCATTTATCTCCTTCCAGAGGGAGTCAGGCAGAACTTCTTGGAGAAAATTATGTTTAAGTTGAAAACAGAAAATAAGTAGCACTAAGATCAAAACCTGGACAGGGTATTAAAAAACAGAGACATCACTTTGCTGAGAAAGCTTCATAGAGTCAAAGCTATGGTTCTTCCAGCAATCATGTATGGTTGTGAGAGTTGGATCATAAAGAAGACTGAGTGCCAAAGAACTGATGCTTTTGAACTGTGGTGCTGGAGAAGACTCCTGAGAGTCCCATGGACTGCAAGGAGATCAAACCAGTCCATCCTAAAGAAAATCAGTCCTGAATAGTCATTGGAAGGACTGATGCTGAAGTTGAAGCTCCAGTACTTTGGCCACCTGATGCAAAGATCCGACCCATTGGAAAAGAACCTGATGCTGGGAAAGATTGAGGGAAGGAGGAGAAGGGAGCAATTAAGTTTTTTTTCTGGAGAAGGGAGTGACAGAGTATGAGATGGTTGGATGGCATTACCAACTCAATGGACATGAGTTCGAGCAAACTCAGGGAGATAGTGAAGGACCGAGAAGCCTGATGTGCTGCAAAGAGTTGGACATGACTTTGCAACTGAACAACACCAACCTTTTAGAAATATGGAACTTTGGGCTTGATTTGTAATGACAGATTCTTAATTACTTTTGATTTCATGTTATATTTGTCTTCTTCAAGTCCTCTGTCTGGGCCTGCTAGCTCAGAAAAGGAATTTCTGTAGCATGAGCTAAACAGCTGATATAATAGAATGTTCAAGCTGGAAATAATCTGGAAGTTAATTCAGACCAGTCTCATTCTGCAGAATGTTTCTCTAAGGTAGAGAGATCAAACAACTCATCTAAATTTTCATAGCTGATTAGTGGTTGAGTTCGCATTAAATGTAGTCTTATCCCTGGTTTAGTGGTGGTTCTACTAGCTCCTGTTATGACAGAAGGATAAATAAATGTTCATTTCCATAGTATTTTATATCCAAGTACCAGGAAAAGAAAATCAAAAAAGAAGAGGGGTGGAAATAAATTAACAGTTTGTTTTGTTCATTTATTTTGGTTCTGTTTCTGTTCTCTGGTTATTGGTTTCACTGTTGTGATGTTATAAAGTGTCTCCAAAGTTTAAATAATGGACCTATTCATTGTTGTTTTCTTCAGGGTACATTTTGGTGTTAATTATATATCTGTGTGATCATTTTAATTCAGAAATAAATATTTTAACCCAGAACAGTTAACATAAGTCTAAATTTCTCCTTTCTTCATAATGTTTAATTTTCTGGTGCTATCTGTATCTATAGTTTGAGATTACTTATACATTCTTACACCACTTTGGTTGGTCAAAGAAGATAAAGTTCAGATTCTGATAAAAGTCTTAATTAATTCTGGACTTGGTATTTATATGACTTTAGGCAAGAAATATAACTACTCTCTATCATTCTATTTCTTTATCTGTAAAATGTAGATGAGATTGTGATGAGGATTTAGTGAGATAGTTTGTGTAAAACATTTAACCTAAGCTTAGAACTATATGTCAATTGCTATTATTGTTATGATTCATAAAAGTCAAGTTCTTGGTACAAAACATGGTTCGAGGTGGTCTCCAGAAACACTGCTTGCAGGAGTACTTGTCAAAGCAAATAAAAAACAGAATTTTACATTTGTGGAATGGAGCAAACTAATTTTGATACTGATGTTACCACTGCTGTTGCTGGAAACCAGATTTAGTTTATGGGTCTTGGCTGCCAGATGAATGAAGCAGAGAGCCAGTTTTATGTAAGTGGGCCCCACATGGTTCCTGGGAGTGTCCGGAATGTGAGGAAGGCGCAATGTGTTACTGCTGCAAACCTCTCTTCCTGCCAACATGACATTATCCGGATAGCCTGGCTTAGCGTGGACATCCCACCCTACTGGCAGCAGGACAGCTGTGAGACACAAACAAACAGCTTGGGCCAGGCAAAGTAAGCCACTGGGGAATGTGGGGATGGCGGGGGGGAAGGCAGACAGCTTGTGGAAGGATAAGAACCAGAAAGAGGTTTGGGTAAGGACGTGATCAAATAAAAACTGAAGTAGATCAACCCCATGGGATTCCAACTGGGAAAGATGGAATAATATTTTTGAGATATTAATCAAATTTTTCTTGGCATTTCCATTTCCACTGTCCTTCCTCTTAAGCTCATCTTCTACCCCCTTCCCCTTTGCAGATTGAAGCTTGTTGATGCATGCCATGGGGACATGACAATTAGGATGAGATTCTATCTGTCCATCCTCTACTATTTCTGCATGTATAAATACCTTGGTATTGAAGATGTCCTTTTGATTGTAGATGTACCCTGAAAAGGGAGTGAGGAGTCACTAAGATTGACCGAGATTGTTTAATTACTTTCTACCCCAGTAGGAATTTAGTAGCTAGAACAACAGAAATAATATCAAGTTTCTTCAACATCTTGATTTCGGGATGAGATTCAAATGTGAAACATATGTACAATTTATGCATTTTCCTCTTAAATTTCCAGTTTCTATCCAAAGTAGATATTAAGTAGAATGCCTTAAGAAGGATTCTTATTTGTGCTAGACTTGTGAACAAGGAAATATGAGGATGTTTCTCATGAGGATTTCACTGCATTCTCTATAATCATGAAACCGATATCGATGCAAAGTAAATCCGTTTGAAAATAACAATGACGATAAGCCTTAAAACTTTCTTGCTGTGCTGAACTAAACTTCTCTCTGTTATCCATCCTAACACAGGTCTTTGTGTTCGTTCCTTCAACAGACGTTTATTGAAGCACTGATTTGTGGTTAGGCACATGCTTGGCACTGGGGATTTACTGACAAGGATCGTAGATGGTCCAGGGAGAGGGATGTTTGCAAGCAGACAAGCTAAGAGTTTATGTGACATTGTGATGGGAGAGTGTTCTTACAAGCAATTTTCACATAAGGTTATTTAATCATAGACTTAAGTGGAAATTGTATAATCTATAATTTCTTCTCTCAACCAACATTCTCATTCCCTAAATTGCTTTAGAAAAGGCCAGGATACTGAGAACACTGTGGGTAAGTGTGTTCTCATTGGTTGATCTGGTGTGTATAAGACCTCACCTCTCAATCACTCACTTAACATTCCAGTACATTTTTGGAACAACAGATAATTTTGGAGGCTGCCAAGCAGATGGATAAATGGTAAGGGACTTAGCAGATCTAGGAAAGCTGAAACCTAAGCCTACCAATAAGCTAATTCAGTCTGCTGAACCCTGGAAATGTTCTTGCGCTGAAACCACCAGGTGCTTCTGAAGGTGAGAATGCAGGTGGGGCTCAAAGCAGGAGACTAGGTCCACAGTGCTGTGTTATGAGGAGGGGCTCCCAGTCCCCCTATTCCATCCCCTCCCCAAGCAGTAGCCTGAGGGTTAGCAGGTTGAACCAAGGATGTTTTGCTCATAGAGATTCCAGACACAGTTGAGAGTGAAGGAATTTCCCGAGTGATCCAGTGGTTAAAAGACTTAGCCTTCCAATGCATGAGAGTGCAGGGTTGATTCTTGGTTGACGAACTAAGACTTCACATGCCTCTCAGCCAGAAAACTAAAACATAAAACAGAAGCAATATTGTAACAAGTTCAATAAAGACCTGAAAGTAGCCCATATCAAAAAAATATTTCAAATAGTGGATATGGAGAGCTGATACCATAATAAAGATGGGGAAAATGTGAAAGCCTGCATTACAAAAAATGAGACCCTCAGAACACTTTTCCATGGGGTTCTTAACATCTAGAATACTGGAGGCTAAATTTTTATTCCCTGGGCAGTAGAGTGTAGGGTTCCTTGGAAAAACACAGCCTATGAAAAAAGACCTACAGATATTATAGCTCTTTTGTAAAGGTGGGGGAGAGGAGGGAAATTGCTACATACAAGGCAGTGGTATAAGGGAGTTAAGGCTCATTTTTTATAGCATGTAATCATTTGTGATAAATCAGAACATAACAAAATAAGTATGTTATTTGTTATTACAGAGTATTGGAACTATAAAGACAATACCAGAATCTGTTACTAAAGTATTTGAAAGTGAATTTATCCATTTTCCTCTTCTTAGCAAGAATTAGAAGTGGGTTAAGAAAATGAGAAATGTATTACTTCACAATGATAAAATATAAAAAATAGATACAATCTGTATGGACCTAGAGAATATTATGCTTAGTGAAATAAGTCAGAGAAAGACAAATACTGTATGATATCACTTATATGTAGAATCTAAAAAAATATTACAAATGAATGTATGTGCAAAACAGATGAACAGATATGGAAAATAAACTAGTGGTTACCAAATAGGGAAAGAGTAGAAAGTGAAAGTGAAGTCGCTCAGTCCTGTCCGACTCTTTGCGACCCCATGGACTGCAGCCTACCAGGTTCCTCCGTCCATGGGATTTTCCAGGCAAGAATACAGGGGTGGGTTGCCATTTCCTTCTCCAAGGGAAACAGTAAGGGGAGGGGCAAATGAGAGGTAAAGGATTAAGAGATACAAACTGCTATGCATAAAATAGATAAGCAACAACGGTATATTGTATAGCGCAAGGAATTATAGACATTTTCTTAATAACTTTTAATGGAACGTTATCTATAAGAATATTGAACCTCTGTGCTGTACACCTGACACTAGTATAACATTATAGACTGCCATACTTCAATTAAAAAGTGAATTAAAAAAAAGAGAAATCAGTGGAGTTAAACATATCATATTTCGACTTCTTTGTCCATGAGTTCCATGGCCATATTGCTTAAATTTTCTGAACTTCAGTTCTCTCTTTGATAAATCAAAAATTAGGACAAGCAGGCATACAGTGAGCAATAAATAAATAAATAATATCTGTATCTTAGGATTATTTTAAATATTAAATGAGATAATGTATTTAAATACTTAGTGTAGTATCCAATGGGTTTCCCCAGTAGCTTAGCGGTAAAAAATCTTCTTCCAATGCAGGAGACATGGGTTCAATCCCTGATTTGGGAAGATCCCCTGGAGGAGGGCATGGCCACCCACTCCAGTATTCTTGCCTGGAGAATCCCATGGACAGAGGAGCCTGGCAGCTACAGTCCTGTGGGCAAAAAGAAAGGGACATGATTGAAGTGACTGAGCACTCACCACATATAGTGTTCAGTAAAGCTTAACGAATACTATTATGACAATGCCTTTGAAAGATGGGAAGAAAAATCAATCCAGAGTAAGGAGAGGAATAAATATTTAGCTCTCAGTGATGCTAAAGCTGAAACTCCAATACTTTGGCCACCTCATGCGACGAGTTGACTCACTGGAAAAGACTCTGATGCTGGGAGGGATTGGGGGTGGGAGGAGACGGGGACGACAGAGAATGAGATGGCTGGATGGCATTACCAACTCGATGGACATGAGTTTGAGTGAACTCCGGGAGTTGGTGATGGACAGGGAGGCCTGGCGTGCTGTGATTCATGGGGTCGCAGAGAGTCGGACACGACTGAGCAACTGAACTGAACTGAACTGAACACATACACACACCCACACCCACACACAGGGCTTCCCTGGTGGCTCTGACAGTAAAGCGTCTGCCTGCAGTGTGGTAGACCCAGGTTTGATCCCTGAGTTGGGAAGATCCCCTGGAGAAGGAAACAGCAAATCCACTCCAGTACTCTTGCCTGGAAAATTCCATGGACTGAGGAGCCTGGTGGGCTACAGTCCATGGGGTCGCAAGGAGTCGGACACGACTGAAGACTTCACGTCACGTCACTTCACACACACATACACAGACACACACGAAGTATATAAAAAAGGGGAGTTGAGTGAGGGGTAGACACAGTAAAGACAATTATATTTTTCCTTTACGTTTAAATTGAAGTGAAGTGAAGTCACTCAGTCGTGTCTGAGGTACCCAACAGGTACTCATTTCAATTATAAAATCACATAGTTGTTATATTTAATAAAAGTTGTTGTTTTTATTTAGTTGCTAAGTTGTGTCACACTCTTTTGCGGCCCCATGGACTGTAGCCTGCCAGACTCCTTTGTCCATGGGATTTCCCAGGCAAGAATAATGGAGTGGGTTGCCATTTCCTTCTCCAGGGGATCTTCCCAACCCAGGGATTCAAAAGTACCTTAATGTATATTCTTTCACTTACAATTTTCATAATTACCCTATAGAACAGGTAGGATAACATGTTACAGTTGATTTTGTTAGGAGGTGAGAAAGGGAAAAAACCATAGGAGTTGTTTAAACACTAGCATAGCTATAGAAGCAAAGTTAGAGACAATAATTTTGTTACAGGTGCCTCAATGTGACCATTTATTAATTTTCTGTGGAAAATACAACTGCCAAGTGAATTAATATACTGATATCACCCAGTATGCACGTTCTCTCCGTTGTAAAAATATATTTCTATGGAAATTCAAATAAGTTGGTAGAAATGCAATCACAGCACTGCTATGGGATGATTTTCATGGCTGATATTGTCAAATGATGACACTTGATGTCCCCCAACACACGGTAAGGCAATATTTGCCAAGCAACCAGAATGTCCATGTCAGCTGACCAAGTCACCTTCATCTCTGGGTGATGCTGAAACTACACTGACAGAATTGTGTTCTTTGACTTCATGCAGACCATCTGGTGACACTTATTCTTCAGCGATCTTTCCGTACAGTTGGTTAAGTTGAAGCCTTCTCTTATATCAAGCCACATTCCAGTCATGACTTCTTGATGAGTATCACATATTAAATGACAATTAGAAAGCCCAGTTTGTGCATAGATTAAGAATGAGTAATGTATCCATATGGTTTTCAGATATCCTTATGAGTGCCTTACAAGAAAACCCAACCGTTAATGAAAATGAACTCAAGTTCATTTTGATAAGAATGAAGCTAAAGATGATTATTGGATTAAACAAATGTGGCATTAGAAGCATAGGTGTTAGTGTCAGAATATAGAATGCACAGTCTGTGTTCTTCTTTATATTATGTGTACATTTAAGATGCTATCAAACTCTTTTAATCACTACCCTTATGTTAGAAGCTTTGTTTGTCTTAGCCAGTGAAATGTCACTTCAACAAAACCAAAAGAATTTTTAAAAATACCCACATGCTTGGAAAGCAGAAAATAGCAAAATGTGGGAAAAAAGTCATCTTTGCAAGGAAAGGTCAGCAGAAACATATGGATCCCAAGTGAAATTAAAATAAGGTTTCTGTACAGACTAGATACTGTGGCAGATAATGGTGCCACAGGCCAGACAGAAGGTTCCCAAGGCCCCAGGCTGCTTTCTTACTTCTGCTTGGCTCAAGACTTCATCCAACATTATTTTAGTGATAACACTTGTTATACATCCTCTGGGTCCTCAGATGGTAAATCATCCTATAATAGACTTCATCCAGGAAACCTAAAGGCCAGCCATATTTCATCATTTTTAAAGTTTCAGTGATTATAAAACAGCCATCTGTACATGTCTGGAAGCATATTTTTATTTGGGCTATTATTTGATAATGTACTGACCATCCAACCTTCAATCCTCTCTAATGTGTCTGTTTTTTTTTAATTCCATAGAAAATTTTTAGTTACATATTTTTAAGTTATATTTTATTTAGCTGAAATGCACGCAAGACTTCTTTTATCCATATTCAAGAGGAAAAGAAAAATTACATGGAATAACAAAGAATATGTTCATTGAAAATTATTTGACTATATTATCTCATTGAAAAAAAAACTGTTTTTGATTAAGCCAACTGCCCATGTGATGAGAGTTGGCGATTATACATAGTCATCCTGTATATAGAAAGCCCCCTGGATTTTTCCATCTAAAGCACACTCTTTTGCTCCTGTTTAATATTAATGTATTACTTACCAATTTTTATCTATTAGATGCTTTTATCACCAACCGAATTCAGTGCAGGGAGAATGAGTTAGATGTTACAAAAATAACTTTGAAACTCAGCCTTAACCAATAGTCCCTCCACTTAACTATGGTCCTTTGAGCCTACATGGTTTTTAAAAAAAATCTGACCCTAAGCCACCTGCAACAGATGGCTGGCATTCTGCCATTAGATATTTATTCTTTGAGATTAATGCAAATATGCAAATATTGTTGGTCAGCTTAGAGACAGGGTAGAAGGAAAGGTAACACATTAAATATTTATTAGAGCTGCATATATTAGTGTGAATTTTTTTTTTTACCAGATTATTTTGTCTTTATGAAGAAATCCTGAAGAGCTTGTTTGTTTTGAACAAGAATTGCAGCAAGCAGTACTTTAAAGGGAGCAAGTGAGAGAATAGTTGAGATGGTAGAAATGGGAGGGGGGGTTGGGAGTTGGAGAGTTCTCTTTAGGGGTGAGCCATATCAATCAGGTTCCCTGGAGAAGGAAATGGCAACCCACTCCAGTGTTCTTGCCTGGAGAATCCCAGGGAAGGGGGAGCCTGGTGGACTTCTGTCTATGGGGTCGCACAGAGTCGATATGACTGAAGCGACTTAGCAGCAGCAGCAGCATATCAATCAGGTTCCCAGCAGGAAATAGGCTAAAAATATTCCAACTAGATAATCTAATGGAGAGGTGATTTATAAAGGAAAAGGCAGGAATAGATCAGGAAGCAGTTAGATCTAGAGCTGTGCAGAGAAAGTTGCCTGACAAAAGCTATGCGCTTTGATGGGAAGACCCTGCAGAAGGACCACGGCATAGTGGAAAGAAAAGTACACAGAACATCCATCAAAAGATCCGCCCTTAAGTCTCTGCCCTTCAGTGTACTAGCTACCTCTCAGTTCTCTATGCATCAATTTCTCATCCAGAGGTTACGGTACCTTTTCCAGAAATTCATTGTCAGATGACATCATTTACATAAAAACTCCAAGCTGGTAAAGAATCCACCTGCAATGCGGGAGACCTGGGTTCGATCCCTGGGTTGGGAAGATACCCTGGAGAAGGGAAAGGCTACCCACTCCAGTTTCTGGCCTAGAGAATTCCATGGACTGTATAGTCCACGGGGTTGCAAAGAGTCAGACACAACTGCGTGACTTTCACTTTCTTTGAGGCTTCCCTGGTGGCTCAGAGGTTAAAGCGTCTGCCTGCAATGCAGGAGACCTGGGTTTGATCCTTGAGTTGGCAAGATCCCCTGGAGAAGGAAATGGCAACCCACTCCAGTATTCTCGCCTGGAGAATCCCATGGACGGAGGAGCCTGGTGGGCTACAGTCCACGGGGTCGCCAAGAGTCGGACACGACTGAGCGACTTCACAGAGAAGGAAGGTTGAAAGAAACGAATGTTTATTCTGGGGGATGTAGACATTAAAGGCACAGGTAAAAGGAAAGAAAGACCTTTCTCACCTGAGATAAATCTTAAGGTTAATATATGGAAGGAGATTAATATACATATATCGTTCACGGACAAAAGTTTCAGAGCTATCTGTGTATAAACATAGGATCAATTGAATCAGCAAGTTTGAATCAGTGAGAAATAAATTAGAGGTGAGTGAACAGAGTGAGAAAGGGAAAATACCAAAAAAAATAGTCACACCTTTTACCTGGATCATCAGGTTCAAGAATATTAGGTATGTGTTTTGCTAGTGAAGCTCTGACTAAAGAGAAAGTCGATAACGCAGACACAATCGAAAGGTTCATTTCTCCATATACTGGAAACGGAATAGCCCATAAGTTTTAACAAAAGGGTCATTGCAAACATTTTGTCGTATTTCTTTATGAATTTATTTTATACTCATGTGTACACTTTGAGTTTGCACCGTTAACTTTCTTAGTAAGCCACAGCAAGGAGACTCAGAGATGCTATTTTTCTCATTTCCCTATGGAACTAGCTTTCACTTTAAATCCCAGTGTAAAGTAATGTATGAAGAATGTCAATGCACTTTACCTCTTACAAGATACTCTTGTAAGAAAAATTACTGGTTAAAAGGGATGATACACTTCTTAAGTCTGCATCAGGGAAAAGAGAAATTATTTGTTTGATCTCATGA
Organism: Moschus berezovskii; assembly: GCF_049115385.1. Taxonomy (NCBI): domain Eukaryota; kingdom Metazoa; phylum Chordata; class Mammalia; order Artiodactyla; family Moschidae; genus Moschus; species Moschus berezovskii. The sequence goes on along the minus strand of NC_142464.1, from coordinate 104,201,859 downwards.
GTTTGGTATTGTGTTTTGATACCATCTAACATGAATGCAGTTTAAAATTCTATGTGAAGTCCCTCTGTTTTGACTGTCAATTCAGGGTGGAAAACCATTTTGTTAGAAGTGTCAAGGATATGATGAATGGTGAAGATATCAACTTTGTTAGCTTATTTTTTTGACTGCCACATGATTCTTCTTGTACTATATCATGTATGAACAAAAAAGGCATTAATTCAAAGACTAGAAATTCAATGAGCTTTAAACTAATCACCTCAAGGTGCAATGAATTTATCTGCGATATCCTTTACATATTGATGTTTGTGACTACCCAGGCTCCCTTGGTTTATATTCAGTATTAGTGCCACAGAAGGGAAATCATTAATGAGTGTCTTTAAAATGCAAATTTGTCAAGGTCAGAGTTTCAAAAACAGAAGCTTGTTGGTTGAACCATGCACTGCATTTTATTTCTTTTTAATAGTTGGTTAGATTATCAATCAAAATGTTGACTGTAATTGTTTGAAAATTAATTTATAAAAGTCACTTTCAGCCTTTTCTTTGTTTAATTGAGCTTCATGTGAGAGAAAAATCTTTTGGACGGAAAAGAGATGATCGGTATAAATAATACACACACTTACTCTGTGGAACTGAAGTCTCCCAAAGAACTTGGCTTTAAGTAGAATTTTTGTAAAGTGAATCTTGCTCCTTCAATGACTCTTTATAAAAGAGGGGCTCCTCTTCTTGCAGAGGACACCTTTCAAGGTATCTTCCTGGTATGTCATCTCTAGAAAATGTCCTCTCACCACCTGGTGGGGCCCTGTCTGCCATGTGTCAATTACATGTTCCTGCCTCTGCATTTGAGTTTCAGTCAAGGGTGGATATCTGGACCAAATGACATCAATGCAACCAAACCTTTCTTTCTGGACATGTGAAATTGGAACCTGGATCTTCAAGTTCAGACTCTAGTCCCATCCCTAAGTGCCATTACAGTCTGCTCCGGAGTTTCTATGAGACACTCTGTAGCTTAATGATACTTCTCTTGGTCTTTACTTCATTCACCTCGGGATCTGTTACTCTAATCAGATTTACTTCTTCCTTGGGGTGAACCCTATGGATGGAATTGAAGACTTTGGCTTAGAAATGGCAGGCTTACTACCTACCATGGTGACTTTCCAGGACTGGATTCCAGCAATGCGATTTACGCTGTGTTGCCTCCTCAGAGCCTTCTTACGCCGTGCTGCTCACTCCCCAGCTTCTCTCCAGGCAAAGCTTCCATCCTGACTACATGGGTTTCTCTAAGGCATAGAAATCTCTATACCTTGCCACTCTTTTTTGTTTGTTTAAGATTTTTTTTAATGTGGACCATTTTTTAAACTTTTTACAATATTGCTTCTGTTTTATGTTTTACAACATTGGCCACGAGGCATGTGGGATCTCAGCTCCTTGATCAGGGATTGAACCCACACCCTCTGAAATGGAAGGTTAAGTCCTAACCACTGGACCACCAAGGAAGTCTCATACCTTATCATTCTTAAAAGTGTCATTCTTCTGATTTTACTGCCAACTTTGCAGTTTTGAATCAGTCTAGGCTTTAGTGTTTCATTGAACAGAAGATAAAAGGCAAGAAAAGAATACCAGATTTTATCTCTTTTGAAAATAGTTTTAAGTGTTCTCAGCTCTTTTGTGCCTTTCCTCTCTAATTTGTCTTGCCAAAGCAACCTGGTTATAATTCTAAATGCAAAGCTTTGTTTGAATTCTGGTGTGTAAAAGTTATTATTATCTACACTCTGTCTACTGAACAGTTCATACATTAAAAGTTTTTTAAAACAAAGGTTGGACTTTTTTTTCATAAAAGTCCAGTAAATGTTTTAGGCTTGTAGGCCATATGTTTTCTGTCTTAACTACTCAGGTATACTATTGTAGCACAAAAGTAGCCACAGATAATATGTAAACAATTGGACATGACTGTGTCTGATAAATCTTTATTTACAAAAACAGGCGGTGGACAGTATTAACCTAAAGCCTTCTACATGTTGGACCTAGCTCAGTCAGCGTTACTTTCTACCCTCTCCCTTCATACTCTCAGGACTCAGAACATTGACATTAAGTTTTTTCCATGCCTGTTAGGTACTCTGTACATTCACTACTCTATGCTTCTGTTCCCTTGGATGGAGACTGGAGTAGGGCTCAGGGGGGACTGTTGTTTCTCCAAGCATATTTTCCACTAGGGGTGTCTTAACATTAAGTTTAAGATATCATGTGGTCATACTACTTGTTAAGGGTATGATGACAATACTCTGGAGAAAGCATTATTAGGTTTTACATAATTAAAACACGATACTAAGCCTGTGAAACAGGTAAAGAAGGTAATCAAAGGATCGTGCCTTAAAAAACACATGCTTGCACTTCTACACGTTTTTTTTTTTTAATTTATATTTTTAATTAAAGAATATTTGCTTTAAATATTGTATTGGTTTCTGCCATGCAACAACATGAATCAGCCTTAGGTATATGTCCCCTCTCTCTAGAACCTTCCTCCCACCTCCCACCCCATCCCACCCCATCCCACTCCTCTAGGTTGTCACAGAGCCCCAGTTTGAGTTCCATGAGTCATACAGCAAATTCCCACTGGCTATCTATTTTACACATGATAGCTATATGCTTCCGTACTATTCTCTCCATTTGTCCCATACTCTCCTTCCCTCCACCCCTGTCCATAAGTCTGTTATGTCTGTGTCTCCATTGCTGCCCTGCAAATAGGTTCATCAGTACCATCTTTCTAGATTCCATATATATGTGTTAATATACGATATTTGTTTTTCTCTTTCTGACTCTGTCCAATAGGCTATAGGTTTATCCACCTCATTAGTACTGACTCACACCCCTTCCTTTTTATGGCTGAGGAATATTCCATTGTGGGCTTCCCTGGTAGCTCAGCTGGTAAAGAATCTGCCTGCAATTCAGGAGACTTGGGTTTGATTCCTGGGTCAGGAAGATCCCCTGGAGGGGGGCATGGCAACCCACTCCAGTATTCTTACCTGGAGAATCCCCACAGACAGAGGAACCTGGTGGGCTACAGTCCATGGGGTTGCAAAGAATCGGACACAATTGAGCAACTAAGCACAGCCCAGCACAGTGCAGTATTCCATTGTATATATGTACCACAACTTCTTTATCCATTCATCTGTCTATGGACATCTAGTTTGCTTCCATGTCCTGGCTATTGTAAATAGTACTGCAATGAACACTGGGGGTACATGTGTCTTTTTCAATTATGGTTTTCTCAGGGTATATGCCCAGTAGTGAGATTATTGGGTCATATGGACTGCAAGGAGATCCAACCAGTCCATTCTAAAGGAGATCAATCCTGGGTGTTCATTGGAAGGACTGATGCTAAAGCTGAAACTCCAATACTTTGGCCACCTCATGCGATGAGTTCAGTTCAGTTCAGTTCACTTCAGTCGCTTAGTCGTATCCGACTCTTTGCGACCCCATGAACCACAGCACGCCAGGCCTCCCTGTCCATCACCAACTCCCGGAGTTCACTCAAACTCATGTCCATCGGGTCGGTGATGCCATCCAGCCATCTCATTCTCTGTCGTCCCCGTCTCCTCCTACTCCCAATTCCTCCTAGCATCAGACTCTTTTCCAGTGAGTCAACTCTTCGCATGAGGTGGCCAAAGTATTGGAGTTTCAGCTTTAACATAAGTCCTTCCAATGAACACCCAGGATTGATCTCCTTTAGAATGGACTGGTTGGGTCTCCTTGCAGTCCAAGGTACTCTCAAGAGTCTTCTCCAGCATCACAGTTCAAAAGCATCAATTCTTCGGCGATCAGCTTTCTTCACAGTCCAACTCTCACATCCATACATGACCATGGGAAAAACCATATCCTTGACTAGACGCACCTTGGTTGGCAAAGTAATGTCTCTGCTTTTTATTATGCGATGAGTTGACTCACTGGAAAAGACTCTGATGCTGGGAGGGATTGGGGGCGGGAGGAGAAGGGGACGACAGAGAATGAGATGGCTGGATGGCATCACCGACTCGATGGACATGAGTTTGAGTGAACTCCGGGAGTTGGTGATGGACAGGGAGGCCTGGTGTGCTGTGATTCATGGGGTTGCAAAGAGTTGTACACGACTGAACTGAACTGAACTTATGGTAGTTTTATTCCTAGTTTTTTAAGGAGTCTCCATACTGTCTTGCATAGTGGCTGTATCAATTTCGATTCCCACCAACAGTGCAAAAGGATTCCCTTTTCTCCACATCCTCTCCAGCATTTATTGTTTGGAGATTTTTTGATGATGGCCATTCTGACAAGTGTGAAGTGATACCTCATTGTAGTTTTGATTTGCCTTTCTCTAATAATAAGTTGAGAATGTTGAGCATCTTTTCATGTGTTTATTAGTTATTTGCATGTCTTTTTTTGAGAAATGTCTGTTTAGGTCTTTTGCCCACTTTTTGATTGGGTTGCTTGTCTTTTTGGTATTGAGTTGCATGAGCTGCTTATTTTATATATTTTGGAAATTAACTCTTTGTCAGTTGTTTAATTTGCTATTATTTTCTTCCATTCTGAGGGCTGTCTTTTCACCTTGTTTATAGTTTCCTTTGCTGTACAAAATCTTTTCAGTTTAATTAGGTTCCACTTGTATATTTTTGTTTTCATTTCCATTACTCTAGGAAGTGGGTCACAGTGTATATTACTTTGGTTTATGTCATAGAATGTTCTGCTTACGTTTTCCTCTAACAGTTTTATAGTTTCTGGTCTTACATTTCGGTCTTCAATCCATTTTGAGTTCATCTTTGTATACGGAGTTAGAAGTGTTTTAATTCTTTTACTTGTAACTGTCTAGTTTTCTCAGCATCTCTAATTGAAGAGATTATCTTTGTTCCGTTGTATGTTCTTACCTCCTTTGTCAAAGACAAGGTGCCCATAGGTGTGTGAGTTTAACTCTGGGCTTTCTATATTGTTCTATTGGTCTATTTCTGTTTTTGTGCCAGTATCATGCTGTCTGGTGACTGTAGCTTTGTAGATGATCTAAAGTCAGAAAGGTTGATTCCTCCAGTTAAATTCTTCTTTCTCAAGATCATTGGATATTTGGGGACTTTTGTGTTTCCATACAAACTGTGAAATCTTTTGTTCTAGTTCTGTGAAAAATGCCTTTGGTAATTTGATAGAGATTGCAGTGAATCTGTAGATTGCATTTGGTAGTATAGTCATTTTCACAATATCTATTCTTCCAATGCAGGAACATGGAATATCTCTCCATCTATTTATATTGTCTTTGATTTCTTTCATTAGTATTTTATAGTTTTCTGCATATAGTTTTTTTTGTCTCTTCAGGTATGTTTATTCCTAGGGTTTTTAAATTCTTTTTTCTGTAATGGTAAATAGGACTGGTTCCTTAATTTCTCTTTCTGATTTTTTGTTAGTAATATATAGGAATGCAAGTGATTTTTGTATACTGATTTTGTATCCTGTGACTTTACTAAATTCACTGATCAGCTTTAGTGATTTTCTGATTATATTCTTCCAGTTTTCTATGTATAGTATAATGTCATTTTCAAACAGTGAGAGTTTTACTTCTTTTCCAGTTTGGATTTCTATAATTACTTTTTTTCTCTGATTGCCATAGTAAGGACTTCTAAAATACGTTGAATAATAGTGGCAAGAGTGGGCACGCTTGCCTTATTCCTGATCTTAAAGGAAATGCTTTCAGTTTTTCACCACTGAGAATAATGATTGCTGTGGGTTTATCATGTATGGCCTTTATTATGTTGAGGTAGGTCCCTTCTGTACCCATTATTTGAAGAGTTTTTATAAATGGGTACTGAATTTTGTCAAAAGCTTTTTTTGTGTCTATTGAGAATATTATGTGCTTCTTGGACTTGATTGACTATTTCCTTTGTTGGGGGTGTTTTTGACTGTAATCTCTTCAAAAATTTTCTCAGACCTTTTCTTTTTCTCTTCTTCTTCTGCTGCTGCTGCTAAGTCACGTCAGTCATGTCCGACTCTGTGTGACCCCATAGACAGCAGCCCACCAGGTTCCCATCTCTGGGATTCTCCAGGCAAGAACACTGGAGTGGGTTGCCATTTCCTTCTCCAATGAATGAAAGTGAAAAGTGAAAGTGAAGTCGCTCTGTCGTGTCCGACTCTTAGCGACCCCATGGACTGCAGCCTACCAGGCTCCTCCGTCCATTGGATTTTCCAGGCAAGAGTACTGGCTCTTCTTCTGGGACCACTATAATTAGAATGTTGGTGTGTTTAATATTGTACCAGAGGTCTCTGAGACTATCCTCAATACTCTTCCTTCTTTTTCCTTTATTCTTCTCTTCGGTTATTTCCACCATTCTATCTTCCAACTCACTTATCCATTCTTCTGCCTCAGTTATTTTGCTGTTGATTCCTTGTAGAGTATTTTTAGTTTCAGTCATTGTGTTGTTCATCTCTGTTTGTTTATTCTCTATTTCTTCTAGGTCCTTATTGAATGTGTTAATTGACTCTTGCACTTTCTCCATTCTGCTTTTTGAGGCTTTGGATCATCTTTGCTATCATTATTCTGAGTTGTTTTTCAGGTAGTTTGCCTATTTCCTCTTCCTTTATTTGGCCTTGTAAGTTTCTACCTGTTCCTTCATTTGTGAAATATTTACATATTTTCATTTTTTCCTAAGTTACTGTGTTTGAGGTCACCTTTTCCCCAATTTTAGGGTAGGTTTCCTCCTTTCTTTTGGTTTAAGCCCTTGGTGGATAAGGTTGGTCCAGTGATTTGTGTAGGCCTTGTGTTGGGAGTGATTTGTGCCTACATTCTGGTGAGAGGAGGGAAGTTAGTTTTATTTCCCCCTCTGATGTGCAAGGCTGGGTGATGTGGTATGTTTTGGAGTGTCTGTGAGAATCCTGTCTGCTGATGATGGGGCTTGGTTTTTGTCTTGCTTGTTGTTTGGGTGAGGCATCCTGTACTTTGTGTTGCTGGCAGTTGGGTGATGCTGAGTCTTGTATGGAGGCACTTATAGGAATTCTCACTAATTAATACTCACTGGGGTTAGGAGTTTTCTGGTGGTTTAGGGTCCTGGACTCAGCTCTCCCACTCCAAAGGGTCAGGCCTGCTCTCTGGCTGGGGAACCAAGATTCCACAAGTTGTTTTTATGGCATTAAAGGCAATTAAAACAAACACACAAAAACACAATAAGAAACAAAGATGAATCCCAGACAAATGGTAAATACAAAACCAGACAAATAAGAACAGAAACTATGGAATATACACATACACACACACACACACAAACCAAAACACTCCAAAGAAAACAAGAGAGTGACCCAGCAAGCAAAGGAAACCAAAAATGATATCAACCAATTAAAAATAGACTAAATTACAAACTGGAAAACAAAACCAAAGTAGGGTGCCAACTGGAGAATAAAATAGAGAAAACAAAACAAACTAACAAACATGGTGAAAAAAAGGAAGAAAAGAAAAAATAGAAAAGCAAAGTTAAATAAAAGTACATTAAAAAAAGATTTATATATTTTAAAGAGTAACTATAGTAGGAAAAGAACAAAAGAAAAACAAAAGAGAAGAAAATCAAAGAAAAAAGAAAAAAATTAAAAAACCAAAAACAGATCCCCATACAAACTCAAAAGGCTAATGTAGAGGTAGTTACATATTAAGGAAATAAAAACTGTCATTAAAAAAAAGCATTCTCAAAAGCTTAAATATAGTTAATAGTAATAATACAATCAACAGTCACAGCAACAGAGGAAATAAAAAGAAGAAAAAAAATCTAGAACCAACTACAGAGCAAATCAAAATATAAGAATAATAATAAATGTTTTTCTCAAATCTCAGCTCACTGAGTCACAGTCCACCTCCACATCCTTAGGATTCCCTCCAATACTGGGCTGGTTTTTGGACCTGCTGTGGGGACAGCTCAAACTCTAAATTGGTCCTACTCCTGCTTGTTCTTGCCTCCAATGTCTACAGCTGCCAGAGCTAGTATGTTTTCTTTTGTGGGAACTCTCAATGTCCTTTTATATATTTTATAGACACAGAGTTTGCCTACTTGATTATGTGGATTTAATCTGAAGCTTGTACAGCTGGTAGGAAGGTTTTCAATTCTCTTCCTTAGCCACACTGCCCCTGGATTTCAACTGTGGTTTTATCTTCACATCTGCATGTGGATCGTCCACAGGAATTTGCTCCTGAGGCTGCCCTGGAGGACTTAGGTCTGTCCCAGGGAGGTCTGGATGTGGAGGTGGCACAGCTGCTTCGACTGCAGGGACCCTGACAGTGCCAGGTATTCAGGGGGAGCCCACGGCAAGGGATGCAGGAGATATGGTGCTATTAGGGTTTTTTCTAATCTCTGGCAGCTCTGCCCCAGTGAGGACTGAACATGCAGGTGGCACAGCTGCTTGGATCGTGGGGACCCTGGTGGTACCAACTGTGCAGCAATGAGCTATGATACTATCAGAGTCTTTTTCTAGCCTCTGGCAGCTGGCATTCAAAGGTCCTCTTTGGCTGGTCTTTCTCTGTTGCTTGGTGTCTTTAGGTACTTAAAGGGCCCCCCTGATTGGAGTCCTCTATTTCTCAGTGTGTCAGGGACTTAAAGGGCCATCCTCTTTGGATCTTTCTATATTGGCTCTGGTGTGTGGGGAGACAAAGTCTACAGTGATTGCTCCACTCACTGTGCGTGACTTGCCTCCATGGATACATATATGTCTTCCTTTAAAGTCATTTCCCACTTCAGTCTCCTCCTTCGTGTCCCCTCAGGCCATCTCCCCACAATCAACAACAGACCTCACCCTGGGATTTCTCTCCAGCCCCTATTCTCCAGCTCCCAGCCATTGCATGTTCCAGGGGACTTGTGTCCCTGTCCTGGGTATGTAGAACTGCGGCAAAGCTCGTCTGTGTGGTTCTCATTCCATTCTGATTGTCACAGATCAGCTGCTGCACTCTCCAGCAGCCTCAAATGCTTCTTCTCTGTCCCAAACAATTGCCCCAATGTGGGGATCTGACCCCTGCTTCAGCTCCCCCACCCCTGGGTGCAGGTGCAGTCCTGCTCATTTTCTCTCCTTCCTTTGTCCTACTGAGTTTTGCATGGGTCTGTACATTTCTTTCCGGTGGTCAGGGATTCCTTCTTGTTCTCAGCTAGTGTTCTGTGAGGTCTTCTGTGTCTAAAGGTGTAATCCAGATGTGTCCGTGGAAAGAGATTTTTCTCCACATCCACCTACTCTTCCACCATCTTCCTTCTACTCATCTTAATTGATAATGCCATCTTTTTACCAACCCACCCCCATCATCAGACAAGAGCTGGTTATGCTTGTTTTTCTGCAGACATTTTTTCCCTCCATCTGGGCTAACCTAAAAAGGCTATCCTTCTCTCAAAATGCAGATTAAATGCTCTGTCCTCCATTGATCCTGATCTTTCCAGCTATGAGTAACTGCTCAGTCTTTGGAATTCCTATTACACTCCATCACATAATTTTAATCTTGGTATTATGGGTATTTAATTATCTTAGTTCAGTAACAAGAATATCTCACTAGAGTATCTCTTACTAGACTCTGTCTTCCAAAGAGCAGAGATTAGTTCCTAGCAGAAAGTGGGCATTAAACATTTGCTTGATTAATAAATTTTAACAATTTGTAAAAATGAATTTCTTCAAATTAAGATTCTTCCTTTATTTGATGAACAAGTGTTAACTCTGTACAAAGATCAGGGTCAAAAGCAAACCTCTGGTTTAGTAAACTTTAAAAAATATCCTCAGGCACTTATGGTCCCATGTTGGTGAATACCAGTGTTAAGCTGGTATTTTTGCTAGCCAAATTTGCTACATATGAAACCCATTGGCCATTTGGGGATTGACAACTTTCCTACTGCTCCTTTCAAAGAACTTCCCAAGAAAACTGGGATGGATAATCTATGTGCCATATGTGCTGTTAAAATAAAGTTGGATATGCACCCATCAAGTGGTTTCCATGAGAAACGCAAGGACTCCAGAATATGAAGAATCTTTTTAATTGTAGTACTTATGGTAGGCACTCCAAATAGAAAAATTACATTTCAAACTTTTTTATCTTAAAAAAAATAGTTTATACCACAGCTTAAATATCTTGGAGCAGAAACAATGTGGCTGTTTAAAATGTTATATAAACAAGTTTGGAAGAAGCAAAAAAAAAAAAGTTTCTTTTTCTTTTTCATGTTTCCTACAAAGTCTTTAAATATAGTGCTTAGCCTTAAAGAGGGATTTTTTTTTTTTTTTTTTTTTCTTCTTGAAAATGGTGGAGACATAGGTACAGGGAGCCCTTCTCCCACAGTGATTTGAAGGTAAGGGAAGATGGGCAACCAAACTTGAATTCCTTCACCTGAATGGATGGGCTAAGAAGACCTTCATTTGGTATCATCCACAGGATAAACCTGGGGGTTTATTTGTCTATCTTTTTTGAGGAAGGTGTTGTTCTTAGCTGTAACTTGTTTTGTCTCCCTTCTGAGTTGTCTGTTTCTATCTATAGCCACTTCCATTCTTTGAATTTTGTTATTTAAAATTCCTGCTTCTGTGTTCTTAAGAAAGCTAAAAAAATTTGTAGTTGTCTTATGATATCCTCAAAGAAGTAGATTGGGTCTTCCTCTTCTACTTTTTTAAAAAATATTTTCCAGCATGTAAAAATGTATTGATTTGCTTACTGTGAAGTTTACTGTTTAACAACTTAAGGTCATCTTTTTGGCTGTGCTGGGTCTCCGTTGCTGCGTGGTCTTTTCTCTAGTTGTGGTGAGTGGGGGTTACTCTCCAGTTGTAGTGTATGGGTTTCTCATTGCAATGGCTTCTCTTGTTGCAGAACACAGGCCCTGTGCTGTGTAGGCTTCTGTAGTTGCAGATCTTGGTCTCTGAGTCTCTGGAGACTCAGTAGTTGTGGCACATGGGGTTGGTTGTCCCAGGGTGTGTGGAATTTTCTCAGACCAGGGATTGAACCTGTGTCTCCTGCATTCGCAGGTGGGTTCTTTACCACTGAGCCACCAGGGAAGCCCTATGTTTGTTTGTTTGTTTGTTTTTGAATGAAAGATTCTTTAAATTCTACAGTGCTTTACAATGTTCAGTTTTATGCCAAGTGGAACAAGTCAGACAGAGAAAGACAAACACTGCATGATATCATTTATATGTAGAATCTAAAAACTACAACAAACTAGTGAATAAAACCAAAAAGAAGAGGACCAACAGAGTGACTGACCAGTGGGGAGAAGAAAGGTGGACGGGGCAATATAGGAATAGATTTTTCAGAAAGGGTTATTAGGGGATTATATGAAATCATGTGTGTGAAACTTTTGAAGACTGTAAAGCCCTTTTGAAAACTTTTCTCTTTAAAAAAAAAAGAAAAAAAAACATTTAGGGCTTCCCTGGTGGCTCAGTGGTAAAGAATCTGCCTGTTAATACAGGAGGCACAGGTTCAATCCCTGATCTGGGAAGATCCCACATGCCTTGGAGCAAATAAGCCCATGTACCACAATTACTGATCCTGGACTCTAGAGCCCCAGAATTGCAATTGAGGAGCCCACACACCGCAACTACTGAAGCCTGAATGCTCTAGAGACCGTGCTCTAGACAAGAGAGGCCACCACAATGAGAAGCCTGACCACCACAACTGGAGAGTGGTCCCCACTCTTTGCAACTAGAGAAAAGCCCATGCTGCAATGAAGATCCAGCCCAGCCAAAAATAAATCAATAAAATTATTTAAAAAACATTTAAAATTTCCCCTTTCCTTCAGGATTACTTTGCCAAAAAAGGTCTGTTTAGTCAAAGCTATGGTTTGAAGAATTGATGAATTCGAACTGTGGTGTTGGAGAAGACTCTTGAGAGCCCCCAGGACTGCAAGGAGATCAAAGAAGTCAATCCTAAAGGAAATCAGTCCTGAATATTCATTGGAAGGACTGATGCTGAAGCTGAAACTCCAATCCTTTGGCCACCTGATCTGAAGAACTAACTCATTGGAAAAGACCCTGATGCTGGGAAAGATTGAAGGCGGGAGGAGAAGGGGATGACAGAGGATGAGATGGTTGGATGGCATCACTGACTTAAAGGACATGAATTTGAGCAAGCTCTAGGAGCTGGTGATGGACAGGGAAGCCTGGAGTGCTGTAGTCCATGGGGTCGAAAAGAGTCAGACACAACTGTGTAACTGAACTGAACTGAACTTCCTACAGAATATTTGTGTTTACCAAGGAGAGGAATAATATCAAATGAGTGCAAAGAATAACTTAAAAATTCACAATTTCTTATCTCTTTTCTTCCATTTACAATCTTTTATCGTAATTATAAATGACAGCAAAATGACTAATGTAAGATTCACAGAGATTATAGAATGTTAGGACTTGTCTGTGTCTGTGTGCTTGAAAACAGAATCAGGGCTAAGAGAAAAGGATTTATTAAGAAGTATAAAGAGCTCACAGAGTCATTTGGATTGCTGAAGGAGGGTGAAGGCCGAGCATTCAGGGACAACGCCCCAAATACACCCAGCATGGGGGTGCAAGGGAGCTGCTCACTCTACTGAGATTGAGGTGGTGAACCCTGAAGCCACTAAATAAGGTCCAGATGCTGCCTTCTGCACACAGCCTCTGTAATGACCTGCACCAGCAAAAGGATACTGCAGGGACTTCCCTGATGGTCCAAGAGCTAAGACTCTGAGCTTCCAATGCAGGGGTCCTGGGTTCGATCCTTGGTCGGGGAACTAGATCCCGCATGCCCCAACAAAGACTAAAGATTCTATCTATTGCAACTAGGACCCAGCACAGCTAATTAAATAAACAAATGACACTGCATGCCCTGCTTGTCTCCTCATAGCACTTAGTTCTGATCCGAAGTCCAGCCTGAGCATATATGGGTGGATTCTAAACCACGCGGAAAACCTGTAAGGGAGTTTAGGAAATGTCCATTTTTAGCTTTTTCTAGCACACAAAAAACACATTGGAGGAGAGTTGGATCAGTGTTGAGTGAGTTCAATTAAGGTCCACCATTTCAGGCAGCTTTTCTATTTTCCTTGATTTCCACCACTCCCTGAGCTGGGATGCTGAAAAACAGCAAAATGACTAGAATTTGAAAACTGGAGTATGAATCAAGTTGTGTCAAGATGCATCACAGACCTATGAGAAGAGTAATTACTTTCTCATTTCCTTATTTGTAACTTCCTTCTCAGATGGTGAAAAGTGTGTTATCTGTGTACTCAATTTGTCTATCCCTCTGCACGTAACCGCTTTCTCATCACCACTGTGACCCGCCCCTAGGACTGACGACCTCATCCTGCAGGAGTTCTGACACTGTCACCATCTGCTGCTCCCACTCAGGCAGTGGCAAACTCTCTACGTGGCTGCCACCCTACCCTGGGGTGGCTCTTTCTATAACCCTTCTGGGCTCTGAAACGCTATGGAAGTGACTCCTGAATAAAAGCCTCCACATGCTATTAATACTTAGGTTTCAATATATCCAGCCAGGTGCTCTCCAGTCTGAAACTTTCCCTGCTCTGCTTAGGTCCAGTCCCACAGCAGGCTGGCTCCCTTGTGCAGAATTCCTTTACACACTGCTCACGCTCGGAGAAGGAAATGGCAACCCAGTCTAGTATTCTTGCCTTGAAATCCCAGAGACAGAGGAGCCTGGTGGGCTGCTGTCAATGGGGTCGCACAGAGTTGGACATGACTGAAGTGACTTAGCAGCAGCAGGCTCTTACACTCAGCTCTGCACTGCCCCACCCTCGACTCGTCTCCCTCATGCTTCAACATTCTGGACAGCTGGTCTTCCAGTACAGTCCTTCTTCATGCTCTATCCATGCTCTGACACCCCACAATGGGGGACTTCCCTGCATGGGAGTCTGTGCGTAGGCTCCAACTGCTTCACAGTGGGCTTCCTTCCCTGAACAGAAGTCTTCTTCTCCTCACTTAGGCTCAGAAACCACACATTGGGTAGTGCCCCCTACACACACACACACACACACACACACGGGTAACCTCCTCACCTAGCTGATTCTTTGACGCCTCATGCTGGGCCACTGCCCTCCCATGTGGACATCTCCCTCACCCTTTTTGGTTCAATATTCCAAGCCAGGCTGCCCCTCCCTGCACCTGGGGAACTTCCTTACTCTGCTTGGCCTCTGATATCCTGCCTTCGACTACTATAGATCTTCTCCACCAGAACACTGTTTGCTTGGCCTCGTCTAATGGCTTTTGACCTGAATTGTTCAGTAACAGAATGGAAGGGAAGTGAGAGAGGAAATAGAATCTGAAACCTGAAATATGGTGTCAGGGAAATGGAAATACAAAATGGGGCAAGTCCCAAAGGAATATTTGTGTATATGGGGGCACGGTGACTACCATGGTTTCTCTGGAGCATAGAGTACATGAGGGGGCTTAACTTATTCGAGGTAAAGATATGGAGCTAATCTGTGATGCTATTGTGGAGGGCCTTAAATGGCTAGGAAATGGTATCTCACTGGCAATTATTGCTTAGGTGATTAGCATGATTGGTTTGCACTTCAGAAAAATAAATCACACTGAAGTGTGTAGGAGGTATGGGAAGACAGAACATTATTAGAATAATTTCACCAAGCATTGAGAAACTGGCCTGGACCAGGTTTGCTCTAGAGTGCATAAGAAGAAAGGATGTCATCACAGGACATTATCTTTCCAGGATGTCATTCAAAGACTGCGTTGGTTTGTGAACATCTGACATTTCATATGAGATATGACTTTCATCAAACAAGCTGCCAGGTGTTTAGCTTTTTCTGGATGTTCTGGATGCTGTGGTCCTCCTTCAGGATTGAGGTACTCATTCCCACAGCCAGGAGTTTTGACTGCTGGCAGCTCACATCTCCTTCTTATAAAAGTCCTAAGTCAGAGGAAGCTGCCTTGTCCAAGGTTACACTTATTTTTAAAGGGATGTCCACAGGGACACAAAACTCTGACTTCATTCAATTCAGGACAGCTGTGAAAGGCCATTCCAGCTCCAGACTACCAGTGGGGTGGGCTGAGACTGCCTCTGCAATTGTGTTATGTTTCAATTTTTCCTCTGACAATTTCTGCTTCTTCACTCTTCATAGATTTTGCTTCTGAGAGCACGACCTAATATATCTCCTGCAGGAAGATCTCAGAGTCTCAGGTCTGTTTCTGGGAAACTGGATTTAAGACACACCCAATCCCAAGCAGCTTCCCTGATAGCTCAGTTGGTAAAGAATCCATCTGCAATATAGGAGACCCCGGTTCGATCCCTGGGTTGGGAGGATCTGCTGGAGAATTGATAGGCTACCCACGCTGGCTTCCTTTGTGGCTCAGCTGGTAAAGAATCCTCCCACAATGCAGGAGACCTGGGTTCGATCCCTGGGTTGGGAAGATCCCCTGGAGAAGGGAAAGGCTACCCACCCCAGTATTTTGGCCTGGACAATTCCACGGACTGTATAGTCCATGGGGTCGCAGAGTTGGACATGACTGACATCTCCTGTTGTCACACACAGAGATATTAACTTAGACGTATTTGGCACCTTCAAAAAGCATTTTGTTCACTGTCAGGAACTAGTTCAGACGTTGGGGAAATCTAGCTCTTTAGTGACTATACTGATAAAGGTTTAAATAAACTCTGTCATCTATAGGAGCTCATTGTCTTCCTGTGAATCATGGTAGTTATATAATGAATCACTCTACAGGTACTGTGAATATGAATCACTTCTGTTGTGGTCCTTTCCGGGAGCATCATGTTGGTCACTGTATATGTCATTCAAAGTTATCGACTTGTAAATAGTATAGATTATATGACTTTTTACACATAAACAATACGTTCATTTCTATTTTCCTGTGTTTATTATTGCAGCTTTTTTGTCTCTTCTGTTTATTCTTTGCTGGTGTCAGAGGAGACAGAAACAAATTAATGATAGGATATTGGAAAGATGAACTCCTGAAAGCATAAGTTATATGCTTAGAATATTACCAGATACCTAGTAGGTATTGATAAATACTTGTTAAATAAACATTAGTAAATAAATAATTAACATTTAACATAAAATCCATAGGAGCTCTGTGGGTGTAAGAGATGGGACGTGACCAAAGGCCTAGTGGATACTTTTAATCAGGTGTCAATGTCAAGCTACTCTAAGGGCCTTAAACTGAGTTTAAAATGTTCTTGGGTTTATTAGTATGTTTTATAATAAGGTAATGAATTCTAATGCTGAACTAGAACTTCAGTTTGATACAAAGAATAACTTTCAAGGAGTAGGGGCTTGTATGGGTTATGAAGCAAACTACTTCAGCAGAAATGCAGAAAATTTTATCAAATAGAAATATTTTAGATTTATCTAAATCATTCAGTTGAAGTGTCCCCTCTCTGCTAAAAATCTGCATTTCTTTTCTCATTTTAGATTTAAAATAGAAAGTTAGGGTCTTCCTTGGTGGTCCAGTGGCTAAGACTCTGTGCTCCCAATGCAAAGGCCCTGGGTTCAACCCCCGATTGGTGAACTAGATCCCACATGCTCTAAGACCTGAAGAAGCCAAATAAAAATAATAAATTAAAAAAATAAAAGAAAGTTAAACAGTGTGCCAGAATGTTTGTAATGGTACACAAGTCAATTTGAAGCTCTACCTGGCTAGTGTCCAGCTGACACAAGGCCTAAGTCCTCTCTCCCCAGAGTGGGGGAAGAGAAAATTTTACTGTTGTGACCTCTCCTACTTCATGGCTTGTTGAGATTCCTAAGTCTGCCCTCGCTGTCACCTTCCCTCATTATTTCTTGGAAATAGTGTGACTAACAGCCCTCTTTAGGGACCATCCCAGTGTCTGCCCCAGTTTCAGCATTGAAAGTTGCATGTCCCTGGACACTCTTCAGTCTGGGACAAATCGGGATAGTTGGTTGCCCCAGTAAATTAATGACCTTCCCACTCATTTATATTAGATGAAAATGATTCGATTAATTATTGGCCTGTGCTAGATGAAGCCACATCCCTGCTGAAATGATAAAAATTTCAGAACTGGGCTGGATTAATTACCCAAATAAATCAACAAGGATCAATCTTTCCTTCTTTATCAGGAAAGAACTGAATAAGAGAAGTCTAGGAGGAAGAACAAGTTTTAATTCCTAAGTATTTTGCTTTAGTTTATTCCTAGCACAAGATGGATCCTTAAACTAGTTTGTGAAGTCCCAGAAATTGAACAGAAATGGGTCAAGGAACCTGGGGAAAAGAAGCCAATGTATGTGAATTTAAAATACTTCATCATGAGGACAGAGTACATGAGACACATATTTCCTTACCTTCTGTCATCTTCTAACTTGAAAGCAATGGTTATCGCTTTTTGTCAATCCCCCCCACCCTGATTTTATTCAGTCATGTACTAATATGATATTCATTGCTAAAGGTATATGGTATCTTGGATTCTATCTTGATTAAAATGAACGTTGAAAATGGAAATCAGTTTTGACCAACAGTAAATAATAAAATCCTTGAATAAAAAGCTTATTATATAAGTTTCCTGAAAGTCAACCTGTGTCAATTCTGCTATGGGAAGTCAAAGAGATGAATGTATCCATTACAACCCCATGGACTGTAGCCCACCAGGCTCCTCTGCCCATTGAATTCTTCAGGCAAGGATACTGGCATGGGTTGCTATTTCCTTCTCCAGGGGATCTTCCTGACCCAGGGATTGAACCCAGGTCTCCTGCATTGCAGGAGGATTCTTTACTGTCTGAGCCATGGGATTTCCAGTGTATCCACAACAAGGCCTAAATCTGAAATGAGAGGTGGCAGCATATTCCTGGAGGCCTCATGGCTGCAGAAGAATCAGAATTTCAGAAACTTAAGAGAAGATGAGACCAAGGAGCACAGAATTAGGATGCTGATAATATAGCCATCCCTCTCATTGGACTTTTTCCCCCCTGGAGCTCACTTACTTGAAAACAATGGAGGATTTGTATTTCTTTCTAACAAAAGTGTTATCTTCCACTCAATCAGCCACTTGGCCCATCAGTACCTCCTGCCTTACACTATCAGGTAAGAAGTGGTAGGTCCAGTGGATGATAGTGGAATTTCCATCTCTAAGTGGCAGACATTTCCAAACTGGGGGTCTACCTGTATTTACCGAAGTTCTTACCTGTTCCTATCTTTATGTTCAGACACTACAGAGACGCTTATAGGGGACCTGCTTCAATATGGCCCAGGGTATCCTCAGGATGAACTGGGTCGGTGTCAGCGAGAGAAAGAGAGAGAGAGAGAGACAGGGGCTGATGATTCCTTGGTTTACGCAGGAAACCAATAGAACTCCAGCACGGGGTTTGCTCTGTTTACGTAGGCCGCAGGCGCCCTCTCGAATCACTGGAGGCACCCCACCAGGGCACCCCCTCGAGTGGGTCTTAGAAGCCCAGGCAGATAAGTAAACGCAGAGGGCCCAGCGCTCCAAGGATCTCAACCAGAAAAAGGAGAATAGAGAAAAGGATGGAAAAAGAAAAAACGACACGGGGAGACAAAGCTTCAGTGAGCAAGGCCCAAAACTTTATTTTCCAGTGCTGCTTTTATACCCTAAGTTGTGTATAGGGCGCATGGCTGAGAAAGGACACATGGCAAAGGCGCACCCATAAAGATGGTGCCGGATGGATGTCAGGAGGGCGCAGCCCCAGATAATCACAAAAAATTGTGATTGGCTCCTGAACACTTCCCCTTGCATGAACAGTGCATGACCACCCTAGACCTCTATTGTGATGTCAGTGCGTGATGACCTGGCCCTTAACATGATTGGAACAGACCGCGGAAAGTCCCTTGCAAAACTCCCACACTTGCCTTTATATACGGAGAGCCTGTAACAATAAAGCGGAACTGCGTTGACAGAACCTCCGCTGCCTGTGAGTGTCCTTCTCTGGGCAAGGAGGGCTGCGGGGCGGGCAGCCAGCTCACCCTCCCCCTGGGGTTTCCTCCCCACCGCTCCGGTGCGGGGAGGCAAAACGGGCTGCACATCCGAGGCCGAGGACTTGCCAACGCCTTGCTCTCCCCCGCGGTGCCACTGGGGGAGAAACAAGAGGACCCTACAGTTGTGCACATAAAAAATAGAGAAAGGGAGGTATAGAGTCACGCCAGAATCACGCGGGGTCAGCAATCTTGACCCTTATCAGGATCAGGGCTTATTTTGGTATGTCTCATGATACACAAAAGTTTTAGGTGGTTTACATCACCTTCTGGCCAGGAGGCCTGCTAACAGTTTATGGCAAAGGCTAATAAAGGTTAGTTAGCTCTCCTAACAAAGGTTAGTTAGCTAGAAAAAAGCTTATATTCTTTCAAGCTGATTTTCCTAGAGTCAGGCGCTATTCTCCAAAGACATGACAAGGTTACATTCCTATAAGGCAAGGGTGTAGTGAGCTACAAGAAAAGAATTTATTAACTTAAGATCTGATGTGGTTAAATCAAAGGCTACTACTTATTTTCTCTATATGTGATTAATATATTACCAAGGATACAATAGAAAATATGGAAACTTTGCACCAAGCATTGATTCAACAATGAAATATTTTTTAGTACTAGTCTAATGATTTTAACTTCTTCAACAGATTCCTGTATTTTAGAATATTAGGCTTTCTGTCCTTGCATGGCTGGGAGGCTGTAAACAGTCACATTCTAGTTGTAAGAGCCCGGACAAACTTGTCAGGCAAGTTAGAAAGCTATCAGAGGGGCTTGGATTGGAACACTCCTTTTAAGCTGAGGAGAACTTTTTAACTACAGCTCTGAATTAATGTTTTCAGAGAAAGGTGGTTGGGGGGAAGCCCCCGTAAGTATTAGAGGACTTGGGAAGAGACGTAAGATAGTAAGGCAGTCAGACTCCGGTTTTCTTTGGGGTAGATGCTCGGGTAAGTCCAGGGGGTTCCTCGAGTCCTGATTAGCCTTTGCCCATCAGGCCTCTTCCCCAATTGACCTTTGCCACGGGTAGGATTTCCCTCGCTGGCTCCCGGCGGACGCTGGTCCAAGGTACCATTTTATTGTGCCCTGGTACTGCACTAGTCTCCTAACTGGTTTTCTCGCTTTCATTCTTGCTGTCTCCAAATTCATTGTGTCATATCAGCTATAATGATCTATTAAAAACATAGATCATAACAATTTATCCCCTTCCCCACCCCTAGAACTCCTTTAATGGGCTTTAGTCACACAATATAAAATATTTGAATTCTTTACCACAGTTTATGAAGCACATATACTAGCCAGCCCCTGTCTGGCTCTCTTACTTCCTCTCTCTCATGAAACTCCAGTTACACTGTTTTTCTTTCTGTTTCTTCAATGTGCTAAGCTAATACTTCTGGAAAGTTGCAGTCACTGGAAATGTTTCCTCCTCTAGCTCTTGGAAAGGCTATGGACATTTACTTATGTATTTCTGCCTGCTTTTCCTCCTCAACCAGACTGCAAGCTTCATGGAAACTGGGGCTTGTCATCTTATTCTGAGCTTTAACTCTAGCCCTAGAACAAGTCCAGGCATATTGTTGTTGTTTTAGGTGCTAAGTTGTGTCCCACTCTTTTGTAACCCCATGGACTATAGCCTACCAGGCTTCTCTGTCCATGGGATTTCCCAGGCAAGAATACTGAAGTGGGTTGCTATTTCCTTCTCCAGGGGTCTTCCCGACCCAGGGACTGAACTGTGTTTCTTGCATGGGCAGTCAGATTCTTTACCTAAAGTAGACACTAAGGTGATGGATTTCTATCTTCAAACAGCTTGCAAATCTGGTTGCAGTCAAAGACAATGTAAACGAAAAGTTAAATATGCACCACAACTATTCAAACTGCTGAGACAACATGTAATGTAGTACTATATGAACTTTTTATCATAAAGCCTTGATTTAATTCAAATGAAGAGGAGGTGACACTGAATGTTACTCTCAATCACATATCAGTGGGATTCCCTGGTGGCTCAGTGGTAAAGAATCTGCCTGCCAATACTGAAAACTCAGGAGAGGAGGGTTCAATCCAGGGTAGGGAAGATCCCCTGGAGGAGGAAATGGCAACCGGCTCCAGTATTCTTGCCTGGGAAATCCCATGGACAGAGGAGCCTGAGGAGGTACAGTCCATGGGGTCACAAAGAGTTGGACACGACTGAGCGACTAACACAGCGGTCAGATGGTTAGACTCTAAAAGCCAGTTTCCACCAGGGGAAGGAAGGCAAGTTGCGGTGGGGGCAGAGAGGAGAGGCTGAGTGCAGAATGGGTAAGCAGAGAATCCAAAATGCCTGCAAACTCTTGCTCCTGTGCAAGTTTGGCAAGGGTGACCCAGCTGGCTCCGAGATGAAATTCTTAATATCTGGAGCTTGAGATGAATGTCAGTGAGATGCAATGTTTTGAGGTACAACTGTTCACTCCTGAAGAGTTTCCCACCCTTACTCCCCCCAAACCCCCACACAGAGAAGTTTCTAGTCTTAGTGAGATGAAAGAATGAAGTAGGTTTATTTAAAAAAAATTAAAAAAGGAAGTTGCCTTCTTTAGATAGGGGAGCAGCAAGTGCGCTTGTGATAACGAGGGTGGGGCAGAGCGAGGGGGTCATGCCCTTTCTCAAGACCGTTAGACCTCAGTCTCCCAACCCCCGCCACGGGCTGCTCTGCACAGCTGCTGCAACAGGCCGAGCCTGCAGGGTACAGGAAGGGGGGTTGTTTAGTTTCTAGAGGACATCTGTTTTTCTAAACTACTTCTCTCCTTTCCAAAAGCTGGCAAGCGTTAGTCATCTCGGCTCGGCACGAACCCACAAGTGTGCGTGTGTGGCTCGGCTCAGGCCCCGCCCTCGGGCGCACACGGCCACCGCGGGGACCCGGCCGGATTGCGGCTCTGGCCTGGGCTGCGAGTGGCTTCTCCGGAGCCGCCCGGCCTCCGCCCCTCAAGAGGACCGCCCGGCCGCCGCGCGGTGCCAGAGCCGAGTACGAGGAGGAAAAGTTTGCAGAGCCGGGCGGAGGCGGGGACGCCGAACCGGGCGGTCCTCCGCTTTGAAGTGTGCGCGGCGGCGGCCGCGTCCCGGCGGCCCTCCCGGAGGACCCGAGCTCCGTCGCGGAGGCTGGAGGCTCGACCCGAGGCGGCGGAGGAAGTTCTCCGCGAGAGCCGCCGCGGGCCCCGGGCTGCAGGAACTCTCCGGAGTCGGGAAGGGGAGGGCCGGGTCGCTCTTCCACGGGGATTCGTCAAGAGTTCCGGCGGCGGCGGCAGCGGCGGCAGAGTCTCCCTTTGTCCTCCTAGGACCTCCCTCCTTCCCTTCTCCCTCCCGCTGTCAGTCCGTGGGTCCCGCTGACCCAGGCGCGGCGCCCTAAGGGACTCGCTCTCCCCGCCAGCTCAGGGTGCGTCCCTGGTCACTCCCACCACCCTCGCGTCGCCCCCGAGTGGAGCCGAGCGGAGACGAGGGGGGCTGCGAGCAGCAGGGAGCCGCAGACCCCCGGCCGCAGGATGGTGGCGGGGCCCTCCCCGGCCCGCTGTCCCGGGCGCTGGCTGGTCCCCGGGCTGTGGCTGCTCGCTCTCAGCGGTCCCGGGGGGCTGCTGAGCGCCCAGGAGCAGCCCTCCTGCCACGGAGCCTTTGATCTCTACTTCGTCTTGGACAAGTGAGTGCGGGCAAAGGGATCCGGGGTCTCTTGGGGAGAGTGGCCCTGGGTGGTGAGCTGTGCTGGGGGGAAGCTGAGATGTCTGTGGGACCTGGGGAGGGGTGAAGGGTAACTCCGGTGATGGGCGCCCTGTTGCCATCTCTGTCCGAAAGGCGAGCGCTTTCTGATCTGTGCGGGCTGCGGGGTGATAGGAGGAGCCCCGAGCTGCTAGGCTCTCTAGGGAGATGGACAGTCACTGCTGGCCAGTTGCGGGGTTTTTTAGGGAATGGGAGTGCGGTCACTTGGGGTAACCTTCTGCGATCCTGGGACCCACAGAAGACTCCTTCTGGGTCCCTCAGTCCTCAACGCCTCAGGCTGGCCGAAGTTTGCCGGGTTTTATCCTGAGCACAGCACTTTCACTGTAGCTTGGCAGTCTAAACGTACTCTGGTTTGCATTTCCTTCTAAGGAAGGCTGTGTTTATTTGAAGAGCTGGGATCTTACTCCAGACAATTAGCAGGCAGGTGGTCCCTGAAGATGGGTAGACTTCCTAGGTTCTTATAGCACCTACCTTTCAGTTGCTGATACTGTTAATTTGGCTTGAAGAAGAGGTCAGGTTACAACCCTGTAAATGTGTTGTTTTTCTGATTCTTTCAATTTTCTTTTTTAGGTCTGGGAGTGTGGCAAATAACTGGATTGAAATTTACAATTTTGTCCAGCAACTTACAGAGAGATTTGTAAGGTATTTCTCCTATTTTCCTTTTCTAAGCAGGGGACTTTGAGGTGGAGGCAAGTAGACCAAAGGCTCGATAGGGTATCCTTTTCTGGAAACCATTTGCAGGGAAAGCCTTTACTGAAGTGTTGATTTTTAAGTGCCTCAAGGTCTTATCACACACATACTGTTATTGGGACAGCCCTTCAGTTGTTGAGGGCTTATTTCATCTGGATCCCAGAAACTTGGCTCAGGCTCTGGGGAAGTATCTTCAGATATGATTCCAAATGTCTTTTCCTTTCTGAGTTTTCATCTGTTTTGAATTTCATTTATGCTTTCTCATAATTTATCACTTTAAAAGTTTATGCTAATAATACCCATAATATATTTTCCATTCCACACAATTCTTAACATTATTGAGGTCCTCATTAAGAAAAAAAAGTGTTGGTAAACTTCAAATGAGCATGTGTTAATAACCCACTACCAGAAAAGGCACTTGTGTGTGTGTGTGTTTAAGGAAATGACTTGTGTTTACACAATGTGTGGGTGTGTGGCTGGTTTAAAATTTAACTGTTCTATATATGCAATAAGCCTTACTAGAAAAGATTGGTTTGTCTCCTATAAAAAGCATAACTGCTATGATATCCAGCTTACTCTCTTATTTAGAGGTAACCAGAAATTAGTGGCTTTCTTATTTAAAAGTAACCCTAGGACACTAGGCTTTTGAGGCTTTTTTCCTCCTCCTGTTTTTTTTTTTTTTTCTTTTTAAAGAAGAAAAAATGCAATGAGGAAATGCAAGTTTATCAAGATAATGGAAAGGACATGAAAAGGAGCTGTATCATTAAATATTGCTTCTTTCAGTCGTGTTAGCCCAAATGTTTTCTTTAAAACAGGCTTGGATGATCAAAACATTTTGAAAGTCATGTTGCAAGTAACTTCAAACAATCTGTAGAGGCCTAGGAAATCCTTGCTTTCAGTTATTGGCAGCAGTAAGCTTATCCCTATAAAAATGTATGCTTGTCCATGTTCAGTCATCAGGCTCCTGTTTAAGAAGCCAAGTATAACACTCATTTCTGGACAGGGTCTAAGGTAAGCTTGTCTAGGAAAGAAAAATAAACAAGATTGTATATCCTCAAGTGTCAAAGGCAGGAGAGAGAGTTGTTGATAAATTTTCTGATTTAATCCAAGAGTGTGCAGAGTGTCTCATAGATTTTGATCAAAAGCAGTGGTTCATTTCAGTATGTTTCCTAGAAGTAGGGCTCTTATTTGGTCGGGTTTACAAATTGGAATTCTGTAATAAACAGTTCTCTGGCGCATGTTTAGTTGTTCAGTTACTAACTCATAATATATTGTAGGAAATGAGTCAAGGGTGACTACTGAAGTGAATGACTTTTCAAATATGTATAACCGTTGGGCATCATTCTGCTCTTCAGTTTATAGAGCTGAGTGTTACAGCTTCAGGTTCAGATCTTAATAAACATTGCATAGGGTGTCTTTGAAACAGGAATCATTCTGTGAGATCAAGGCTTGGAGCTTAAAAGGTGTAGCTCACTAGGGCAGTTGTTGCCAGCTGGAAGTATGATGCTTAAGACAGAGAACTGAACATGTCTAATCAAAATGTGTTTTGTTCTTCTTTTTCACATTGTCTGTGACACTCTTTAAGTAATCCTACCTCAGGATAACTTGCTTGAAGTCCTCTCATAGTTGTGGTAATTAAATCAAACCGGCTTGTCTCCAGCCCTAAACTTGCTATGATAATCATTCTGAAGGGACTGGCCTCCTTGACGGAGATGAGGTAGAAGGCCAAAGAAAGAGCTTTCTACCAAAAAAAAAAAAAAGAAAAATTTCCAATGGCCTGGAATTTATCTTTCTAGGTAATTTCTTCCTAAAGTGGCCCTGTGGGTCAGAGAGGAGTGCCTGAGTGCTGAGCAGCAGCGACTAAATCCAGAATGACTTATATGATAGTGGTAATGTTGAGCAGAGTTCATGGATCTACTTAGGGGCTCCATTTAAAAGAAGCCTGAACCGTTCAGTGAGACTGATTTTAAATGAGACTCCCTAGTTATACATCTGTATTATATCAATATTTCTTTTAAAAATGTTTTAACTGCCTCTTTTCTTATTTTGCAGCCCTCAAATGAGATTATCTTTCATTGTGTTTTCTTCTCAAGCCACCATTATTTTGCCATTAACCGGAGACAGGTTAGTGCATTATCACTTTGCTGCAGGCTTTTAGTAGAGACTAATCTTAAAGGAATGATGGATATTTCCAAGTGGTGATTCAGGCCTCTCAGTGGAATCAAGCAAGTACACAGACAATTTAGTTCTCTTCACTAATAGAGGGAAAAGGAGGTATGAATAATATAAAAGAGCAGCTAATCTGAAAATCAATATCATTCATATTGCTTTGGAATGTACAATGAGACCCAGATCTCTGCCTTAGTTGTGTGTTTACTGCCTCCCACCTCTCCCCTTCTCTGTTACTGTAAGTAGTTGTACATCTTTCTTGTTTAGATGTAATATATTAATCAACTAGGAGTTTGAAGAACATTAAGGAGGAGAAAGATATGGATCTATTTGGATAATTTACTAGACGGAGCAGACATCCTGCATCTTTAGACTTACTCTGAGGTCCATTGATGCCGAATATGAAAGAACTTGTGAACCTTTATGAAAGAACTTGCTTTTAATTTCATAAATATATATATTTATGAATTTTACTTTAATTTCATAGATATATATAATTTTCCCCAAATCAATGTCATAATACTTTATATGAACTAATCATTGTGGCAAGTTAGAAGTAGTCATTGATGTTAGGTGGCAGCCTGGATGGGAGGGGAGAGTGGGGAAGAATAAGGATACATGTAAATGTATGGCTGAGTCCCTTTGTTGTCCATCTGAAGCTATCACAACATGGTTAATCAGCTATACTCCATCATAGAATAAAAAGTTAAAAAAATAAGTAGTCGTTGACATTTTAAAGAATGGTTCTTTCCATAGTGGGAAGGGAGATTTTCTACTTCATTTAACACGAAGTACACAAGGTAGTTCTTGATCAATTCTGGGTTAGTTTTATTGTGAAACCCAATTTCTCCAAACTATAGTTTCAGCAAGGAAGGCTATTGTACCTTGTTCTGTGTAATATGTGGATTTCTGAGAAGTTTTGTGTTTATAATTCCTTTAAATAAAGTATTTTTTTTTTTTTACTTTAAAAATGTCGAGAACACATAATATTTAAAAGAGCTTACAGAGGAAACTTATTTAAAATTCCCAGAATTGATTTGGAAAATCCATCAAACGTATTTGTGCTTTAAGTTTTGGTTTTCCTGGAGAGGAAATCTCTCTGTAGGTGGGGAGTCCAGCTTATGACCTCAGTCTCCTCTCTCATACTTCATTTCATACTTTCTCATGTGCATCTGGGTCTCATCAAAGGCCGGGGCAACAGTAGTCCCTAACAACCCAAATACAACAGCTGTTTATTCCCATAGATATAACAGTCCTTGCCTTCATGAAAATAATTTTTTCCATTGCCCAGCTTAATTTCCAAAGAAACAGCTTTTGATTCACCCCAGGTCGCTCAGTGGTAAAGAATCCACCTGCCAATGCAGGAGCTGCAGGTTTGATCCTGGATTGGGAAGATCCTGTGGAGGAGGAAATGGCAACCCACTCCTGCATTCTTGCCTGGGAAGTCCCATGGACAGAGGAGCCTGGCGGGCTACAGTCCATGGGGTCGCAAAGAATTGGACACGACTGAGCAACTGAGCATATACATAGCACATCCGTTAAGACCAAAAGAGAACCATGCTAACATTTGTGGAGTGCATATGTAGAGAAAAGCATTTAGAATATTGCCAGACACACAGTAGACTCTCAGTAATTGTTAACTGCATACTTTGTGCTAGGTTCTCTGTTAGGTACTTTATATGTGAGTTCTCCAGCACTTTGATGAACTGTAATCACAGGTCAGCAAGATTGGTATTGCATCAGCAGGCACAGAAAGGGTTTAAATTGTGTTAATCTCACTAACACAATTTTTACTATTACTTTACACTGTAGTAATAGTAAATTTATATTACTGTACACAATCTCACTAACACAATTTTAACCCAGGAGTTGGTGATGGACGGGAAAGCCTGGCGTGCTGCAGTTCATGGGGTCACAAAGAGTCAGACATGACTGAGAGACTGAACTGAACTGAATCTCACAAAAGACTTTCCGTTATCATTGGTTGAATCTGAGAAGGCAGAGGTTGGGATAAAGAGGCTTCTCTTTCCAGAGGCAGCGTAATATTGCAGCTGAAAGTTGCTGAACCAATTTCCTAGCCAAATGGTCACAGACAAGTGACAATCTCTTTATGCTTCTCTTTTTTCCATCTGAATAATGATAACGATGATGGTCATAATAGTAATACCTGCCTCATAAGACTGCTGTAAAAATTGAAGTCAGTGAGTGTGGACAATGTGGAACAGAGTCTGGCATATTTGTATCAAGAGAAGAGAGCTTTGTTGTTGTTATTATCTGCAGTTAGGGAGTGTGCAGGATTTTAATGATGGGGCGGCATTATCCTTACATAAAGGGATTATTGTACTGCTTGAAAGAGTTTATAGTAGTCCAGGAGGAATTCTAATATAATGCTACTTGCAACTTTAAAGAAAAACATAGTTGGCTCTTCTGTCTCTTTTTAAATAGAAATAAATTTAGTTTTAACAAATTTCCCTGTTTGCCAAATTGCGTTAGTTTGGGGTAGCAGAATGTGCACTGACAAGGCCTGGGTGAGAGATCCAGTTTTGCTACTTATTGGTTAGAGACTTGGGATAAATCATCTCATTGTGTCCGTATTTGTGTCTATAAACTGCAGGCATAACCTACTATGTTTTCTTTCTTTCTTCTTTTTTTTGTTTACTGTGTTTTCTTAAGAGATTTGTGGGGATCAAAAATAAGACAATGCATAGAAAAGTATTTTGTATATTACAGAACAGTTTCCACTACAGGATTATTTTCTGAACCTAGTTGTTCTTTTACCAATTTTATTTAATTAAATTAGTAACTTTTCAAATTTCTGTGGTCCTCTATATTTGGATATAAGGTCACTTTTCATTCATTATACCCCCTTTTAAAAAAAAATTGGGGTATTGTTGCTTTACAATGTTGTGTGTTTCTGCTGTACAACAAAGTGAGTAAGCTATATGTATGCATATAACCCCTCCCTCTTGGACCTCCCTTTCCTTGGAACCCCTTCCCCCTCCTCCCCTCCTTCCACCCACCTCCTGCCCCAGCATCTCACCCCTCTAGGTCACCACAGAGTGCCGAGCTGAGCTCCATATACTATACAGCAGCTTCCCCCCAGCTATCTGTTTTACACATGGGTGATGTATTTATGTCAAGCCTAATCTCTCAATTCAACCCACTCTCTCCATGTCCTCGTGTCCATTTTCTACATCTGCATCTCTCTTCCTGCCTTTTAAGTGTGTAGAAGCCATTCGCATATTTAGACGCAAGATCACTGAACGAATGTTGCCACAGCTATTGGGGAACCTTGTTTCAAAGTCTAGAAAGGGGAATTCTGTGCATGAACTTTCTTGATGTCACACTTAGACGTCTGAGTGCATAGAAAAAGCAAAAGTCAAATACATCAGGTTTCACAGTTTTGTTTATATTCTTCATAATTCTTCCATGCCTTGGTAAATATGAGAAGTACCTCTTTCATGTTTCAAAGTGTTGCTAAATATCTTCAGTAGAGAGGAAGCAAGAGGAAGTAAGGCCGTAAGTCCTTACAGTTGGACTGTGTCTTCTGTTAGGGTTCCATCATGAAGTGTGGAACTATGTAAATGCATGAACAGAATAATAAATATGGCAAGAAATGATCAGTTATCCATTTTATATGCTCATGATTCAAAACCATTATTTTTTTTTAATTTATATTTATTTATTGGCTGCATTGGGTTTTCGTTGCTGCATGTGGGCTTTCTCTAGTTGACGTGAGTAGGGGCTACTCTCTAGTTGCGGTGTGAGGGCTTCTCATTGTAGTGGCTTCTCTTATTGTGGAGCATGGGCTCTAGAGCACTCAGGCTTCAGTAGTTGTGACTCGCGGGCTTAGTTGCCCTGTGGCATGTGGAATCTGCCTGGATGAGGGATCAAACCTCTGTCCCCTGCATTGGCAGGCAGATTCTTAACCACTGGACCACCAGAAAAGTCCTAAAAACATTATTATTTTGAATATTTCAATCTGAAACATTCTCTTCTTTTGCCCTCATGATTTTTATTTTATTTTCATTGTTGTTGTTAAGTTGCTGTGTCCTGTCTGACTCTGCGACCCCATGAACTGTAGCACGCCAGGTTCTTCTGTTCTCCACTGTCTCCTGCTCAGATTTGTGTCCATTGAGTCAGAGATGCTATCTACATCCTCTGCTGCCTGCTTCTCCTTTTGCTTTCAGTCTTTTCCATCAGGGTCTTTTCCAATGAATAGGCTCTTTGTATCATGTGGCCAAAGTATTGGAGCTCAGCTTCAGCATCAGTCCTTCCAATGAATTTTCAGGACTGATTTCCTGTAGAATTGCCTGGTTTGATCTTCTTGGAGTCTAAGGGACTTTCAAGAATTTTTTCTTTTATCCTCCATATATCTGGTGATCCCTCCACTCACCTACCCACCATCCTGCTCTGCCTACCCTGTATACCATGTTTTGAGCATTATGTGCTCTGGAGGTAACACAAGGATGGATAATCTTGTGTGTGATAGTGAGGAGTGTAACACATATAACTCAGGGCTGTATTATAGGATCCAGTAAGAGGAAAGTGTTGAGTGTTGACTCAATATGGAAATATCCAGCCTCTCAGTGTTAAGAGAATTTGAATCAAGACTCATTTAAAAGGATATTTTTAGTTATTGTGTTGAATAATTGGTGATAGTGAATTATGCTTAGCTCTGTTCAGTGTAATCTTAATGAGGTAAAAGCGATTTAGTTGGAAACATTTAGTGAAGATTTTTATGTACTAGATGCTGTGCAAAATGCTTTCCATTCATAACTTAACCCTTATATCAACTCCATGTCATAAATACTATTATCTCAACTTTATAAATGAGGAAACTGAAGCTGAGAAAGGAAATGTAGCTTGTCCAAGGACACACAGTTAATCGGTGATGAGGAGTATATTAGCCAGAATGGTCTCTTGAAACATAGAGTAGATCGTGCCACTCTTGTTCTTAAGACAATCTGATGACTTAGAGTAGAAAGCATTTCCCAGTGGCCTAAAAGCCCTACCTGACTGCTCACCCAATCCTGTCCTAACACTGTATGCCACAGCCTCGCCCACTGGCCACCTTTCCCTTCCCTGAACGGGCCAAGCGTGTTTCTGAACTAGCAGTTTTGCTCTTCCCTGGCCTCATCCCATGCGTCACCTCCCCTGAGAGGCCTTGCCTTGGCATCAGGTGTGAAGCAATCCTACTCCACCTTCCCAGGAATGTCTCATAATTCTCTATTTGGTTGTCACTTTTTGAAATTGTTCTGATAATTAATCGATTTATTTTCTCCGTAACCCTAATGTAAACTGCATGAGAGCAGAGGGATCTTCTTTGTCTTGTTCACCTTTACCTCTGTATCTTAACTCCTATAACAGAGCTTGAAACATAGTAGATGCTCAGTAAATATATGCTGAATGAACGATTGGGTTGGTCTGACTCTAGAACCTGAGTTATTAACTGCTATCAAATGTTTTCTCTCCTTAAGAAACAATGAAACATGATTTAATTTGCTAATCTTCTCATTCCTATTGTTATAGATCAGTTACAAACATTTGCAACTCTCTTTTTGATATACTTGTCCCCAACTTGAAAAAGTCATATAATTGTTTGACCTGAGAATAATAATCAATTACTTAAGAAAAAATATTCCATAGGCAAACTTCTAAGAAATAAAAATAAGTCATTTGATTAAATTTATTTAAAAAGTGTAAAAGTTATTTGAAAGAATTTATTTTAATTCCTTTGAATCCAAGTTAAAAGTTTACTTGTGATAAGATAGTTGGTAATTTATAAATTGGTTCATTCAATTTGCAGGCAGGGAAATTTGTCATTATTTGTAAACATTTAGAAGTCTCCTATCAGAAATTTTACTTTTTAGGACTATGCCCTACTGAAATAGTGCATCAGTGTGCAAAGATAGGTATGTGCGTGATTAAACCCTGAAGCATTATTCATAATGTGAAAATGGTAGTAAATCTAAATGCTCATCAGTTGATGATACTGTAATTAAGTTAGAGTATATACATAGAATTGGATACTATACAGTCATTCAAAGAATTGGAAAATCTATATATATTGCTATGAAAACATGTCTCAGATATACTAGTTGAGAAAAGCAAGTTGTGGAATACTCAAAGATGATAAACAAAAACAAAAAGTTTAGTGGTTTTTATGGTATGTGTGTATGATAATGAATGCATGGAAAAAGTCTGGAAGATGAGCAACAGATTGCTAACAACAGTATTGTCTTAGCAATGAGAGTCAGGGTGGGGGTTCCT
Source organism: Moschus berezovskii (assembly GCF_049115385.1). Lineage (NCBI taxonomy): Eukaryota > Metazoa > Chordata > Mammalia > Artiodactyla > Moschidae > Moschus > Moschus berezovskii. Next base: position 104,170,119 of record NC_142464.1, on the reverse strand, counting down.
TCAGTGAGATCCAAGGTGGGGACTCCTTCATGTTTTAGTTTCTATACATTTAGGTTACTCAATTTTATTTGAATAATGTACAATTTATAAAAAAAATAATGCTTAGGTTTAAAAGAAATGTCACTGACTTATGTAGCCAGAAACAACCCTCTTGGTATCAGAATGGAACTCAGGAGTTAGAAAGTATAAACGTTAAGAATAGAGCATTGCTGTTGTTGCTGTTCAGTCACTCTGTCCAGTCTGACTCTTTGCGAACCCATGGACTGCAGCACGCCAGGTTCTTCTGTCCTCCACTATCTCTTGGAGTTTGCTCAAATTCATGTCCGTTGAGTTAGTGGTATGCTGTACTTGGTCGCTCGGTCAAGTCCGACTCTTTTTGACCCCATGAACTGTGGCCCGCCAGGCTTCTTTGTCCATAGAGATTTTCCAGGCATGAATACTGAAGTGGGTTGCCATGCCCTCCTCCAGGGGATCCTCCCAACCCAGGAATTGAACACAGGTCTCCTGCCCTGCAGGCAGATTCTTTATGGTCTGAGCCACCAGGGAAGCACAAGAATACTGGAGTGGGTAGCCTATCCTTTCTCCAGGGGAACTTCCCGACCCAGGAATCGAACTGGGGTTTCCTGCATTGCAGGCGGATTCTTTACCAGCTGAACTACTAGGGAAACCCATTGAGTCAGTGATGCTATTCAACCATCTTGTCCTCTGCTGCCGTTTATCCTTTTGCCTTCAATTTTTCCCGGGTTCATAGTCTTTTCCAATGAGTTGGCTCTTTGCGTCAGGTGACCAAAGTATTGGAGCTTCAGTTTCAGCAACAGTCCTTCCAATGACTATTCAGGGTTGATTTCCTGAATAGGAATACAACATATTCAGCTGTTAACTTGGGGAGTGCTGAAGTGAAGTGAAATGAAAGTTGCTTAGTCACATCCACCTCTTTGCGATCCCATGGACTATACAATCCGTGGAATTCTCCAGGCCAGGATACTGGAGTGGATAGCCTTTCCCTTCTTCAGGGTATCTTTCCAACCCAGGGACCGAACCCAGGTCTCCCACATTGCAGGTGGCTTCTTTACCAGCTGAGCCAGAAGGGAAGCCTGGTGGTGGGGGGCACAGATCCTGAAGGTTGCTTGTTAAAGGTAAACATCAGGACTGGACTTTGAGTCAGAAAAACATAGATGCAATATACGAGCTGTGTAACTTTGGACAAGTTATTTCACCTCTTGCTATCCAATTCCCTTGTCTGTTATAAGGAGCTAATCATTCCTACTGTGTAGAAATGTTGGGGTGATAACATGTTGGGGTGATTAAGTGCACGTAATGCATGAGGAGGCCTAATTAATGACTAGGTGGGAAGGAGGCCGAGGCTGAGATGAGATCTGGGTCTTATCACTGTACCGCCTCATCACCATTATGTGCCCAGATTCTAGCAGAAGTTTGAAGTCAAGTGACTTGACTCAAAGTGACACGGCTAAGTCAGAGCCAGAGTTCACCCCTGCACGTGGCTCTTGAGCACGAGCACCCAACCATTCCACTGGCTCAGAATCTTTGTCCCCCTTTCTCTAGCTGGTTTCCAGAATTAGTCAGAGTTGTCCTAATTCAAAGATATATTCATCCTCTAAATTTCTTCTGTTCTCTTACAAACCAGTGACGTGGTGAGAGGAAGTGACTAGTTGTTTTTGTTTAGATTCTAATAGGGAAGTAATTTTTCCTGTTGAGAAAAGTCAGTGCTGGTCCCACGTTGTGCTAATTCTGAGAGGTCTGAGCATGGCAGCAACTTAGATTCTAGTCGTGGATATGGGAATAGTTTTTAGTGAAGTCCCATGTTTGCTTTATGGGTATGTTCTAGAAAATTAAATGCATTGTTGCTCATGTCTGGAAGACAGACCTGGCACACTAAGGTGGTAAAATGCAGAGGTCATTTTTTCATGGCCCACTAAGGTGTTGAATGAGGAAATGGGGTATAAACATACAAGATACAGCAGATACAGACTTTAGGTGTCATCTAGGTCCCTCACTTAGATAAGTATAGGCTAAATTAGAGACAAATTTTCACAAACCCATATTGTATGGGGCATTTTGGAAGCAGACATTTTTGAATCTAGGACTCTGACCTTGGATTCATTGGTCTGGAATCTGTACCACAGAGACCTTGACATATATTGGCCTTACAGTGACATGTTAAATAGACAGTAAGCAAGTTTTTATATAAAGTGTGAGTTCCTAAGATAATGTATTAGCAATGGTTTTGTCTGAAAAATCATCTTTCACTCTTTTGAAACCCTTGAAAATTTTTTAAGTTGAGCTAATAGGGAACAATTTTTTTTTTCAGTTTATTCTTCACACTGTATGCCATATAACAGTATATAATGGCATAATTAAATAGATAGCTAGGATGGTCCCACATTGAATGAGTGAGCAGATTTCCCCTCCTGTAATTTTTCTAATTTTGTCAGACTGATTATATAATATTGTGGTTTATTAATGGAAGGAGACAGAAGTAGTAAAGTTTATTGAGCAGTTACTATGTATCAGACATTTTGCTAAATGCTTTATCTGTAATTGCTCAGGTAAGTACAATGCTAAGTGGATTATAAATTGATAGTAAATTTGTACGGACATGAACAACATCTTGAGAAGATTGTTTTGTCTCATATTCTACTCAATCTACTAAGTTTTGTTTTCCAAGAGCAATATTTAATTATGTTATGTAACTATACTTTAGTCACCCGATGGGAAGAGCTGACTCATTGGAAAATAACCTGATGCTGGGAAAGATTGAGGGCAGGAGGAGAAGGGGACGACAGAGGATGAGATGGTCAGATGGCATCACCGACTCAATGGACATAAGTTTGGATAAACTCCGGGAGTTGGTGATAGACAGGGAGGCCTGGCGTGCTGCGGTCCATGGGGTCGCAAAGAGTCGGACACAACTGAGCAACTGAACTGAACTGAAATCTTTATAAAGTTTCTGTGTATTCCTACATTTTGTTTGCAGTTTTGTTCATTTCATATCCCTGGCTGATCATCTCTTGAGGATAAAGTACAGTTCAGTTCAGTCACTCAGTCGAGTCTGACACTTCGTGACCCCGTGGATTGCAGCATGCCAGGCTTCCCTGTTCATCATCGACTCCCAGAACTTGTTCAAACTCATGTCCATAGAGTCTGTGATGCCATCCAACCATCTCATCCTCTGTCGTCCCCTTCTCCTGCCTTCAATCTTTCCCAGCATCACGGTCTTTTCCATTGAGTCAGTTCTTCCCATCAGGTGGCCAAAGTATTGGAGTTTCAGCTTCAGCATCCGTCCTTCCAATGAATATTCAGGACTGATTTCCTTTAGGATGGACTGGTTGGATCTCCTTGCAGTCCAAGGGACTCTCAAGAGTCTTCTCCAACACCACAGTTCAAAAGCATCAATTCTTCTGTGCTCAGCTTTCTTTAGAGTCCAACTCTCACATCCATACATGACTACTGGAAAAACCATAGCTTTGACTAGATGGACCTTTGTTGGCAAAGTAATGTCTCTGCTTTTTAATGTGCTGTCTAGGTTGGTCATAAATTTTCTTCCAAGGAGCAAGCGTCTTTTAATTTCCTAGCTACAGTCACTATCTGCGGTGATTTTTGAGCCCAAGAAAATAAAGTCTGTCACTGTTTCCATTGTTCCCCCATCTATTTGCCATGAAGTGATGGGACCAGATGCTGTGATCCTAGTTTTCTGAATGTTGAGTTTTAAGTCAGCTCTTTCACTCTCCTCTTTCACTTTAATCAAGAGACTCTTTAGTTCTTCTTCACTTTCTGCCATAAGGGTGATGTCATCTGTGTATCTGAGGTTATTGATATTTCTCCTGGCAATCTTGATTCCAGCTTGTGCTTCATCCAGCTCGCCTTTTTGCGTGATGTACTCTGCATATAAGTTAAATAAGCAAGGTGACAGTATGCAGCTTTGATGTACTCCTTTCCCAGTTTGGAGCCAGTCTGTTGTTCCATGTCTAGTTCTAACTGTTGCTTCTTGACCTGCATACAGATTTCTGAGGAGGCAGGTCAGGTGGTCTGGTATTCCCATCTCTTGAAGAATTTTCCACAGTTTGTTGTGGTTCACACAGTCAAAGGCTTTGGCATAGTTAATAAAGCAGAAGTTGATGTTTTTTGGAACTCTTTTGCTTTTTCGATGATCCAGCGGATGTTGGCAGTTTGATCTCTGGTTCCTCTGCCTCCATACTTCTAACACTTATGCTTATAGAGTTATCTAAACTGGCATTTGGTAGCATAGATGTATGAGGCTTTAAGTTTTTGTGATAGATTGCTCTTTTGTGACCTCCAGTGAAACACAGAATACATACAGCATATATGCATACGTGTGCAGGAGTGCACACACTCAGTTGTGTCTGGCTGTTTGTGACCCCATGGACTGTAGTGTGCCTGGCTCCTCTGTCCAAGGAATTTTCCAAGTGAGAATACTGGAGTGGGTTGCCATGTCCTCCTCCAGGGGATCTTCCCGACCCAGGGGTTGAACCCTATTCTCTGACATCTCCTGCATTGACAGGCAGATTTACCCCTGAGACAAATATGATTATATATGTAATAGGTATAATTTATGTGTATATAAGTATTTTTATTGGAGAAGGCAATGGCAAGCCACTCCAGTGCTCTTGCCTAGAAAATCCCATGGGTGGAGGAGCCTGGTAGGCTGCAGTCCGTGGGGTCGCTAGGGGTCGGACGCGGCTGAGTGACTTTACTTTCACTTTTCACTTTCCATTTTTACACATTGGAGAAGGAAATGGCAACCCACTCCAGTGTTCTTGCCTGGAGAATCCCAGGGACGGGGGAGCCTGGTGGGCTTCCATCTATGGGGTCACACAGAGTCGGACACGACTGAAGTGACTTAGCAGCAGCAGCAAGTATTTTTATATATTTATATATATACATAAGTACACATATATTTATATATTAACTATATATATTTAAATATACACATGTATTTACATATGTGTACATAATTATTTTTATTTAAATATATAATTTAAAAAATGTGGGCTGGGCCTATGGCTAACTTTAACCAATGGAATGCAACAGATATGAATGAGCATGAAACTGAGCCTCCAGTAACAATTTGCTCACTGCCTTTCCAGTATTTACTATCCATCTCTTCAAAGTCATTTAGCTTTTACTTTAGTCACAACATTTATTTTGATTATCTATTGCTGCATAATAAACTACTCCAGTATTAGTGGTGTAAATACAACTGGTCGTTTCTCATGATATTGTGCATTAAATGGGCAGTTCTTATGCTTTGCCTGTTGTCAGCTAGAAAGCTGGAATGGCTAAAAGAGTTGAAATGACCCCACCCACGTGGTTCGAAAGTTCGTGCTGGTGCTGGCTATTGTCTAGGAGCTCAGCTAGGACTGTTGCCTGAGTCTTCATTCTGGTACACATGACTTCTACTCATGGCTAGGTTAAGTTTCCTGCTACCATGGTGATTTCAGGGTAATCAAAGCTTTTGTACGGCAGCTAGCTACCAAGGGTACATAAAGGGAAAAGTCCTGTGCCTCATTTAGACTTAGTCCTGGAGCAGGCATAGTGATCATGAAAAACCACCCCAATATTTAGTGGCTTAAGCAATGATTTTGTTATCTCTCACTGTTCTGTGATGGATGGCTCAAATGGAAGCTTTCTCTGTCCCACATGATATTATCTGGTGCTATAATCATAGAAGGTGGTTACCGTTATGGAGCACAGAGAGTGGTCGTTACTGGAATAATATGTTTTCCTCCATGGGACCTCGGCTTGTGGCCTGGACTTCTCACAGCATGATTACTGGGTCCAAGAGTAAGTACTATGAGATGAAGGAAACAGTGTCTCCAGTTCTCTTAAGGGCTGGATGTCTAAGAATATCACTTCTACTTTGTTCTAGTGCCAGGTAGTAACAGGGCTGGGCCAGAATCAAAGGGATGGGGGATAAATTCCAACTTTTGATGGGAGAATGGGTGCATATAGAGTGGGAAGACATTGATAGAGGCCATATTTAGAGCTTCTGTACCATAGTTCATACTGAAAGTAATAATGAAACTCCATCCAAAGATGAATCTCTTTCAGAAATAAACATGCCAGCTAAGAGAAAAAAAAACCTTGTATGTAACCAAAATAACAAATTAGATTGGTAATTTTGGCACTAGTCTTTAGATTCTGCTGTAACCCATAACCCATGTCAGCAAATTTTGAATGAGGTGTTATTTACTTTTATTTTTTATTATTAGCCTCTCACTCTCATTCCTCTTATTCTTTTGTATGAATTAAAACTGTTTATTAACAACATTAATACTTTATTTTTGTATTATTTTAATATTATAATTATTTCCTTCTTGAGTTAGTTTGGAATAAATGGGCACATTTCCTTTTACTTTCGTGACTTTGAATAGTATTTTTCAATTCAAACTCTCAAAGTCTTAAGAATTAATATGTAAGGTAGAAATGTGAGAATTGAAGTTTTATTTATCAGAAATGATAATTTTCCTAAAATAGTTTAAAATTGTGCTGTGATAGAAGTACATTTTGGGGTTGTTGATATTCAATTCACCTATTCAAGAGCAATACTGAACATATGCATATGAATTGGAGTTTGTATAACTTAATACAAAGTTTAAAAATTCTATGTGTTTTAGGAGCACTAGTGAAGAGAAGTTCTCAAATAAGGCTCCCAAACTGTGAAAAACAAAGGTGATTTTTCCTATTTACATTACCTTCAATGGTTAAGAGAGCAGTACAGTGAATTGATGGGCTTCTCTGGCGGCTCAGACATAAAGCATCTGCCTGCAACGTGATCTTCCTGAGCAACTAACACTTGGGCTTCCCTGGTGGCTCAGCAGTAAAGAATCCAATGCAGGAGCCATAGGAGACTCAGGTTCGATCCCTAGAAGATCCCCTAGAGGAGGGCATGGCAACTCACTCCAGAATGCTTGCCTGGAGAATCCTGTGGATAGAGGAGCCTGGTGGGCTACAGTCCATGGGGTCGCAAAGAGTTGGACATGACTGAAGCAACTTAGCATGCATGCACAGAAAATTGATATAAACAGTTGGTATTGATTATTGAACACTTAGGTGCCATGCAGTGTACTAACTGTTTACAAGTAATAAGTGAAAGTTGCTTAGTCGTGTCCGACTCTTTGTGAACCCATGGACTATACAGCCCGTGGAATTCTCCAGGCCAGAATACTGGAGTGGGTAGCCTTTCCCTTCTCCAGGCGATCTTTCCAACCTAGGGATCAAACCCAGGTCTCCTGCATTGCAGGCAGATTCTTTACCAGCTGAGCCACAAGGGAAGCCCAAGAATGCTGGAGTGGGTAGCCTATCCCTACTCCAGTGGATCCTCTAGAACCAAGAATCAAACCGGGGTCCCCTACATTGCGGGAGGATTCTTTACCAACTGAGCTATCAGGGAAGCCCTGATAATACAAGTAATAGTCCCTTTAATTTTTATAACAACTCTGCTAGATAAATACTATCAATATTCCCATTTTCAGAGGGAGAAATGCAAGCTCAGAGAGGACACAACAAAGTCACAAAATTACTGAGACCAGTGAGCGTTAGAGCTGGGAGTTAAGGTGGCCAGTGCACCATGTTTGACCTGTGGGTTGCATTCGTGGTATGATGCCGGGTGGCATGATGAAAGAATGAGGGCTGGCTGGCAGATGACCCTGCTCAGTTCCTGGCACATCATTTGATAAAAGAATAATAACTAATGTCTATGTGACACTGACTTTGCACTGAATTCTTTACATGCGTCAACTCCTTTGATTTTTCACAGCAACCCCGTGGAGTTAGTGTTGGTGTTACTTTTGCTTAACATGAAACCGCTGAAGGATGCGGTGGTAGATAATTGGCTGGAGCAGTCTGGACTCCTGTCCGTTGTGCCATCTGTCACCTCAAATTCAGCTTGCCACCATTTGTAGGTTTTCTAGAAGAGCAACATGGCAATGCAGAGGGAAAACTGTAGTGAAGAGGGTTTGTTTTGGGCACTAGCCACTTCCTTTCTCTGGTCTATCTCCTCTAATAGCTCTTCTGTCCAGACCCCACAGCTTTCTGAAATATGCAAAGCTGCCAAATATAATAACGTTATATTAAAAAGATGATGGGCTTCCTGGTGCCTCAGATGGTAAAGAATCTGCCTGCAATGTGGGAGATCTGGGTTCGATCCCTGGGTCGGGAAGATCCCCTGGAGAAGGGAATGGCTACCCACTGCAGTGTTCTTGCCTGGAGAATTCCATGGACAGAGGAACCTGGTGGGCTTCAGTCCATGGGGTCGCTGAGCGACTAACACTTTCATAAATGTGGTAGTAGTCGCCTAATAAATGTCTGTGGAATGAGTGAATGCAGCCGTTCTTATTTACATGTTATGGATATGGAAACTGAGCTGCAGGAAATTAAACAACTGCCAGTGCTTACACTCGTTGCAGAACCGAAGTTTTAGTTCGTTTCTGATTTACTCCAAAGCTGAGTCTTCCCACCTCATTCTATAGCTTTCCATATAATTTGTTCTCAGTAAAGCTTCAGTATAAAACTTTCTTTCCTCTATTCCTTTCCCTCCTCCTTTTTGGGTCTTTATCAATTTTTTTCAACCCTCAGTTTGCTGAGTGAGCTCTCCTTAGAATCAAGAAGAAAGTAAACTGGGTGAACAAAATCCTACGAACAGAGGAATGACCACTGTCAATAACAACCATAGTACCTACAACTAAGTCTACTTTTTTTTTTTCTTGGCTATGCTGCATGGCCTGTTCGCTCTTCGTTTCCTGACCAGGGATTGAACCTGCACCCCCTGCATTGGAAGTGTGGAGCCTTAACCCCTGGACAGCTAGGGAAGTCCCCTAACCCAGTACTTATTATGTGCCATTTAATCCTCACAATGGCCCTGTGGTACAGGTATTTTCCTCTTTGTTTCATAGTTGAGAAAATGAGATTGGGCTTGGAATTAATCCATGTTCTCTCTGGCTATATGTCATCCATCCCAGAAACTGCATTTTACATTTTAGATTATCCTAGTTGCCTCCAAACCCCTTTAGTAGAAGAACTGACTGGCAGAATAGGTAAGGAAAAGAGCATTCCAACAGCATTCCATGGAATTATCCAGGCAAGATTACTAGAGTGGGTTGCCATTTCCTTCTCCAGGGCATTTTCCCAACCTAGGGATCGAACCCAGGTCTCCCACATTGCAGGCAGATTCTTTACCAACTGAGCCACTTGGGAAGCCGTTTCCAACAACATGGAAAGGTTTTTAAATTAGATTAGATCAGAGTTTCATAATTCTTGGCCGCACTATAGAATGCTCTGGAGAATTTTCAAGAAATACCCTGACCCCAGCACACATCAAGTAAATTATAATTTTTTCCATTAGTGTCCAGAAGATGTTTTTTTTTTTTTTTTAAAGCGTTTAGGTGATCCCAGTGTCCAGCCAGGGTGGAGAATGGCATTGCACCTGTAAATGGGTGAGAGGGTAGCTGTAGACTAGGTGTAAATTGTTGTCATATCACAGTGTAAGATCACGGTGTTCACATGGGTGGGTGCTCAGCCAATGTGTGCAGACTGATTGACTGAAACCTAGAAAGAGCTTTGAAATCTGGAAAGTTAAGGCAACGCACATTGAAAAGTTCAGGTTAAGTGTAGAGATACATTTATAAATGTATATCTTTAGTCACAAGTAGAAAGGACTTAAAATTATGCCTGAATTGTGCTAGTTGGGCAAGTCAGAATTTTCTGCCGACTGTTTTATTATGCCATGATTTATAAAATATATCTTCACCTTAGTTGTGCCATCATGTACACCTTCCATAGTTCCAAGGGTCTTATGGCTGCAGAAAGGCCACTGATGTGGCACCATGCCTAGCAGTTGTGGTTGCTATGTTTCCTTCCCTTCCCTTCTCTTGTCTTTCCTCTTCCCTTCTTATCTCTTCTTTCCTTTACTCAGCAGAGAACTTTGAAGGATACTAACAGAGCTGAGAGTGTTAATTTTTAGATTAAAAAATGAGTCAATATGTTTTTGCCTCTGTCACCGCCCCCCACCTCCCGCCTCTCTGCCTCATCTTTTCAATCAATATAGTTATAAAGTGAAGAAGAAAGAGTTGATCATAGATTTTGGTACCCTGATGCCCAACAAAAACAAGAAAAAAACAACAATAGCAACAGCAATCAAACAGAGGTTTCATATCCCATTTTATTTGTTTAAATTCTGCCTCTTTCCAAAAAGTATTTGAAATCACACAGAATACAGTAACATTGCAGAAAATTAGTAGCATCTGAAAAGTTAAGTTAAGATCTTAGAAAAGAGGATATAGCAATATGATAACCATATGAGCTTAACAGAATTTTCTGAATGAGGAAGACATTTACCATGCAGTTCCTGATAGTCAGGGCAAGAAGTAGCTGTAGTTAGCAGAAAAGAGGAAGTGTGTAGCAATTACTCAGGGATGGCAAAGAAACTTCTGCCTTGTGAGGTCACAGGGGACTTTGTGTGTCTTGCATCCTTGGCTACAGAATCACAACAAACTCCAAAGTAGTTTCGGTATTGCTGTTTGTTGTAGTTGAAGACAGCGTTAAAGCCAAGCTCAGTGAATCTGATATTGATTTGAGCTGATCTTCATAACATACACATTTTTTCTTCTTTTGTTTTTAAACATTTTCTCCCTTTCCTTTAGAACTTTAAGTCACAGTATAAATGGATGAGTTGCGTTTTTACCTACTACATGATTTTTTCTCCCTCAGTTCACCATTTACTGATAAAGAAAATTTAAACTTGTTTTTAGTTACCTGGGATCCCTCAAAGGCCCTATCTTGTTTTGATTTCCATTTCCCATTTGGTGACACATTCTTTTTTTTCCGATTTAAAAACCTTTTTATTTATTTGTTGTATCAGGTGTTAGTTGTGGCGCTTGGGCCTCGTTGCCCCATGGCATGTGGGATCTTATTTCCCCAACCAGGGATCGAACCAGCATCCCCTGCATTCGAAGGTGAACTCTTTATCACTGGACCACCTGGGAAGTCCCCGTGATACTTATTGGTAGAGGAGAGGCTGACAGAGTATGTAGTTACTCTGGAAAGTGACAGACCAGGGCTCATGTATGTTGATGTTGTTGGGTATGGCCAAGGAGCACTTTTCCTCTTATGACTGTAGCTGCAAAAGTAATGAAGCAGTTCAGAGAAACTAGAATGTCACAGTGGCTGGAACGGATACAGGCAAGAGTGCTCTACTTCTTTCAGTGAAATAAGCAGGCAGAGACCTACCTTCCCACTCTGAATCCCACATTTGGCAAGTTCTTTCTGCTTAGAGTCTTCTACTAGTGTTGTCTAGTCCTCAGAAGTAATGATGATTAGAATCTGAACTAAATGGAGAAGGCGATTTTTACCAGGCAAAAGCTGTTTGTGTAAACTTGGATTTCAGTTGTCTTTTTTCATTTCTCTTTTGGCAGCAAACATTAATGCTTGAGGACACGCTGCCACTCATTTCTGGGAAGCACCAAATATTTGGTTTTTATCTGCATTCAGACTGAGTCAGTTTCAAGTTGTTTCTGTAGATATTAAAACATAAATATTTAGATAAAACAAGTTTATAAATTATGTAATTTACTCCATCATCTGTGGAACTTTGAATTTTTTTCCTAGGGTAGATTGAAAAATTTATTGAACACTTACTTTGTAAAAGGCATTATAATAAGTAACTAGTACAAAGTTGGGGGATACATTAAATAAAATACATGGTAATAGCCCACTGTAGGCTTCCATTCTAGTTAAGTGAAAATGTTAAATCAGTGAAATTATTTTAAAGTAGAATATTTTTAAGATACAGAATTGTTCACTGCAGTAAAAGTTGAACATGAATATATTTGGGGCATCTTAGATAAAAGAGTGTACTGAAGTTAGTTAGGTTTAGAATAGGTAGATTTTAAAACGAGTATTAAAAGAGACAATCAACATGGGTTGGTGGAGGTGACTGAGTTACAAAGAAGGAAGATTAGGTTTATACTTTGAAAGTTGTGTTTTCTGGAAACTTCCTGAGATGAACTTGTCTGATAATAGTTTTCACTACAATATTAAAATAGAATCCTTAAAATTAAAATAAGTTATTTTTAAATGGGTGAGGCTCTGGTGGATGATTTTATGCTTAAAATACAGACATTATTAAATACTCATTAAAACGACAGTATGAGGAGTTCAGTTCAGTTCAGTCGCTCAGTCGTATCCGACTCTTTGCGACCCCATGAATCACAGCACGCCAGGCCTTCCTGTCCATCACCAACTCCTGGAGTTCACTCAAACTCATGTCCATCAAGTCGGTGTTACCATCCAGCCATCTCATTCTCTGTCACCCTCTTCTCCTCCCGCTCCCAATCCTTTCCAGCATCAGAGTCTTTTCCAGTGAGTCAACTCGTCGCATGAGGTGGCCAAAGTATTGGAGTTTCAGCATTAGCATCAGTCCTTCCAATGAACACCCAGGATTGATCTCCTTTAGAATGGACTGATTGGATCTCCTTGCAGTACAAGGGACTCTCAAGAGTCTTTATCTGCCCTCAAAACCTGGGGCAAAACTGCCACATTTTTTGAAAAGTGCTTATTGAGATCTTTCTTCATTTTTCTTTTGTTTAATTTTATACTGTATTATTTTCAGAGGCAAAATCAGTGAAGGCTTGGACAACTTGAAACGTGTTAGTCCCGTAGGAGAGACATACATCCATGAAGGACTAAAGCTAGTAAGTTCTTTTATACTTATAAGTATGGGAAAGAACGTTTCCTTACTCTGTAATGAACTAAGTTATAACTCCCTAGTAAAACTCGAAGATGCCATTACATGCTTACCTTAAAATTTAAAAAAAGAAGTTCTTTTAGTTGTTCTAGGGATAAGACTGATAGAAAGAATTTACCATGGTGATAAAAGAAGTTTGGATGACAGTTTGCCTTTTAAGGAATTTTCCATTTTCTCTGCGACTATATTCAGAGAACCACATTTTCTCTGTGGTTATAGTCAGCCAAGGCTAAAAACCTTTATCATTTACACCCAATAGTAATTACTCTACAATGTGAATATATGTATATTTCAAATTAAAATACTTAATATAAAATACCCTGTTTTAAAGAAAGAAGAAAGAAAGTGAAGTCACTCAGTTGTGTCTGACTCTTTGCGACCCCGTGGTCTGTAGCCTACCAGGCTCCTCCGTCCATGGGATTTTGCAGGCAAGAGTACCGGAGTGGATTGCTATTTCCTTCTGCAGGGGATCTTCCCAACCCAGGGATCGAATCCAGGTCTCCCAGTTCACAGGCAGATGCTTTACCACCTGAGCCATCAGGAAAGCCCTCAGTTCAGTTTAGTCCCTACCCTGTTTTAAAAGCTAGTCCAAAATAGTTTGATTTTGCCAGACTTAAAATGCAGCTTGATGGAACATGCTGGTTAAAAGTTAAGATTAACTTGTGAGTTGGACAATTTTTCTTCATTTTCAGGCAAATGAGCAAATTGAGAAAGCAAGAGGCTTAAAAACCTCCAGTATCATAATTGCTCTGACAGATGGTAAGTTGGACGGTCTGGTGCCATCATATGCAGAGAAAGAGGTGAGTATTGAACTGAAACTGTTCTTTACACCCCAGTGTATTTTGCTGTATGTCTCTGCATGTGTAGCCTGATGTTTGAATAATTCACCTATCTCCCTCTCTCTGTCTTTCTCCCCCCATCTCTCAATAGGCAAAGATATCCAGGTCACTTGGGGCTAGAGTTTATTGTGTTGGTGTCCTTGACTTTGAACAAGCTCAAGTAAGTACAGCAGATCTGCAGCCTTGAATCTAAATCACATAACAGTCTCAAGGAGAGTTGATCAGATTTTAAAATAATGACTTGCATGCATGCTTCCTTGGTGTCTCAGATGGAAAAGAATCTGCTAGGAATGTGGGAGACCCAGGTTCAATTCCTGGGTTGGGAAGATCCCCTGAAGAAGAAAATGGCTACCCACTCCAATATTCTTGCCTGGAAAATTCCATAGACAGAAGAGCCTGGCAAGCTACAGCCCATGGGGTCATGGAGAGTCAGACACGACTGAGCGACTAACACTTCCATGCATGCTGAGTCGTTTCAGTTGGGTCTGATTCTTTGCAGCCCTGTGGACTAAAGCCTGCCAGGCTTCTCTGTCCATGGGATTCTCCAGGCAAGAATACTGGAGTGGGTTGCCATGCCTTACTCCAGGGGATCTTCCTGACCCAAACCCATGTCTCTTATTATGTCTTCTGCATTGGCAGGTAGATTCTTTACCACTAGTGCCACCTGAAAAGCACAGTGTTAGTCACTCGTGGGGTCTGACTCTTTGCAACCCCATAGACTGTAGCCTGCCAGATTCCTCTATCCATGGAATACTCCAGGCAAGAATATTGAATTGGGTTGCCATTCCATTCTCTGGGGGGATCTTCCCAACACAGGGGTCAAACCTGGGTCTCCTGCATTTCAGCAGAATTCTTTATCATCTGAGCAACCATGGAAACCCACTTAATTATTAAAGATTTTCTATAAAAATGGCCCCCTATCTTGACCTCTGTGTTAGTAATGTCTGATTTTGATAGGTTTCATTACCTAATTAAACTGAAGACAAAACTCTATTTTTCTTGAACATTAAAAAAATAATATGCATGCTCCTCTTTAATCAGCTGATGAGGTTATCATGACAAGTCTTGTTTAGATGTTTTAGTTTGACTGAGAACTTGACTCTTAGGAGCTTAGGATTTGGGAAGTCTGTTGGAAAAATCTTTAATGATTTTCCTTAAAAAATGTTTTTTTTCATGAAGTTTACAGGGTTTATGTATTAAATTTTTTTTCCCCACTCACAAAATGTTTTTACATTTAAATGTCTGGTTGAGTGTGAGTGAAGCTTCTGTGTCTCATGACATTTACAGCTAGTAGAGCTCTGCACTGTTTTGAAATTGAGACTTGACAGCTGTAAAGGGGCTGTGCCTGATCTCAGTTCATTTTATTGTGATGATTTAGAGTAACATCAGTTACTCCAGTCAATTCCTGACAAAGAATTAATCCTCTGGTGTAATTTTTCAGATGAATGTAACTAACAAGTATGGAAGGGTATAAAAGGTTGTATGTCTCAGCCACCTATCAGTGAATTTTTCCTCCTTTTTCTGAAGCTTGAAAGAATCGCTGATTCCAAGGAACAAGTTTTCCCTGTCAAAGGTGGATTTCAAGCTCTTAAAGGAATAATTAATTCTGTGAGTATTTCTTTGGGGTAGGAAAGGCTCATCATTTTAGACATATTTTAAATTAAAATAATTTTTTTAATTTTTTATTTTGTTTGGGAATATAGCTGATTCACAATGTTATGATAGTTTCAGGTGAACAGTGAAGGGGCTCAGCCATATATATACATGTATCCATTCTCCATCAAACTCCTCTCCCAACCAGGCTGCCACAAAACACTGAGCAGAGTTCCTGTGTTAAACATAAAGTAGGTCCTCATTGGTTATCCATTTTAAATATAGCAGTGTATAGATATTAATCCCAACCTCCTTAACCATCCCTTCTCCCCACTCTTTCCTTTGGCAAAAAGTTGTCCCCATAAGTTTCTCTAAATCACGGATTCTCTGAATCTGTGAGTCTCTTTCTGTTTTATAAGTTCATTTATGTGATTTCATTTTAGATTCCACATATAAGGGGCATCCCTTAGATATATTTTAAACTATAGGGAGTAATCTTGTTATCTTGAATAGAGAATTTAAGAAGGAAATTTGTTGAGTATTGCACATGCAGGGAGATTCTAGAGATCTGGATTTTGTTTGTGAGATTTGGAATTAACTCTTACAAATTGAGTGCTGTGAGCCTGGGTTTGTAATTTCAAGTTTAAGATTGTCATCACCAGTCTCAGAGCGCCCTTTGAGCCTGGAGTTCCTCACCGAGTTGCTATCTTGAAAGTTTTATAGCCTTTATAGAAGTATAAAATAAAAATTTGGATTGGAATGTGTGATTGCTTCCTGCTCCAAATATGGGTATTTCTTAGCTATCAGTCAGGCAACTCGAACCAGCGGCAGAGTATTTGACTGCGGTTGTTGTTCTTTCCATTTTAATGATTAATAGTTTCACTGGAGCTCATAATATTTCTGTTTGGAATTCAGTTGAGCTGTCTCTGGTGATTGTTAGAATCCGGGCCATCCTAAACAGGGGAAGGGGAAGTGGAGTGATGAAATGCAAAGCAAAACTCCTGGGCTTTCACAGCCGAGGTTTATGTTTCGTTTTACTGCCTTTTGCTAGAAGCACTAGGAACAGTTGCTATTAAGTATTTATGATATTTTGGTAAACAACATCCTAAAATGGAAGTGAATAATATATATATTCTCTAAAGCCAAAGTTTTTCCTTTAATCTTTGGATATTTATTGAAGGGGAAAAAAAAAAATCTCAGTTTTTTTCTGACATTTGGTTTTGGTATTTCAAATTTCTTTTTAAAGATCATGTTTTTTTCAGAAACACAGGGTGAGATTCTTTTAAAAAATTTGTTTTTGGTAGCATGTCTGCTTTTTTTCCTCATGATAAATGGGGCTTTTCAGGGAAAACATGCAATTTAGTTCTATCACATATAAGAATAGCCAGTGGACAGGCCAATCCTAAGTGCAGAATGGAACAGAGATATAATTATTTTAGGAGTTTTACATATGTATTTAGTTTCAGGAAAAAATTTCAATGTAAAAATAGTAAATATTTTTAGAGATGGATTCAAGGTACATATTGTACAACTAATTTGTTTTAAAATATAGGAAAATGTATTGACAATGCAAAAGGGAGGATAATTTGACCCTGTAAAAAAGTGTGCTGTGCTGTGGTTAGTTGCTAAGTCGTGTCTGATTCTTTTTGACCCCGTGGACTGTAGCCCACCAGGCTCCTCTGCCATAGGAGTTCTCCAGGCAAGAATACTAGAGTGGGTTGCCATAACCTCCTCCAGGGGATCTTCCCAACTCAGGGATGGAACCCACATCTGTTGCATTGCAGGAAGATTCTTCACCGTCTGAGTCTCTAGGGGAGCCCAAGAATATTGGAGTTGTGTACCTCCACTCCCTTCTCTAGGGGAACTTCCTGACTCAGGATCAAACTGGTGTCTCCTGCATTGCAGGCAGATTCTTTACCAGCTGAGCTACTAGGGAAGCCCGTGAAAAAAAGTGTATTGTATTTTAAATAGAATTTTATTGTACTTCGGAATTTTCAGTTATTTTTATAATTATACTGAAGGACAGAAGACCTCTGTGGGTTTACCCCTTGGAATTATTTTCTCTCTATCAAAGGATTAATTCAGAATTCTCCTGGTGATTAATTGGCATCTAAAAACTCTCTTTTTGTGGGTTATGACTACAGATTTCTCCTTCAAGAAATTAAGTAGTTGATTATTGGAGGAGATAAAGTTGTTGTTATATTTATTTATTCAGTTTCATGTTTAGAATTTGTATTAAGGAAACTTTTGAATGGGGTTCTCCAGGCAGGAATACTGGAGTCAGCTGCCATGATTATGTTCTTTGCAGTCAGAGATGAGAAGTTCTATATAGTTAGCAAAAACAAACCTGAATCTGACTGTGGCTCAGATCCCGAAATTCAGGCTTAAATCAAAGAAAGTTGGGAAAACCCTTAAGCCATTCAGATATGACCTAAATCAAATCCCTTATGATTATATAGTGAAAGTGACAGATAGATTCAGGTAGACATCTGGTAGACAGAGTGCCTGAAAAGCTATGGACAGAGATTCATAAATTCATAACATTGTACAGGAGACTGAACCAAATCCAAGAGAAAAAAAAAAAACCCACAAAGAAATGCAAGAAGGCATTGTGGTTGTCTGGGGAGACTTTACAAATTGCTGAGCAAAGAAGAGAAGTGAAAGGCAAAGGAGAAAGGGAAAGATATACCTAACTGAATACAGAGTTCCAGAGAATAGGAAGGAGAGATAAGAAGGCCTTCTTAAATGAACAATGCAAAGAAATAGAGGAAAACAACAGAGTGGGAAAGACTAGAGATCTCTTCAAGAAAATTGGAGATATCAAGGGAACATTTCATACAAGGATGGACATGATAAAGGACAGAAATGATAAGGACCTAACAGAAGCAGAAGAGATTAAGAAGAGGTGGCAAGAATACACAGAACTATACAAGAAAGGTCTTCAGGATCCAGAAGGTCTCACTCAGCTAGAGCCAGACATCCTGGAATGTGAAGTCAGGTGGATTTTAGGAAACATTACTGTGAACAAAGCTAGTGGAGTGATGGAATTCCAACTGAGCTATTTCACATTCTAAAAGATGATGCTGTTAAAGTGTGGCACTCAATAGGTCAGCAAATTTGGAAAACTCAGCAAAGGCCACAAGACTGGAAAAGATCAGTTTTTCTTCCAATCCCAAAGAAGGACAATACCAAAGAATGTTCAAATTACCATACAGTTGCACTCATTTTACATGTCATCAAGGTGATGCTCAAAATCCTTCAAGCTCGGCTTCAACAGTTCGTGAACCAAGAACTTCCTGATATAAAAGCTGAGTTTAGAAAGGGCAGAGGAACCAGAGATGAAATTGCCAACATTTGTCAGATCATGGAGAAAGCAAGAGAATTTCAGAAAAACATCTACTTCTGCTTCATTGAGTACACTGAGGCCTTTGACTGTGTGGATTGCAACAAACTGGAAAATGCTTAAAGAGATGGGAGTACCTGACAACCTTACCTGTCTTCTGAGAAACCTGTATGCGACTCAAGAAGCAGCAATTAGGAACAGAAATGGAACAATGGACTGGTTCCAAATTGGGAAAAGAGTATGTCAAGGCTGTATATTGTCACCCTGCTTCTTTAACTTATATGCAGAGTACGGTTTGCTTAATGCTGGGCTGGATGAATCACAAGCTGGAATCCAGATTGCTGAGAGAAATATTAACAACCTCAGATATGCAGATTCTAGTGGCAGAAAGTAAAGAGCAAGAACCCCTTGATGAGATTGAAAGAGAAGAGTGAAAAAGTTGGCTTGAAACTCAAACAAGAGTTTCAGAATACTAACATTGTGACATCTGGTCCCATTGTATGTGGAGGTATGTGCGTGCTAAGTTACTTCAGTCATGTCCGACTCTTTGTGACCCTATGGAGTGTAGCCTGCCAGGCTCCTCTGTTCATGGGATTCTCCAGGCAAGAATATTGGAGTGGGCTGCCATTTCCTTCTCCAGGAGATCTTCCTGACCCAGGGATTGAACCTGTGTCTCTTAGGTCTTCTGCATTGACAGTTGTGTTCTTTTACCACTAGTACCACCTGGAAATCCCTCTGGTCCCATTACTTCATGGCAAATAGAAGGGGGAAAAGTGGAAGCAATGACATTTTATTTTCTTGGATTCCAAAATCATGATGGACAGTGACTGCTGCCATGAAATTAAAAGATGCTTGCTCCTTGCAAGGAAAGATTTGACAAACCTAGATAGCAGACATCAATTTGCTGACAAAGGTGCATATAGTTAAAGGTATCGTTTTTCCAGTAATCTTGTATGGATGTGAGAGTTGGACCATAAAGAAGTCTGAGCACTGAAAAATTGATGCTTTCAAATTGTGGTGCTAGAGAAAACTCTGGAAAGTCCTTTGGACTGCAAGGAGATCAAACCAGTCAATCTGAAAGGAAATCAACCCTGAATATTCATTTGAAAGACTGATGCTGAAGCTGAAGCTCCAGTACTTTGGTCACCTGATGGGAAGAGCCAGCTCATTGGAAAATACCAAAAATACTGAGAAAGATGGAAGGCAAAAGAAGAGGATGGCAGAAGATGAGACGGTTAGATAGCATTAACAACTCAGTGGACATGAATTTGAGCAAACTCTGGAAGACAGTGGAAGACAGAGGAGCCTGGTGTGTTACAGTCCATCGGGTTGCAAAAAGTCAGACATGACTTAGTGACTGAACAACAGCAAAGTTATGTCAAAAGGCTTAACTTGAAATTAGAAAAATTTGGGTTATTTTAGCCACCAATCATGAACGAAGCCTCTTATGTTTCATGTGGAGGGAGCTGATGGGTATAGTTATCATCTCATTGTAGTTAAACTTCAGCTATTTTGTCACAAAAGCAGGAGCAAGTGATCCTCGGGGAAGTCAGCCTCTGGGGAAACCTTGGTGGTGACTTGGCAGGCACAAAGACACAGAGCATTGCAATCAAAGTTGCTGACACCAGTGGTTGAGATTTTTATCATCGTGATGGTAACGGGATTTATGCCCATTTTGTAGAAATTTAAAGCAATTCAAGTACTTTCTCTTCAAGGCAGAGACTTCACCACCTCTGATAATATGCAAAAGCTGTATATCGGCCTCAAATTTGAATTACCCTTTATATTTAGAATACCATCTTATCTTTAAAAATTGTATCTGGTATTTAAAACAAATATAGTGTATCTATTTCAGGGTATAGAGCAGAGAGAAGAGAATTTCTGTCTGTTCTTTATGGTTTACCAAACGAATGGATTACACTCTACTGTGGAATGTTTTACACAAAGCTGAGCCGGAGACATGAGAGATGCAGGTTTGATCCCTGGGTAGGGAAGATCCCTTGGAGGAGGAAATGGCAACCCACTCCAGTATTCATGCCTGGAGAAGCCCGTGGACAGAGGAGCCTGGTGGGCTGTAGTCCATGGGGTCTCAAGGAGCCGGACATGACTGAGTCACTAACACTAAACAAATGGAAGAAATCATAAAATTTTAAATTTTTAAATGTTTGATATACTGAAGGCAGAATATTTGCTAAATGGATTGATAATTTATTTTTCCTGTATAATTTATTTAAATCCATCTTGCCTTTTAATTGTCAGTATATTAATTTCCATGAAGTTAATCTTTACATGAGAAAAATTGATAACATGAATTTCTTGTTTACTTTGTCCTCCTTTCCCTGCCCACCAAAGTCCAGTGACTTAATTGGCCTGGTCCCCTTATTGTATAAGATATCACCTTTTGTTAACGCATAGTTTGTTTATAATCAACTTTTTTTTTTCCTAAACAAATAGTTATTTATTTTTTTTATTATATTGATTGGTTTTGCCATACATTGACATGAATCCGCCCCGGGGGTACATGAGTTCCCCTTCCTGAACCCCCCTCCCACCTCCCTCCTCCCTTTATCCTCCCTCTGGGTCATCCCCGTGCACCAGCCCTGAGCATCCTGTATCATGCATCGAACCTGGACTGGTGATTTGTTTCACATATGATAATATACATGTTTCAATGCCATTCTCTCAAATCATCCCACCCTCACCCTCTCCCACATAGTCCCAAAGACCGTTCGATATACCTGTGTCACTTTTGCTGTGTCGTATACAGGGTTATCATTACCATCTTTCTAAATTCCATATATATGCGTTAGTATACTGTATTGGTGTTTTTCTTTCTGGCTTACTTCACTCTGTATAATAGGCTCCAGCTTCATCCATCTCTTTAGAACTGATTCAAATGCATTGTTTTTAATGGCTGAGTAATACTCCATTGTGTATATGTACCAAAGCTTTCTTATCCATTCGTCTGCAGATGGACATCTAGGTTGCTTCCATGTCCTGGCTATTATAAACAGTGCTGCGATGAACATTGGGGTACATGTGTCTCTTTCAATTCTGGTTTCCTCGGTGTGTATGCCCAGGAGTGCGATTGCTGGATCATATGGCAGTTCTGTTTCCAGTTTTTTAAGGAATCTCCACACTGTTCTCCATAGTGGCTGTACTAGTTTGCATTCCCACCAACAGTGTAAGAGGGTTCCCTTCTCTCCACACCCTCTCCAGCATTTATTGCATGTAGACTTTTGGATAGCAGCCATTCTGACTGGTGTGAAATGGTATCTCATTGTGGTTTTGATTTGCATTTCTCTGATTGTAATCAACTTCTTAATCAGCAAGGATAGGAGTTTAATTTTGGAGCCTTCATTATAGTTTTTTTTCATTTGTCTACAATTTTTTAATGTGAAATTTATATACAGTGTAAAGAAACAATTGTATGAAATGAACTACACAAATTTTATGCATTCAATGAGTTCTGACAAAGGCATGTACTTGTGTTAAAAAACCCAATCAAGGTATAGAACATTACTTTCACCCTAGAAAGTTCCTTAATGGTTCCTCTTATTGTTTGCCCTCTCTATCCCCGAGGCAGCTGCTGTTCTGATTTTTTTTCCAGGAGAGTTTAATTAAGCCTGTTGTAGAACTTTATATAAATGAAATCATATAGTATATATTCATCCATATAAGGCTCCTTTCACTTAGCAGAGTATTTCTGAGATTCATCTGCCTGTTATGTATACTTGGAGTTTGTTACCTTTTATTCCATTGTTTGACTATAGCACAGTTTACTCAATTGTTCTCCTATAGATAGACACCTAAACTGTTTCGATTTGGGGGTATTGTGAATAGAGCTGCTGATAACATTCATGTAGAATTCTTTTTCTGGGCACAGTTCAGTTCACTTCAGTTTAGTCGCTCAGTCGTGTCCGACTCTGTGACCCCATGAATCACAGCACGCCAGGCCTCCCTGTCCATCACCAACTCCTGGAGTTCACTCAAACCCATATTTTCATTTTTCTCAGGTAAATACCTAGGAGTGAAGTTTCTGGCCTGCCTATAGGATAGCCATATCTTTAGTTGTGTAATGTGCACATAAAAAGAATTTCTTTTAACATCATTAGTCATCAAGGAAATGTAGTTTAAAATCACAAGATACCACTACATTCCTACCAAAATGGATAAAGTTTAAAAGACTGACAACATAAATGTTGGTGAAGATGTAGAACAACAGGAAGTTTCATGAATTATTGGAGTGACTCCAACAATTTAATCACTCTGCAAAAAGTTCTAACAGTTTTCATAAAAAGAAGAAACACTGTAGTAGTTATAACTTTTATAACCTCGAAAACAATGAACTGTAAAAGGCTTTTGCTATGAACATATTAACAAATAAATAGCGAATTTTCTAAAATTTGATTCAGAAAATCATTTTAATGTTCTATTTTAATTTGGAGGGAAATGTATCATCAAAATTTTTAGATTTCTGTCTAGGAAAATGATACATAACATTTTTTTTTTGGCATAACATTTTTTATACCATTGGTTTAACTCCATTCTTAATTAACATATATGAAGGTTTAGAATTCATTATCTCAAGGCCATACTAGTGAAAAATTATTTGTCTTTTTCACCCTTCTCCTAAAACCTAATGTATTCTTTCAATTATTCACTTAGTGAGCTCTTACTATGTTAGGGCATCGTGTTAAGCTTGGAAGAGGGGACACAAACTTAAATAAGACAAATTGTTTGTTCTAAAGGGACTGGAGGAGAAGGCAATGGCAAGCCACTCCAGTGCTCTTGCCTAAAAAATCCCACGGATGGAGGAGCCTGGTAGGCTGCAGTCCGTGGGGTCGCTAAGGGTCGGACACGACTGAGCGACTTCACTTTCACTTTTCACTTTCACACATTGGAGAAGGAAATGGCAACCCACTCCAGTGTTCTTGCCTGGAGAATCCCAGGGATGGGGGACCCTGGTGGGCTTCCGTCTGTGGGGTCGCACAGAGTCGGACATGACTGAAGTGACTTAGCAGTAGCAAAGGGGCTGGAGAGTGACAATTCAGGTTTTTGGATTATGGTGGTACCCTCCAAGATTATGTAAAGTCATGGGAGGCTTTTTATGGTGGGATCTGAACTGCACTCTGGCAATTGGAATAGATTAATTAATTAACAGAATTAATTAGAACCTCAGAAACAGCTTAGGCTGAGTGGCTGAAGCACACGAGAGTTTGGCCTGGATTGTGAAGTGATGTGAGGGATAAACATTGATAGGTAGGCTGGATCCAGATTATGGAGATCGTCCAGTGTTTGGATGGTGAACTGGCACTTTTTGCATAAATAATTGAGGAACCATGAAAAATTCAGTTAGAGCCTGAAATTTATAAGAAAGCAGTGGAAATTCAGGTAGGATATTCCTGTGGTAATATATGGGATGATTTGGAAGATGAAAAGCTGTATTATAAGTCTCTTGCAGTAGTGCTTGTGAGACATGGTATCAGGAAACCCAATATAGAGAGAAGTAAGCCAGAAAGAAGAACATCAATACCGTATATTAACGCATATATATGGAATTTAGAAAAATGGTAACCTGAACCCTGTATAAGAGACTGCAAAAGAGACATAGGCATTTAGAACAGTCTTTGGGACTCTGTGGGAGAGGGTGAAGGTGGAATGATTGGAGAGAATGGAATTGTAGCATGTATATTATCATAAGTGACCAGTCCAGGTTCGACGCATAAATTTTCCTCTGTTCATTTCTTTGCATTTGTGCTTTTTTAATAAAATTCTTTTTTAGATATAAAAAAAAAAAAAAGAAATAGGAAGACCTAAGTGCAAGTTCCAGCACAGCTGGTATCTAGCCATGTGACCTTCTGTGTGTCCTATAATGTAATCTTTCTCAGTTTTAAAATTCTCATTAGTCAAATGAGGATAATGATATCTATGTCATTGGGTTGTTTTGTGAATTACATGAGATAATGATTAAGAATGATCTAACTCAGAAGGGCTGGATTTTAAAACGTGACAGGAAGCTAGGAATGGCAAGCAGCTAGGACCATGTAGGATGGGGTTATTGATCCTTCTGTAGGGCAGTCCACTTAGAGAGATTTTCAGTATTCTAAGTGATCAATGACTGTAAATCTAAAGAGGGTGGTATTAGATGTGCAAGGATCAAATCTAGCAAGGGATCAAAACAACAAGGACTTCAAGATGGTATAGTCAAAGTCAAGATCTGACTGTGCCTTAGTTCTAAATTCTCAGGATTCAGGTCTAGGGTTTCCCAGATGGCGCTAGTGGCAAAGAACCTGCCTACCAGTGCTGGAATTGCAAGAAACGTGGGTTTGATCCCTGGGTCGGGAAGGTCCCCTGACGTAGGAAATGGCACCCCATTCCAGTATTCTTGACTTCCCAGGTGGCGCTTCCCAGTGGTAAAGAACTCATCTGTCAGTGCAGGAGAGACAAGAGACTTGGATTTGATCCCTGGGTCGGGAAGATCTGCTGGAGGAGGGCATGGCAACCCACTCCAGTATTCATGCCTGGAGAATCCCTTGGACTGAGGAGCCTGGCGGGCTATAGTCCATAGGGTTGCAGAGGGTCAGACATGACTGAAGCAACTCAGCACAGCCAGTATTCTTGCCTGGGAAATCCCATGGACAGAGGAGCCTAGCAGGCTAAACAGTCCATGGTGTTGCTAAGAATCAGACATGACTGAGTGAGCACAGGTCTAGGACCCACAGAACAGCTGAAAAACTAGATTCAGAATTCCCATGACAAAAGCTGTGTAGAACTTCAAGATTCTCCATTCTTGTTGGGGAACTCATGGTACTAATTAGTGATTCAGAGTAGAAACTTTACTTTGTTAGGGGGGAACCACATCCCAGTGGAGCACAGGTCCTTAGGGCGTATTTCTAGCACTGGGATTCTAGGTCTCTCCCAATAAAACTAGGTCAAGGATGTCAAGGGAAGTGCCTGATAGATTCACTGTCCTGGTCAGAATTATGTCAGGAACAAGGTGGGGCTGAACCACTAGGTATAAAACTGTTGGCTCTTTCTGAGCCAGGCTCTGAAGACTCCAATGAATGTTACCTGACAATTAGTTGCTGCTGTTAAAATTGTGATGGTAGTGAAACTGGAAATAAAATGGTAAATGTGGGAAGCTTTAAAAAATTAATAGAACCTGGGAGCTCACTGGATATAGGATGAAAAGGACAGAGGGGGGAGTCAAATACAACTTCCACTCCTGATAATGTGGCCGAGTATCTAGAAGCATTGAGAGTGAAAATGGTTTTCACAGAAGGGCCAGAGGTTAGAGGACAGAGTGAAATTGGGCCTGGGAAGAAATCCCAGTGGGAAATGTCACTGAGGGAAGTGGAAATGCAGAGAAATGTTCAACCCAGGAAACTGTAGACTTGAGTCATTCTCCGTCTTCTTGATCTTTCTTCTCTCCCATTGCCCACAGACACAAGGATTTTATTCTGTTTTCCACTTTAGGTTAACTTTAAAATCTTAGAATGTTACATACTTATTTTTGGTTTCTTGGAAAGGCAATTATAGGACTTTTATTTGAAGATGAAATTTTATTCAAGCTAGGATAGGTCAGACTAGCCAGTGAGTACCACGTACTTTCCAGTGCAGTGTTTCATTATGCAGTGCTTGGGAAGAGAACATTGAAAATAGAACAAAACCATGATTAGTGAATAATAGGGGAAGAATCAAAAGCAAAATAATCTGTGAGAAACCTCCCTCCCTTTTTTTTTCCCCTCTAAAAACAAGGCCATGCATTGTCTTACTCTTTGCAGTTGGTTCCACAAATTTTTTTGATACAGTACCTCAGAAAGTATTAAGCAGGAGAGATGAATCAGTTGTGGAGCTGGCTGATCCAGAAGAATTAAGAACACTACATCCTAGGTGATGGCAGCAAATGCTAAGGTTCCTGAGTACATAATGGGAAAATAAGAGAGCCTAAACAGGAAGAGCATGGTCACTCAGAAGTGTAGAAAATTTAAATGAAACTGTAATAGATTGTTTATAAAGGGAAGAAAGTACAATATACATTTCAAAAGGTAACTTCATTCATAGTGCTGGGAATATAAACTTCATTTGACCTTTGGAGCCAAGTTGTTTTTCTCAGCCATATCTGTTGTTGTTATTATTATTTTTAGAAAGTATCTAAGAAAGATGTCTAAACTGTGTTTTTAATGGAATGAGAAGACATTGCAAAATCATTTTCTCTACAGGAAAATCGTTTTCATAGAAGAGGATACCTAATAAACTACCCGATAAGACTTTAGCTTAAATACTTTTGGCAGGTTCTGCTGCGATGTTGACTGCTTGGTTGTGGGAATCTCTATTTATAAAATCATGGCTGGATGAAAACCCTAAAGTGTAAGCTAACTGTGAAGATATTTTCATAGGAAATCAACCTGAACTGGTACAACTTACTCAAAATTGGAAGTCAGTTTGTAGGACTCCCTTTAAAAAGGGACAGGCTGTAATGTGAGGCCCACTGTATGTCAGATTCTCCTGGGCTTCAGTTTATCCAAGAATCGTTAGTATTAAATACAGATGAGGTGTCTCTTTTCATAACATCCTTCACATTAATGATAGAAAGGTTGGGACTTATTTCCCTCTGCCTCCTTTTTATTGTTCTAGTGCCTAATACAGTGTTGGGTAAGTAGACACTGCCCAGTTCCCATTTATCAGTGAATAAATAAATATTCCCTGGTGGCTCAGATGGTAAAGCGTCTGCCTACAATGTGGGAGACCCGGGTTTGATCTCGGGGTCGGGAAGATCCCCTGGAGAAGGAAATGGCAACCCACTCCAGTACTCTTGCCTAGAAAATTCCATGGATGGAGGAGCCTGGTGGGCTACAGTCCATGGGGTCGCAAAGAGTCGGACATGACTGAGCGACTTCACTTCACTATGCTCCTTGAAAATATTTTTATAATATAGTTATGGAGTATGTAAGTATCAGAAAAACCAACTCATCTTTTTTTTTAACCAGAAAATACTTTATTTTGAATTGACTTTTGATTCTACATTACTTTATTTCATCCTTTTGTATATATTCCGCTGTATTAAGACTTTTGGTTACAGGTGACAAAAACCGAGTGCATAGTAGCTTAAGAGAAAGGAAAAGAAAGTTATTGGCTTATCTAACTAACTGGCGGTCTAGAGGAGGAAATTACCCCAGGTGCAGTTGGATCCAGGATACCAATCTGCTCTTAAGGTCTTCTCCCTTTCTAAGTTTTGCCTATGATTCTGTTTGCCTCTGGAGAAGGCACTGGCACCCCACTCCAGTACTCTTGCCTGGAAAATCCCATGGACGGAGGAGCCTGGTGGGCTGAGTCCATGGGGTCGCTAAGGGTCGGACACGACTGAGCGACTTCACTTTCACTTCTCACTTTCATGCATTGGAGCAGGAAATGGCAACCCACTCCAGTGTTCTTGCCTGGAGGATCCCAGGGATGGGGGAGCCTGGTGGGCTGCCGTCTATGGGGTCGCACAGAGTTGGACACGACTGAAGCGACTTAGCAGCAGCGGCATCTGTTTGCCTCATTCTCTCCTTGTTTTGTTGATCATCAGAGGAAAGTTAATTGCCAAAGGTTTCAGCTTACATGGGCCTGTTAGCAAGCCCATTGTCTTAGCATCGGTATATTCTATCCCAGTTAAGGACTCTGATTGACTCAGCTGGGTCAAGTGCTCATTCTTACAACGAATACATAGTCAACAGACATATTTGGACCAGCCTGAGTAACATGCTCACCCCCATGGTGGAAGGTTGGGAACAAGGTGGAGAAAGAGAAGGTATCATGATTGATCGCCTCACCAGAACCACATGGAATAGAGAAAAATTTTCCCAGTACAAAGGCAACACTGTTTATAGACATGTAAGGATGAAAAAATGTTAAGAATAGGGAAGAAAAATCACTAGCTATGACAATCCACTATATTAAAATATATTTAAAATATTTTTAACAGATTCTAATAAGGTACTTCGTTTCTTCCTAATTCTAATTAACTAAAAAAATACAAATAGAAAGTTCACTTTAAAATATTCATTTAGAGCTGCTCATTTCCCAGAAACTACAGCTCACAGAAAACCAACAAAGGCACGAGATACAGATCATTCACTTATGAATGTGTAAAACTCAAGAAGTGAGCAGCTCTCATTCCTGTAATCCTTGTCATTCGTGTGCCTCCTTCATGAGGATTCAGTGTGGCTGTGGTGCTGTTATCCCTCTGATAGGAACTCTAACTCAGTGTAAAGCCCCAAAGATCTGTTACTTATTTTTATTTTATATTGTAGTATATTTTATTTACAGTGTTGTGTTTGTTTCAGGTGTATAGCAAAGTGATACAGTCGTATATATTTATACATGAATTAACAAAAGCAGTTCCCATCTTTTGATGGGGAGCTCGTGGTTTATAATATAAATGGCATTATTTTGAGAGAGGGATAACTTAGGTATGGCATTGGGTTTTTTTCTTTTTGCAGCTTGAGGCAGTTGTGAAATAACTACATGTAGCTTTTTGCAACTGTGTATTCTATAGTATTTTTTTCATTTGGTGAAATTTTAACTGTTAATGTTTATGGCATTGTGCTTTGTACCATTTATTAAATAAAAATTTTAAAAAATAAAATATTCATTTAATTTACTGAAATTTTATAATCTTGACATCTTTTGTCCAATGGTGTATTTGTATTTGCATGATAATTTTACTTAATATTATTCTTTCCTTTATCATTATTTGGTGGGGATTGTAGTATGGGGAAATCAAATCCATTTTTGATAAATAATTACAACTTTGTGATATTTTGTGAGAAAACTTAAGTGGTGGTATTAGGTTTCACCGCCAAAGTTAAGTGTCAAGTGTTTATTTCTTAACGTTAATCTTTTGGGCTACAAAAGAAGATAAACTTCTAGAGTCTCACTTGTTTGTGAAAGTAAATTCGGTTAAGTTGGACATTGAAAAGGGGGATAAAGTGGTAAGATTTATGATTAAATGTACCATCAGTGTAAATCCCATAATTTTAATGCACTTTTAATGTAAAGTCTATTGTTCATCCATTAAGAAAACATTAAATGATTATTCTGAGTTTGTGCTGAACAAAAGAAAAAAAAGGAGAGGCATATAAATTTTTGTTTCGTATCACAATCCAGTTTGGGGCATATTTTTATGTTATAGTGAGAAAGGAAGACCTACTAATATGACTTGTTATGAAAATTGCAATTATAACAGGAAGAAGAACTTTAAATGTCATTTCAGTATTTTGTTTCACAATTTGTGATATGGGCATAATTTTACTAACATTATACTCAGAACTGCTCATCTGTTATGTTTGGAGCAGAGAAGAGTAGAAGGCAATGATTGTCACTTACATTCTTCCCTAGATTTATTAGAGTAGAAGTTTGTTTAGAATTTATCACTTGTGCTTATATTACTCAAAGGGAGAAAGAATCCATATTTAGAAATGGGTCATGCTGTATTGAGCAACTGGCATTTTGAAGCTCCAGGCATTTAAAAAAAACAGAACAAAACATGTGACTACAAGTTATAATTGTTTTCATTGAATCATTACCTCTTAAAGAAAAATATATTTGGTAGGATGTTTTATAGCTAGAGAGAAAATAAAAATTGTATCTAAATATTAAAAGTTAAAAGCAAACAAGAAAAGATTGTGAGAAACATCTTTCCATTTGTTTTAGTTGCTTATTTTGTGGGCATGTGTAGCTAATTACTAAAGCTTTATTTTGGGGGGAACTTTTTTTGGGAACTAATGTTCTTCACTGATTTTTCCTTATGAGATTTAAACTTGGAATCCTTTATATTTGGGATGAACTCCTGCTCTGTTTAAAGACTCTCAGTGAGTCAGAAAAAAATCGGTTATATTTATCAGACCTTTTTATTATCCTTACTGATATTTTCTAGCATGCTATATGTCATGCAAATTAGCAGTTTCTATTTGTTAAGGATACACTGAGGGTGCTTGTAAATTATCTATAATGTTCAGTTGTATGTGATGTTGTTTACTCAAAGTCAGTATTAGAAAGTTATTGCTAGAATGAATATTTTGAATTTTGAATAACGTTGAAAATGTTGAAGATGTTTGGGTAGCATATTGAATTTAAGGGTGAAGAAATAATCCAGTTTGGGGGAGAAATCTTTTTATTTAGAACTGACCTTTGAAAAAGAGGTTACAGAGGAAACCATTCGATGGGATTTAATATCATTTTTCTCTTCCACATATCCTATCTAAAATTAACCCTCTTTTTGAAAAAAGGTGCATATCTTAAATTTGTCTCTTTTTTGTATTTGGTTCAATGCCTTATTAGTGCCATTGGTTACCACAATTTGAACTATACAAATAAGTTTTCCTTTCCTTGTGTGTGACCAAAAATGTGGTTTGAAAAGCTCTTTAATTTTAAATATGTTTAACTGTCCATTGTTACACACCCTGTTTATTTGTCTTATAGTCAAGATGCTTGTTTTTTACTAGAAAGTTTTGCATTTACTCAGTTAATTCAATAAATATTAACTGAGCAGCTGCTGTTTATAACATTGTGCTATATACTTTTTATATTAGATTGGTTTTAAATATGAGGTGTTATCATTCATTAAAAAAAGTGTTTACCTAGTTTCATGTGGAACGGGCTCTATTCTATTTTCCAAATATAGTATCCTTACCATCACCATTTAGAAATTGGAAAAAATATAGATAAAAAATCTGTCTTGATGTATATTAGTTGTAGGAAGTGGGCTTTTGTTTATTTAAACTGGATGTTTGGTCTTCAAATCATAAGACCTAGATATTGCTCCCAAATTCAGTATAAACTTCCAAGACACTGTAGGTGCTAAGTAATATTTTGACTTTGTCACCTCATCTTAACTAATTTCATGCTGAATTTTATCTTGGATGCAGCCCAACTACAATTCTCCACTAATTAATCTCATTTTATTCTCAATGCCAGGAGAAAAAGGCCAAAGCTATATTCATTGTATGCAGTTTGGGGGGATGTAATATGATTTACACTGCTTCCTACATATTCGATATTTGTTGTTATAGCATGTGTTCATTATGTAAACATATTCAGGTACTTACAGATCTCAATCAAAATGTGGTTTCATATGTATCTTAAAATAGCTAAGAAAGAAGACTGATGCTTTCTGGTTATTTCTGCTGTAAATGTTTCCTAGATTAATACTGTTAATTTACATAGTTATTATTCAGTAATTTTAAAGATCTGATCCTAACACTATAGATAAACAAGATAAGAAGTTGCTTTGTAGCCACTGGGATTCTTGGAAGAGCTGTGTGTTGACTTAGCAGTGGTTCCTACATGGCCATAAGTCTTGCCAGTTCTAGCTCCAATGTACATGTCTGCCCCCTTGTTGCTCTGTATGCAAATCTGGCCTCTAGTGAAATCCTGCAACCTAAGTACATGATGCTAGATGCAGAGTCAATTGAAATTAATTTGGAACATGCCTGGAATACCCAGGGTGAAACACCATTCTGGTACTTCATTCAAGTTGAACTTCAGACAAGGGACAGCACAATGGAATCTACTTTCATCTCCTGCCAAACATCTGTAAGAGGCCAGCTGGCAGTATGGTCAGAGCTGACCCCTAAGGCTACATCCGGTCTTTCGGCTCACCAAAACTAACCCAGAGGGGAGCGTAAGTTATCTTATCCTACCCCACAACCTTGCCAAATAGAGAAATTCCATGATATCCATGTTTACAGAGTTCACCAAACTATTGAGAGTATTCTGATGGTCTAAATTGTGCAAATAACATATAAAATTGTATGCAACTAGTTAGAAACAACTGGTTTCTTAATAATTATAGAAAATAAATAATTATAATTCGTAAGGCTGAATGCTCTTGTTCCCCCTGCAGTTTTATTCCAAACAACTCAGAAGAGGGGGATGACTTGAATTTTCACTTCCTTGCGATAATGTTTCTGGCTTTTTACCATACACTTTTACAGTAACTTTATTTATGATCGTGCTGGGTCTTTGTTTCTGCAGGAGTGCTTTCGCTAGTTGCAGTGAACAGAGGCTACTCTGTTGCAGTGTATGGGCTTCTCATTGTAGTGGCTTCTCTTGTTGGGGAGCATGATCTCTAGGCACACGAGCTTCAGTAGCTGCAGAACTTGTGCTGAGTGGTTGCAGCTTGCAGACTCTAGAGCACAGGCTCAGTAGTTGTAGCACACCAGCTTGGTTCCTGCATGGCATGTGGACTCTTCCCGGACCAGGGTTCAAACCCTTGTCCCCTGCATTGGAAAGTCCTATCATACATTTTAAAGGAGGCATATCAAAACAAATTACATTTTAAATAGGACAGAAAGTTTTGATAATGAGAAAGGACTATGATTGATATTATAGAGATTGAATATATAAAACCATTTTTAGGCATTTCACCACTTGGTACAATGAGCTGGAACATAGATAGACCTTTTACACAAAGTAACAGAATTTAGAATTCTATATCTTTCGGCCTCTTTTTTTATTATGGATTTTTTAAATAAACACAGGTCTTGCAGACAGTCTTGCGTATACCATCAACTTCTCTGCCCAGACCTCTCCCCACTGAAAGGTCACACTTTTACCTCCAACCCAATCTGTGCCCTGTGGGCTCAACTGTCGGTTAAAAACCTTTAACAACCCTGTGGTTCACAGATACAGGAGGGAAAGAAACTAAGAAAAACAGTAACAGAGGGACAGACCTCCCTCAGAAAGACATGTAGACAGAGACATTATTTTCCAACATTGGCATCTCATTTATGTAAAAACATAAATTCACTTTATTCTGCTTTATCTTAGTCCTTTTATGATTATTGATTTGCTTACTAGACATTTTTAATATTCTCATTAATCAGTATGTTTGGTCTTTATTCTCTAACAGTGTTTTTTTGGTTGCACTGTGAGTACAAAACAATGTTGTACTCCTGGAAGGCTTGCACAGTGTGATATCCCATTTCTATGCTCTAAGAGTTTGTGTTTTAATAGAGGGGGTGATTCAACACTCAAAACATTTTTCTGTAATGCTGATAAAGGTGTGCCTAAAGTAACTAGAATAGTAAAAAGATTATCAGCTCTAAGATGAGTCAGTCTTCTTAATAGGATTTATTTTCAAATAAATTCTTTCAAGAATTGTTGTCAGCCTGGTAGGCTGTAGTCCGTGGGGTCGCTAAGGGTCAGACACGACTGAGCGACTTCACTTTCACTTTTCACTTTCACACATTGGAGAAGGAAATGGCAACCCACTCCAGTGTTCTTGCCTGGAGAGTCCCAGGGATGGGGGAGCCTGGTGGGCTTCCGTCTATGGGGTTACACAGAGTCGGACACGACTGAAGTGACTTAGCAGTAGCAATAGCAAAATAGATGTGAGGGGTTTATGCTTTCCTTTGACCTTCCATTTTCATGGCTCAGTTCTCACTTTTATCTCAGACTGGTCAAACCTAGAGCAATAATGCACCTATGTTGTTAACTGGAACCTTTTTAGCTTCTTACTCTTTTGGCAAAACTTTTGTATTCTGTTCCCTTCAGAGTCTTGTTATCTGAATTATGACTAGACAGTTTAAAGATGTTAGTGATTTGAGATTCTTTCTCTCCAAGAGGGTACATTAACTTTTGACAGTGATCCTCAATTCTTAAATGAACTAGGTGCTTTCTCTTCAAAGGGTGTTGATTATCGGAGATAGAATAGCAGACCAAGAGTTGTTGAGGCCCTGAAAGTCTTTGGGTGATGGTGGAATCTCTTTGTTCATTTCTGAGTTTAAATAGATCTCACTCAGTTTCTCAGTTACAGTATTTTACTCCTCAATCACTATGTGAAAAGTGGATTCACTGGGAAATGAGCCTGAAAAGTACAAATGTACCCTCTTTCAGAGGGGCATAATCAACAACAAAAATTTCATGATTTGACCAGCTGATTTTTAGAGTCTGACAATTTATATTTCTACTGTTATTAAAGAAAGCATGGAAAGCATTTCTATATCGTGCCACAGTCCTTCTTTCCTGTTTTAGTTGTGAGCAGGAGATGCTGGAAACTACTGTACATCGTCTGTCCTTAACTTCTAGCAAGAAAGGAATGTCTTTCAAAGATCATCTGGAACTTGTCTGCCTTTGCTAATGTAGTGCAGAGCAGTTCTAAAAATAAAGACAGGATTGTTGAGTCCATGAGGAGCAGCTTATTTCATCATTGTTGCTTTTCACTTGTAGCCTTGTGCCTTGTATGGTGGTTTCTGTCTCTCAGAACATGCTAAGAAGAGCTGTTCTGTTCCTGTGCTCTGGGAATGCTAGAGTAGAGAGTCTGTGCTTTTGAGAATAATATTTGGCTCATACAAGGGGCCTGTGTTCTGCAAGTGTAATGTTTGATGCATGGAAGGAGGATTAGCATCCATGGGAATTGAGGCAGAGAAATTGAATAGAAATGCCAGAGTCAAATAAAGAAGTGTTTGTTTATTGGTATCATGTTGAATCTTTTAATAGAAAATGTTAAATTAGCATAATTAAATAGGAGGTCTGATTTTGCTGTCTTGTTTTTGCTTGATGGGAAAGTTAGCGTTTATTTTATGGCTATTGAGAAATTTTAGTTATCTTTTCATATTCAAGGCTTCCAGACTTTGAAGCAACAACTCCTTTTATCTGTGCTTATCTGTATTTATTCTAATCAAATAAGCATTCCTACAGAATACAGACTTAAAATATATACTAAAAGGTGACACAGAAATTTCATAAGAGCTTGGTAGCTGTATATGTGGCTAATAAATTTTCTCTGCCATTTATTGTAAAGGGAGGACTGCAGATTATTAGTAATCTTATGATTCATTTTACATGTTATGATTTAGTTACATATCTTGGTCTTCTTTTCTATTTCCTTTTTAGATACTAGCTCAGTCATGCACTGAAATCCTGGAATTGCGGCCCTCAAGTGTCTGTGTGGGGCGTAAGTAGTTAGAATTTAAAAATACCTTGTAAGAAATTGTACTTTTTTTCCTAGTTAAAATATATGGTTTGAAACTCATGTTGGAAAGAGAATAGCAAAATTAATTTTTTGGCATCTTTTTCTGCAAGAATTTTTAAATAATTCCTTGAAATATTTCTATTTTAAATTCAAATTTTTAAGATTGGAGTGTTATTTTAAATAATGAACATATTGTGTGACAGGCTTTTAAAATCTTCTGTATATTTAGTTCATGTTTGAGACCTTTCTTATGACAAGTAAAATAAAATAGGAAATTTTCTCTTTTATCTGATTATACAAACAGGCATTTATCTGTAGACTTTGAGCTCCATGCTTTGATGACCTGGCCAAAGTATGTCCCTGCCAGCTCACCGTGGATGGCAGGAAAGAAGCAGGTGGCTTGATCAACTGGTGCTAAAAAACAGACTCAGGTTTTAGCACTTTCAAGCCATCCAACCCAAAGAGAGTGGGATTCTCTGTGGCTTATATAATTTCTTCAAGTTTTAACCTGGAGATCATTTTAACCCAACTTTTCTTTCAAAAGTTAAATATTGGGCCTGGTGGCCTCCCATCTGCTGGACATGGGATGAAATTCTACATCTGTTAGTGTTCTGTGTTCTTAGTCGCTCAGTCATGTCCGACTCTTTGCGACCCCATGGACTGTAACCTGCCAAGCTCCTCTGTCCATCGGAATTCTCCAGGCAAGAATACTTGAGTGGGTAGCCATGCCCTCCTCTAGGGGATCTTCCCAACCCAGGGATTGAACGCAGGCCTCCCGCATTTCAGGCTGATTCTTTACCAGCTGAGTCACCAGGGAAGCCCAAGAATACTGGAGTGGGTAGCCTCTCCCTTCTCCAGGGGATCTTCCTGACATATGAATCAAACCAAGGGCTCCTGCATTGCAGGCATCTTTTAGACCCACCCTTCATTAATGATTATTGAGATGTTTAAGAGGAATAGTGCATTTGAATATTCTAGAATGGGATGGTGTTCTTTGCATTTATAATTTGACCTAATCCTCGCAACAACACTATTCAGCAGTTTTATAATCCTGGATTCACAGATGGGGAAACTGAGACAGAAATGTATTTAGTAGTTGCTATTAGTAAATGTCCTGTTAGATTCTTGTCTGTCTGACTCCTAAAGCTCAAGTTCTTTTCCTGAGTCACATTTTACATTTCACTTGCACTTTATTGTAACATATAAGAACATTCTTTACATTCAGTAACACACTGAATGGACAATGGCATGGCAGCATTTTCTTCCACAGTTAATTATTAGATATGTGTTAGATTATCTTGGGTAGGGTGTCTCTGAAGAGGATTGAAAGTTAATTACTATTAAAAGAGTTGACATATCTTCTTGCAGCTAAGCAGTAAAGATATAAACATTTAAACTTCTAGCATATTATTTCACTCTCTAACATTTAGTGACTGCTCCTCTTACACAGAGTATGAATCAAATCAACTTCTTTTACTAATTGGCCACAGATTATTATTCGTCCAAAATGCCTGACTTTTGATGAGTTACAAGTCTGTATGCAACAGAAATTAAAAGTAGGATTAGATATGTGAAGAAACTGTTAAAGAAGAGCCTCTGTATGGGGTGTCATAGGTTAAAGAAAATATAACACACGACTGTTCTAAGAACCAGGTAAAATGAGGCATTAACTTCTTCACATTCTCATACCTCAGCACCTAAGATAAGAGGAAAACAAAGGGTTTTCTTTCCTATAGATATTTTCCTCGGGATAGAATTTGGGCAAGTTTGTACAGTATCTGTCTGGAATGACTGTTGTGCTTCAATTCTATTGGTCAATTGCACTTCAGTTCTTTTTGGTTATTATTGGAAAACACTTTGTTCAAAACGTAAAATAATGCATCTCTACCTGGCAGTGAAAGGCATCTCCACTGTATTTCCTTGGAAGGTCTAAGAAAGCTAGTAAGACCATGTCTTTTGTTATTAGTTGGCCGAATAGTATTAAAAAGTTCTTTGCACCTTGATGCTTTTGATTCAAGTGATGCTTTTTGTTGTTGTTTTTGTAAAGTATCATTTACATTTTTTATTCTTTCTTTTACTTCTAGAGGAATTTCAAGTTGTTTTGAATGGAAGAGGATTCAACCTGGGGAGTCGGAATGGCAGTGTTCTCTGTACTTACACTATAAATGAAACATACACAATGAGTATGTCTCCGTAATTTCAGTATCGCTTTAATATCTGTGCAGTATTTCAGCATGAAGTATTTTTCTCAGCTGAAACCAACAGTGCTATATTTTTTTAATCAGTAAAGAAAGGAAGTGCAATGATAATGCAAGTAGTAATAATAGTTACTTCAGTTCAGTTCAGTTTGTTTCAGTCACTCAGTCATGTCTGACTTCTGCGACCCCTTAATAGTTACTTAGTAATGGCAACAGTTGTTCATAACTTATTAAATGCTGGACCATATCTGAAGTATCTTCATTATACAAATTATGGCCTTGTTCCTGAAAGAGTCATGTAACTTGTCTGTGATTACACAACTAATAGTGGGCAGAGCTGAGAATTGAACCCCGTTTTCTTGATTGCATTCTGTATGGACTGTACCCACCCCCTGATTTAATTGTCTGTTTCTCGACATTTGTTTCTTGTCACTCTTGCTTGAAAGTCTACCAATCTTGGACTACTCTACTCCTTATTGAGGTAATAAGTAGTAAGACTTGCTGTCTTTGTCTAATTTGCAAATAAGTTGTCAGCCAGTTTCCTGAGGACAGACTTCCTGCCTTAAAGATATGTCTCTAATGTCTCCCTGGTACAGTATTTGTTGATAATTATCATATTTAAGGAATTAAATTTCACTTTGCCTAGCTTGACTTTCAGAAAAGCAGATGAGTGTAACATTTTTAATCTTTATTCTGAGAAAAACTTCTCCTCTTTAAATAAATAGATCTTAATATTCTGGGCTTTTTGGTTCTCTTTTAAGACTTTTCTCCTTGTTGGTGATTATATTGTCTTCTAAAATTTTATACTGTAAGGCAGATGCTACAACTCTGTGAACTCTGGTAGAAATATTTGTTGAAAGGATCATCTACAATTTTGTTGTTTATCTGACTGCTATAAACTCTCTGCTTAGCACAGCTTTGTCTGCATGCAAAGTAACTGCTCAATATGTTTGTTGAATTAAAGTGTTAAGGGTCTCAGCATGGTCAATGGCATCATTAATTCCTATCTTTTCTATTAAAATCATCATTTTGGTAAGGAAAGGCAATAATATTTGTAACGAACTCTCTTGTTAGTAGGTTCTACAGCTGAAGAGGAAAAATTATTTTAGTATTTTTATTTAGTAGTCATCTGTATTGGAGAAGGAAATGGCAACCCACTCCAGTGTTCTTGACTGGAGAATCCCAGGGACGGGGGAGCCTGGTGGGCTGCCGTCTATGGGGTCGCACAGAGTCAGACACGACTGAAGCGACTTAGCAGCAGCAGCAGCAGCAGTCATCTATATCTAAGCATTAACTTTACTTGATTTCTTTTGATAATGGGTTGGAGTTTATTATAATAGAAACATATTTTATGTTTAGCTATATAGGATTAAATTTATTAAAATAAATCTCAAATAAATTGAGTCAGATTGTATTTTCATCATTTGCATTCTAAGATTACCTATCTGATCATGTAGCTTTTCTGAATATTTATAGTCTAGATCATTTTTCTCATATCTATTAAAATTACAAGGCAACTTAAGTATTCTCTAAAATGTATTTATATATTATTTGTTGTTGTTTAGTTGCTTAGTCGTGTCTGACTGTTTTACAACCCCATGGACTATAGCCCACCAGGCGCCTCTGTCTGTGGAATTTTCCAGGCAAGAGTACCGAAGTGGGTTGCCATTCCCTTATCCAGAGGATCTTCAGAGGATCCAGGGATCAAACCCTCATTTCCTGCGTTGGCAGGTGTATTCTTTACCATTGAGCCACCTAGGAAGCCTGTTTATATGTTATAGACCCAATTATTTTATTAAGCTCTTGAAATAAATTTATTATCCTTTGGATATTTATCTTCTTTATCATTTTAAAATTCTGCTTTTAAAATATGCATCATTTTTTCTTGAATATCTAATATATTGACAAAGTTGAGGGAGAAAAGGTGATAATTTTGTAGTATCTACAAACTATATGTGAATGTTATATAAAAAATCATAATTTCTGATTTACCAGTACTGTATATCAATAAGGCATATAATCTATTTTTCATTCTGTGTTCCTTCTCTTCTTTCTTTAGATGAGTATCTTTTTGTTTTTTCATGCTGATGTATCTAATGCCCCACACTTGAACACTGATTGCTGTATCTCTTCATATCATTAATAAAACTGCATGAGATACATAAAGCCCTTTATTAATTCAATGGCATCTTATTTTCTAGATGTAAAGCCAGTAAGTGTGGAACAGAATTCTATGCTTTGTCCTGCTCCTACCCTGCATGAAGTTGGAGAGTAAGTGCTTCATTAAAACATTTAAAAACTTTTTAGCTACAAATTATAAGGAAATTGTGACACAATATACACAGTAGTTGTTTCATCTATTGTTGATATACAGATTGAACATGGAATAGTAAAACCTAGGCAAATCACCCTGGTTAGTACTTTATACGTTTCTTAGTAGGTTTGAAATTGGTAAAGTCTGTTTATCTTGTTTCTTAAATATTGATTAAAAGACTCTATAAATATTTATCTGGGTAGGTTGGAGATCTATTGTTAGAGTCTTTAAATAGTAAAGCCATGGCCAGTGTTTTGAATTTTAGTGTATTGAATTTACACACATACACAAATTTCAAAAGTGGGATTTTGACTAATTAGTATAGTATTTAAATATTAAGACTGAAGAGCAAAAGGAATGTGGTTCAGTAAGGCACAACTTAGACTAGGAAATATTTGTGCTTTAAGTTGTGTCCCAGTCCTGTTAAGGTCTATATTCTTATGTTCTTTGGTGTGGCAATAAACCATGATACCTGGATAAACTAAGAGCTATTTAGTTTAGAGGAAGGGCTATTATTTTAGTCACCTAAAATGCACAGATAATTTTATCAGTAACTTAATATTTCCATCTGTGACTTTTCCCTCCGCTCTCTTTATTGTGCAGAAAATGTCCGTGAATAGTTCACATGTTCTCTTGTTCAACAGTAGTGGATGCAATATGTTTAAGATAATGAATAGGATACAGTTCAGAGAGGGAGGATTATATTTTCGTTTGTGGAACCTAAGAAAATTATTTTAGCAGTTTGAAGTTGACTTGAGCACTTGAATTATGTGGATGCTTAAATATGCAGGATATCTATTGGACATTGGTTCTGGTCAACTGAGTGAATTGGAGTGGTACCAGCTTTCTATTTTAAATTGGTTATAAAGGGCTGTATAACATAAAAATAACACTTATCAGAATCTTTTTTCTTTCTATAAAAAGTATTTGTTTTCTTTGCCATATATTAATTTAGCATTATTGATAATGTGCTTATATCAAATTAGACTGCCTTTGAACTTAAGGCCAGTCCATTTTACATTGAGCCATCTTTACCCCAAGGGCACAGTGAGGCTCAATGTCTTTCTGAACAATACTGTCCTGTGTTAACAATGGTAAATCTATTGACTTAAAGTTTGGTCTTATTTTATTGAATCTATGACTCCATATTGACTCCCCTGATTGTTCCCCCAAAGCATGTCTTCTCTGTCTTAGTCATTGGCAGCTCCATCCTTTTTGTTGTTCAGGAAAAAAAAAAACAAAAAACCTTTGA
This sequence comes from Moschus berezovskii, assembly GCF_049115385.1. NCBI lineage: Eukaryota > Metazoa > Chordata > Mammalia > Artiodactyla > Moschidae > Moschus > Moschus berezovskii. The sequence goes on along the minus strand of NC_142464.1, from coordinate 104,128,836 downwards.
GTCATTATTGCTCTCTTTTATATAGGCCATCAGCAAATCTCAGCTCTGATTTCAAAATATATTCAAAATCCAGTCCTTCCCCACCACCTCCACTGATCCATCCTAAACCAAGCCACTGTCAGTTCTTGGTTCGGTTATTAGCCTCTCAGATACTCTTTCTGCTTCTGTCTTTGGCGAAAGTGATTCTATTAAAACAGATCAATTTATATCACCTTCACTTATCCTTGATAATGAGTTCTACATTACACTGAAAGTCATCACTGCAGTCAATGTTCTGCAAGGTTCTACAGGATCTGGCCCTTGCTGCATCTCTGACTTTATACTCTTTTGCCCCTTCTGCTATGGGCACACTGGCCTCGTTGCTCTTCATTAACCACGTGAGCTTACTCCCACTCCAGCATCTTTTACATATGCTGTTCTCTCTGCTTAAGAGGCTCCTCCCCTCTTGTCTCACTTGCTCAGCTTCTTCAAGTTTTGTTTATGTGTCATCTTCTCAGGAAGCCCTTCCCAGTTACAGTCTACTCCCTCCTTTGAGTCTAACACTTTCTATTTCCTTTTCTTGGTTTACTTTTTCTCCAAAGCATTTGTTTGTTATTGTGTCTCCTTCTTGCTAGAATGAATTTGTTTTGTTTCTTGCTGGACATGATGCTGGACACATAATAGATTTGTGAAATATTTGTTACGTGTTTCTCAAACGTTTTGATTCATTATTTATATATGGACTAAAATAGTGCATTTGGTTACTGGGTATTTTAGGTAGGAGAAAGATGATCAGAATTCTGTTGGGGGTTATATCATTTAAGAGAGCAGAAAACTAAGTTGGATTTTTCATGGTAATGACGAGTAAGGTAAGACAGCTTACTTTCTTCTCCAAAGTACTTATAAAATGCAATATTCCTGTTCTGTCTAACACTGAATTCGTTTTCTGTAGAACTTGCCTTGGGGCACAGTCCCCTTTTGAATAGGCTGCCATACATACTGCCTGAATGTTTTAGTGATTTGTAGACAAATCCTCTTCTCAGCTTGCTTGTGGGTGAAATATTAACGTCAAAAGCCAGACAAATGATGGTTTCTCGTGCCTGATATTTATTATGTTATATGATTTTCAAAAAATATCAGGCACAAGAAATCATCTTTTGTTTGGCTTTGGATGTTAATATTTCACCTACAAGCTAGCTGAGAATGTTTTGGAAGGAGATCTGTCTAAAATAATTTTGCTTTCCTCTTTTTTGTATCAAGTACATGATACCACTGAGGCAAAATTGGAGAAGATTTTGTTTGTTTCTCTGTTGGACATTTGGCGACATCATTATGTGTTCCACTAAGTGCTTTGCAAGTCATTTGGACCTTTCCTCTGCCTTGCATTTCCTTCAGATACTTTTGTAGGTGATGAGCCCTCTTATGAGATTGGATTAAAATCAACACCACTGAAACAGTTTAGCCTTGTAAGGTGACTGATGCTTACTATGTTTGTCTAATTAGCTTTTGGCTAAGGATTCAAACCCATTAAGTCGCTAGTTAGTCTGTGTTTCAAATAAACACATCTGGCCCAACAATGAATGAAGGTTTTTCCTGTGTGAGGGTGACAGATGTGGTGATGGTTCCCCCTGTTCTCTCACTTAAATAATTAACAGCATGCTGGTGAAGTAACCCTAGACAGACAGCCTCAAAGCCAGATGCACAGTCTCAGAGCTGGAGCCCCGGATATGTGCCTCATCTCATTAGAGTGCTTGCTCAGTCCCTTTCTTATCTTTATGTTACTTCCTGAAACACATTTTCTTTGAGGATGATCCCTTTAAAAATCCAGGGCTCATGAATTTTGGTTTCAAAGAGGCTTCACATGAAGATGTTTTTTTGGAGATGGAATTAAGGATGTAGAAGGGTAACTAGGACATAAGTTTGCATTTGAAAATTGATGTCATAGAGAATCCCATGCACAGAGTAGCCTGGTGGGCTTACAGTCCGTGGGGTCGCAACTGATGTGACTTACCTTGCGTGTACAACATGTCATGGAGTAACCAAAAGTTAAAGCTATCTGGGCAAATCTTATCTGGGTATATCATTGCTTAGTGTTGCTAGAATGGGCCTTTGGAGTCCTTTCTTTGAGGGGATATCTATGTATTACATTTCTTTATTTGGTAGAGAATTTTACACCAAAATGCACAGATTCTTAGTCATTAAACAGAAAGAATGTAAAGGAGGTAATTCCTTTCTATTTTTTTTTCCGTTGGATACAATTTAATTTTTAAAAATGTCCTGTGGTTAAACATCTTGTCTTACCTAGAAAGATGTATGGATTGGAAGGTAGTTTATGTCAGTGGTTTATTTGTACCAAAATGTCTTAAGTAGGAAGGACTCTGTGAAGCCCGGTGGATCCCACCCCTTCGAGGGCAGTCGCCTTTCGAGTGGAATGTGCAGGTGTCACCATTCTCGCGAAATGGGCTTATTTGCTGACCCTTATTTGGTGAGACATCAACAATAGCACAGCTGCTCTGCACTAGTTGAGATCTCAAACCTGTAATTTGGCAAGAAGAACAGAGCAAATTGGGTAAATATACATAAACACATTGTGAAGAAAGAAAAACAGAACAGAATGAACCAGAGCCTTATCCTACAGCTTGTTTGATAGAGATGATTTAAGGAGGCATATGGTATAGTTAAATGTGCTTTCAAAAACATTGGCCAGAATCTTCTGGCAAATATGAAATAAATATCTCAATCAGATGAAACTGATAGTATTAGTTTTCTTAAAAGGCTGTGCGGAAAGACAGTTGACAGAGTGTTTTGAGTAAGAGGAGGTGGGACATCAGTGTATGTGGAAAATTTGAAGCAGCTGATACTGAAGGATCACGGAGATGCATGTGTGGCAGACTTGGGGTTAGAGCCTGACTTGGTGATAGAATCTTCTTTTCCTCAGTGTTGTTATTTTTTCAGTATAATTAATTTTGCCTGGAATAAAATTAATCCCATTTCCCTTTCCTGTTTTGACAAATTCTGCCTTTAACCTAGCTCCTCACATGAACAGTTTTAATATATTTGTATGGTTAGGTGAATTTCATCTTGTCAGTTTGTTGTTGTTTTTTTTTTTTTTTTGAGAGAGAGACTTGACACAATTTTTTAATCAGAAAAATTCTTTAAAAACCACTCCAAAACTGAGGTGATGAATTGGTCCTCAACAGGTGACACGGCAGATGAGGCTGCTTTGCTGCCCTGGTTTCCCACTTTCTCCCTCGTTCAGGGTCCAATCAGAGCAGTGCCATAGCTGCAGGGTCCCTCGTGAGCTCATGGTTGGACCGAGGACCTGAATTGTGTGACCTGTGAGCCTAGCCACCTTGGCCATGGTTGTACTCAGTAAGTGGGCTGAGTCACTTCAGTCATGTTCAACTCTTTGCAACCCCATTGACGGTAGTCCTCCATGCTCCTCTGTCCATGGGATTCTCCAGGCAAGAATACTGGAGGGGGTTGCTATGCCCTTCTCCAGGGGATCTTCTCAACCCAGGGATCAAACCCGTGTCTCCTGCATTGCAGGAGGAATCTCTACCGGCTGAGCCACCAGCGAAGCCCATGGTTGAGTGCTTCCAAATAACAAGCTGGTTCTGAGCAAAGCCGTGGCCTGAGATGAACTCCTTATAGTAGGGGACCAGAGGATGGATCATGTCCAGAAGCATCCACAGCACTCAGGCCACATAGCAGACATTCTAGATGTGAATGTGTCCATCAGTGGGTTTCCTTCCAGTTGCCAGGACATTGGCCTTCCAGAGACACCAAGCTACAGCCATGACAGCCTCTTGTGCTGGGGTGAATGTCTGTAGGGGAACTCAGCCACTCATTCTAGGAGCACTAGGCCACACGGTGGCCAAATGTTGTACATTTTTGTACATATGTTGTTGTTGTTTTTAGTCACTAAGTCATGTTAAGACTCTTTTGTGACCCCATGAACTGTAACCAGCCAATCTCCTCTGCCCAGGGGATTTCCAAGGCAAGAAAACTGGAGTGAGTTCCCATTTCCTTCTCTAGGGGATCTTCCCAACCCAGGGATCGACCCATGTCTCCTGCATTGGCAGGCAGAGCCATGGGGAAGCCCTGTAAATGTGATAAATTCACCTAATCTGCATTGAATCTTGATCCTAAATATGACTTTCAGTTCTGGAGATTACCTTTTAAGAGAAACAATAATTAATTCAAGTACATCCGGGGGTGGCTAACAGAATGTGGTCAAGTGTTAAAATGTTAAATAGGATGCAGTTAACGTACTGAAAAAGACATAATCTAGATGTGACACCTCAGCTTCCTTCAGACTTCAGGTCTGTTGTGTGAAAGATAGATTTGATTTGCTCTGTATTGCTCCAAAGACAAGAGAACAATGAAAGATAAAGGGAGGCACATTTCAGCTCAGTCTAAGGAAGAGTTCTGTAAAAATTAGAATCATTTAGTGAGTGTTTTGGTAACTAAAAGTGTTCCAGGAGGGGCAGCCATGCGATGATACGGAAGATGTGGTAGTTCAGTCGCCAAGTCGTGTCCAACTCTTGCCACCCCATGGACTGTAGCCTGCCAGGCTCCTCTGTCCATGCGATTCTCTAGGCAAGAATGTTGGAGTGGGTTGCCATTTCCTTCTCCAGCGGATCTTCTGACCCAGGGATCGGACCCCGGTCTCCTGCATTGCAGGCAGATTCTTTACCAACTAAGCCTCTGGGGAAGTAAATATGTATTTAAATCCTCTTATAGATCTACTTTTAAATTTTATATTATTAAAGATTTTACTATTATTAAGACATTTGACATTTTTGGATGAAAGACACTAAAAATTGAGTGATCTTTTCTAAGCATCTTTTGAGCACTTTAAAAAATACACAGTGCAGTTAAAAAGGGCTTATTTTCAGTGTAATACTGAAAACATTTCCAATACAACTTTAGATGTGATATCCAGTACTTCTCTGATACAGCATTTTTTTCTTCTAAAATCTAGCAATCTTCCTGACTGCAGTGTATTTGTTTCAGTTTTATATAACTATATTGAGTATCTCAAAAAGAAATTATTTTATTTAATTATTTTATCCTTTTACCCTTTGAAGAAAATATTCTTAGATGAAACATTAATTTACATCTATATTCATAACTAGAAATTGAATCTTTATTCACAAATATGAAATTGGATTTTCAACTCATAATTTATTATTCATAAAGCTAACTTTTAAAAAGCTCTACAGAGTATTAAATAGTAGCATTTGGTTTCAAAATATCTTCAGTTGACATAATTTTAATAACTTTTTGAGTAGTTACCAGTTTAATTTTCAGTATATGCAAATTGGAGGTAAATTATTTATTAGTTTCAGCAAATGTCTTTCACAATTTTATTTAATTTTTTCATCTTTTTTAATGGATCATAAAATGGCAGTCTTTTATTGGTTATGCATAAAGTAAGCAGCAAATGAATACTTTGCAAATAGGTTACTGTGGATTGAAATGTCAACCATATTTCATGGAGTATGAAATTTCTCAGATCAGAGTAACCATAACATATGGCACTGAGCTATTCTCCTGTTTTGGAATTTTCATACATCTTTAAACATTAAATAAAAGCACTGTGATTGTTAGGCCCTTGAATTTTATTTACTTCATTAAATATCCCGATACTATTGAATAATTTCTCATGTGGAAAGAATTTAGTACATTTGAATTTAGTTTTATCGCTGTTAATTTGAGAAGCAATTGACATTAAAATGCACTTCCAACAGTCTTTCTGTTAAGATGTTTAGGTTTCTTCTCTCCTACTACTTAAAAGAATATTCTGAGGATGGAGCAAAGAGAAAACGAACATTTGTACACTATTCTAAACAATGTAGCACCAATTTGTAGAAAACAAAGTTGAAAGAGTCATTGGTTCTGAGCCTCACCTTCCCTAAACACTCAGAATTATCTGTACGGTGGGCCAGTCCTGCCTCAGAAGGCTCTCCCTTATCTTTCCCGACTTTATAGTCCCACCTCCCTGGCTGTTTCTTCTCTGATGTCACCTGTGCTTCCTCTTCTTGTGGGTCCTTGCCAGTTTTCACCATAACTAGATCCCTAACCCATAAACTCGCCTTCTCTAAGGCTTCCTTTTTGTGCTGATGAGCTCCCAGTCTCCAAACAAGATCTTTCCCTTAGCTTTAAGCCAAATATTCATTCAGATGTCTACTATCCAGATGTCAACTAACTCACTTGTATTTCCCCTAGGCACCTTAAACCTGAAGTTCCCAAATTAAACTCATGTACTTCCATTCAAACCTATTCCTTTCATGATTCCTATTCAGGATTACCCAGCTTCCTGTGCAAGACAGAAACTCTGAAGTCATCTTTAACTACTCCTTCTTCCTCACTTCCTGCATTCTATAAATGTCCAAGTCCTTTCTATTTTTAACTCCTTAATATCTCTCAGTTTTTATTTTTGCGCTATCCCCATTGACACTATTTGACTCAATTCTACTTTGATTTTTATTTAAAATGCATTAAGAAATTCTTTAAACATTTTTTTAAATTAATATAACATTGGTTTATAATATTATATATGCTTCATGTGTGCAATGTTAAATTTTGACTTCTGTATACACTACAGCATGTTTGCCACCAGAAGTCTAGTTTCCATCCGTTAGCATACAGTTAACCCCATTTATCCATTTCACCCTCCCCCTCTTCTCTGTGAGTCATCAGTCTGTTCTCTGTATCTGCGTGCTTCTTTTTGTTTTGTTTGTTTGCTTTTATATTCCACATGTGAGTGAAATCATACATACTTGTTTTTCTCCATCTGATGTATTTCACTTAGTATTCTCAAGATCCATCCATGTTGTCATGATAGCAAGATTCTATCTCCTTTAGGCTGAATACTATTCCATTGTACATGTGCATTGTACATCTTTAGCCATTCATCTATAAGTGGACACTTAGGTTGCTTCCATATATTGGTGATTCTAAATAATGCTGCAGTAAACATCAAGGTGCATAAATCTTTTGAATTAGTGTTTTTGTATTCTTTAGAGAAATACCCAGAAGTAAAATAACTGGATTTTATGGTAGTTCCATTCTTAAATTTTTCAAACACCTCCATACTGTTTTTCAAAGTAGCTGCACCAATTTACATTCCTACCAAGAGTGGAATACACCATAACTTTCTTAACTGGTCTTCTACTGTAGAAATTATTACTCTTCCAACCGTTACTCTACAATGCAACACATGTGGTATTTGTAAAACACAATTATGACCAGATTTCTACCTGTCTTAGAAGTTCTAAGACTAATCCCAAACATCTAAATATAGCATCCTGGGTTCTTCATGATCCTTATCCTGTTCTCCTTTTCAGTCTCAAACCATGTATTCTCACTGTCATATTCTCTGTTTCTGCCATATTGAATGACTTTTTAGTTCCTTGACTATTCTGTGCCTTTCTTATCTTCTAGCTTGTCAAATAGTGCTCCATGTTCTTAGATTCCTTTCTCATCTCCTTTCCTAACTAATTCTTGATCATTCTTTAGGATTCATCATAGAGATGACTTCCTGCAGGAAACCTTTGTTGATGCCCTCATGCAAGGCTGAGTTGGTTGTCTTTCCTACATTGTGCTCTAGTGCCTTTCTGCTGGTACCTGTTTTAGTTAACATCACATTCTACTGTAATTGTTTTGTGTGACTTCTTTTCAGTTACATTGTTATTCTGTGTTTTATTTGCTTTTGCAGCCCTATTACCAAGCACAGCCTTGTGGGGTCGCTAAGGGTCAGACACGACTGAGTGACTTCACTTTCACTTTTCACTTTCACACATTGGAGAAGGAAATGGCAACCCACTCCAGTGTTCTTGCCTGGAGAATCCCAGGGAAGGGGGAGCCTGGTGGGCTTCCGTCTATGGGGTCACACAGAGTCGGACACGACTGAAGTGACTTAGCAGCAGCAAGTAATTTATAAATATTAGAGCAATAGACTGATTGAGTGATTGATTGAACTTATTGGCAGACATTCAGAAACCAATTTGGAGTGTAGTTTTAAGTGTTAAGTTCAAGCACACAGTCAACACAGTTGTGATGTTGGGTTTTGTCAAGATAGCATCATGTAACAGGAAGGAAATAGCTCTGAAAAATTTCTTTGAGTAAACTTGCATGATATTATATTCTAGGCATTTTTTGAACAATTTAGCTTTCTCTATTTTTATGTGGAAGTAAGGGGAAGAGAAATTCTTTAAACAAAAAAGTATTGGGCAATTATCTCATTGCTACAATACATTCTTCAGTATTATCGGTGTTGCTTTTTAACTTGATATAAAAGTATCTTGATATTCTGAAAAATTTTTTTTACAAGCAGTCTGATGCTACAGTAATTTATAGAGTATCTGCTGTGTTCTAAGCACTGTGTTGGACATTTTGTGGCCATTATTTTATCAAGCTTTTTCCCCCCAAACTCTGAAGTAGGTACAAGTATCCCCATTTTACAGATTGAGGAGTGCAAGATTGAGCATATAGTGACTAGGGTTCAAACCTAGAACTCCTGAACATGTGGGCAGAATCTATCCTCTTTTTCAATTTTATTTTATTCTTGGGACAAATAAAGATGAATCTTGACTCACCTCTCACTGATGTGTGGAATTACATAAAAATAATGACTTTAGTACATTTTTGTCCATAATAAAGTTTCTGTAACTGAGAGTATGAGTTCTACTGTTCTAAACATTACTAACCAGCAACAGAGTTTATATAGCAGTCAGAATGAGAAATCCATAAATTCTAGCAGAATTACATAAAATATGACAAAATATGATATGCATATATTGGAGTCTTAGGGCAAAGAATGGTCAAGGTATTGAGTCTGGGTTAAAGGATAAGGTGGCTTTATCAATCTGTGTGCCATCAATGAAGGAGCAGAGCTTTGGACAAAGGTATCAACTCATAACAGTGCCATTCAGTTCAGTCGCTCAGTTACATCTGACTCTGAGATTTCATAGACTGCAGCACTCCAGGCTTCCCTGTCCATCACCAGCTCCTGAAGCTTGCTCAAACTCAATGTCCATCGAGTTGATGATGCCATCCGACCATCTCATCCTCTGTTGTCCCCTTCTCCGTCTGCCTTCAATCTTTCCCAGCATCAGGGTGTTTTCCAATGAGTTAGTTCTTTGTATCAGGTGGCCAAAATATTGGAGTTTCAGCCTCAGCATCAGTCCTTCCAATGAATATTCAGGACTGATTTCCTTTAGGTTTGACTGGTTTGATCAAACAGTGCCATTATCATACCAATAATCTCAAAATATTTTTCTAAAGAAACAACAAAATCTAAAAGCAGAAATAACTTTTAGAGTATGTTTTTCATGCTTGCAACATTTCTGAAAAAAACTACCAGCAAATATATATCCATATAAAATAATACAGATATATTCACAAATAAGTATTTTATATAGAAACTGTTAGTTGCTCAGTAATGTCTGACTCTGTGACCACGTGTACTATAGCCCTGCCAGGCTCCTCTGTCCATGGGATTCTCTAGGCAAGAATACTAGAGTGGGTTGCCATTTCCCTCTTCATTATGTAGTAAATGCTAATGTAATTAACCATGGGAAATAACATGAATATTGTAAAAAGTTGGAGGACTGACACAAAATTTTGCCAGTGAGCAAAAATTAGATATCAGACCCTAAAGCATTTATTGAGGATTAAGGTAATGTGCAATAGAAGTGAAAGCGTTTGACTACAGAGTCAAGAGAAGTCCACTTTTGGGCAGGTTACCTTTTTAAGCTTTAAGTTCCTTATTTGGAAAATGCAGATAATGGTACAGCCTCCCTCAGTGGATTGTTGTGAGAATTAAATGAGAAGATGCGTTAATGTCTTGGGTTTGACAGCTTATGGTGAACAATGTCAGATTCACGATCTCCGAAGATTTAGCTTCGGGGCCAGGAACGAGGCTTGATCACTCAGGAGCTTTTGTATAGCAGAGTTTTATTAAAGTATAAAAGGTACATAGAAAGCTTCTGACATAGACATCAGAAGGGGGATGGCCAGTGCCCCCCTTGCTAGTCTAATGGAGGTCTTACATACTTTTACCAGACCTACTCCCAGAGCATACATCTAAAGATAACAAGATTAGTCAGGAAGTCCTTGTTAAAAACAAGAAGCATGTCCTTGAGCAAGATCCATTGTTGTTATATAATCCTTAGTATAGAGTTTAAGGGAAAACATACCCTTGAGCCTTTAACTCTGGGCTTAAAGAAAAAAACATTTTATGTGACTAAGATGAAGGAATGTAGAAAAAACCCATTGTCCTTTTCTCCTCCTTGAGAACTCCAGACCCCTTTCTCCTCCCCAAGGACTTTGGACCCCTTTCTCCTCCGTGAGGGCCCCAGACTCCTTATCAACCTACCGGACACGACTGAGCGACTGAACTGAACTGAAGAATTAACTCTCAGGTTCATAGTAAGGAATCGACAAATGCCATCATTATTAGTATTGTTGTTAATGGTAATAGTTTGATAGTGCTACTATTGCTCTCAGGAAGTGGAAGGTTATATTGTTTCAACTGAGTCCATGTGACCAAAGAATCATCAGGTGGATTTCCATGTCTGTGGAGACTTAACTCAGTTTTATTTCTCCAACCACATTATACTAGACTGAGATTTTAGGAATAATGTGCAGTTGTTCTGGTTGCCTGCAAGAGTGAACTTTGTTGTAAAAATATCTTCTGTTTTTATTCCATTTGGATAAGCATTAAATGTTTTGAATGTTTCCTTTGTTATTTAGAGAACTGGTTCATGTCTGGTGAGTTCTACCTGCCAGATTATAAACAATTTATGTCAATGTCTACTGAGCCCTTCAAAGTTGAATTAATAAGATTATCTGCAACAATCACACAGTGTTATGACTCAAATAAATCTTCCCCAAAACCAAAACCATGCCTTCTCTATCATGTGCTTTCTGGTACGTGCTTTAGAGTGGAGGAATTAAGATCTAGTAAACATTATTTTTGGATTCAACTATGCTTAGTCTTCAAAAAAGCAAAACAAAACAAGGCACTCAATTCTGCAGAATAAGCGAGTAATTTTAAGTTTACCTTCTTAAATAAGCCACTTCTCATTCTGTGTTGGAAGTTCATAGAAGTTCAGTAAAGTTGACATAAACACCCCAAGTTCTTGCTTGTTTCTGGATTTAGTTAAACATATTTTTAAAAACAAAATGTTTTGAAGGGAATAATTTGCAGGGAATATTTTTAATAGGAGTAATCCTGAATTTTGAAGAAGAGTTTAGCTAGAAGTTTACTAGTTTTAGCTTTCCTGGAGATTCTAGCACTGTAAAAACCCAAGCTACATATCACATTGAGAGAATAATAAAAAAGAGAAACACAATAAGAACTTTCATTTCTTCAAGCCTCAGTGGTATAGTGGAAAGAACTCTAAATCTGTAAGAATCCTGTCTTTACCATTTTGGACAAGGTTATTAGCATTTTGGGGCCTTATGTACCTCAGCTATAAAACTGTGAAACTCCTTACTTTAAGAGTTATAAGAATTAAATGAGATAATATCATAAAATGCCCAGGATAGCATCTGGCAGGAACTGAATAATATTTGTCATCTCTGGCATCATTATTGAAAATCTTAGCAGTGTCTTGAGATTGCTTCTGTTTTATTCTGTCTGTAACTAATAGTGTTTGACAGACAATTCAAGGCCTAGAGTAGAACTCTAATAAATTTAATAATATTCTACTAATCCAGAATAATTAAGGCAAAGTTTCTGCCTATTAATTCTTGGAATTTAGAATATTTTGTAAACACTGGGGCATGGTGTGGTATAGAAGCTAGATTAACAAAATGTTGCCTATTTCACTTTAATGAATGGATAGCTTTGTTTTCTTGGTATATTGATTATTATAGGTAATATACTTTGCAAACTCTTTTGGAAATGAGCTGTTTCCTTTAAAATTTCCTTGTTGCTATTCCCCCTTTGATATCTTCTTGTGGTGGTTTATTCACCAAGTCCTGTCTGCCTCTTGCGACCCCATGGATTTTAACCCACCAGGCTTCTTTGTCCGTGGGATTTCTCAGATAAGAATACTGGAGTGGGTTGCCATCTTCTTAAAGCTTGAAAAAAAAAATTACCAACTGATTCCAATTAATGAATTACTATAATAAAACCTGAATTAATGAAATTTTAATTATTATTAATTATATTATAATTTGAAATCATATTTTCAAAATGAGACCTGTATTTTAATTACAGTAGTTCTCAGCAATGGACAAAAATTATTCTCTTTTCTCTGCCTTTTTCAGGATATGTTAAAATCTTGGGTATTTGCAACAAATGCCTACAGATATTTAAATGTATTCTTTTTTTCCATTCAGCTTATCTCTGTCTTTCATTATCACTTTCTCTGTATTTTATCTTTGAATGGTTGGTTATTTTTGTATTCTTAAACAAAGATCTTGTAATAATTGTAGTATCTACAGACAGGGAAAAGCGAAATTGGATGGAACGATTTTTCTCCTTTTTAAAAAGATTTTTGTGAACCTGAAAAATCTCAGCATTTTTTTGCATTAAGGAATTCTTCTAAATTAAATTTTTGTCCGAAAAATAGCATTTTTAAACTGCAAGGTCAACCATAGGAATTTTTCATGTTTCTGTTTACATCCGTGCCTCTTTTAGAAGCAATTGAATCACTTAAGGAATTTGCCTCTAGCTACTGAGTAAGGACTGGAACTAAGAAAGATAAAAGCTAAGATAACTGATCAGGCACTTGACTTTTAAAATAGACTTTCTGGTTACTTTTGAATTATTTAAAGAAAGAAAAATCTCCCACAAAGCTCTACTTTTTAATTCATTGTTAATTATTGTTTATTCCTTTTCTTTCAGAACTCTTCATGTTTCAGTGAGTTTTAATGAAGGAAAGTCTGTCATCTCGAGTTCACTAATAGTCACGGCCACAGAATGTGTGAGTCACAGTTTGCCTAAAGTTACCTTTTAGAAATCTACCCAGAAACAATCTATGGTCTCTCAGTGTTGCTGCAGACTACAATAAAGTACAAACAGTAACACTGAAGACCATTCACAAGAAAACACTTGCACTTGTAGATTGTTTTGCATTTTCCTTTAGTTTCATTTTAAAAGGGATTAAGGGAGTATACATTGTGTTTTGATATTTATAAAATTGGAAAGTCATATCCGATTAAGGTAGGAGAATGATTTCCAAATGAAGCTCTTTTTTTATTAAAACATTAACTACAAAGAAAGTAATGTCTTTCTCTTAATGAAGGTTGCATTGTAGTATCTAAGACATTTATCATGTTTTGAAGTTATTAGTGCATCTTAATGAGTGAGCTTATTATTTTGTCCATTTTAATGTTGGTATTTTCTCATAAGTAGGAATTTGATTTTGAAAGCTTGATAATATCTTGGCTTGAAACTATATTGAAGCTATAATTTAATTGAGGTGATAGTTTTATATCATAGATCATAGTGGACCTAAAATGCATTATTTTGGTATGTAAACTTCATTGATAAGACAATGTTTTCCTTAATTTTTTTGGTTTAAGTCTTGATATTAGATTGTTGAACATGAAAACACAAAACATTAAAAGGAACTGATCACATGGCTGTTAGTCTTATGACTGCATTTTCTTTATAAAAAATAAATAAGAGCAAAAAAAAAAAAAGAAATTCCTGCCCTTCAAAAGACCAAAACCCCAAACCTAAACATTGTCCCACAATCTCATGATTTCATGAGATGGTTTTACATTTTGATCTTTTACTTTGAGAGATATCCATCCTCCAGAAAAAAAAAAAGGCAACTCAATATTATCTGTATCAGTTCAGTTCAGTCGTTCAGTCATGTCCAACTCTTTGCGACCCCATGAATCACAGCATGCCAGGCCTCCCTGTCCATCACCAACTCCTGGAGTTCACTCAAACTCATGTCCATCGAGTTGGTGATGCCATCCAGCCATCTCATTCTCTGTCGTCCCCTTCTCCTCCTGCCCCCAATCCCTCCCAGCATCAGAGTCTTTTCCAGTGAGTCAACTCGTCGCATGAGGTGGCCAAAGTATTGGAGTTTCAGCTTTAGCATTATCTGTATAGAGATAGTTTATTTCTTCTTGTAAGAAAACATTGCAGGAAAAGCAGCATCCATATGAACTCTTGGGTCATTATTGAATTCCCTGGATAACTCTTTATCAACACTTGTTTTTGTTTTTTTATTTTAAAAATAGCTCGGCCCCCCCACCCCCAACCCCAGACTTTTCATTTTCAATTCATATTGCAATTTGTAGATTTTGTGGATGTTGCAGTTTGTATATTTTCTGGTCCCTCAGGATGTGGTTGAGATTACAAACATTTGTGGTTTATGGTTTCTCAGTGTTCCCTCAACTGAAATGGCATTCTTTCTCCATCCATCCTATTGTGCACCTCCAGCTGTTTTTTTTTTTTTTTTTAACCTCTTTTCCACTCAAGTGTGGTTATAGGATCTTTATCTGAATCCTATACCCATACACAGTTTCCATGTACAGGGATGCTGAAGTTATATAACCCATTTGGAATTTATAGGTTGTATGCTTCCTAGAAAGAGGAAGTCTTTCTAGGTCTTGCTTGTTTTCAGGGGAGTCTAAGATCATGGCATCTGGTCCCATCACTTCATGGCAAATAGATGGGGAAACAGTGGAAACAGTGACAGACTTTATTTTTTGGGGCTCCAAAATCACTCCAGATGGTGACTGCAACCATGAAATTAAAAGACACTTGTTCCTTCGAAGAAAAGTTATGACTAACCTAGACAGCATATTAAAAAGCAGAGACATTACTTTGACAACAAAGGTCTGTCTAGTCAAAGCTATGGTTTTTCTAGTAGTCATGTATGGATGTTAGAGTTGGACCATAAAGAAAGCTGAGCACTGAAGAATTGATTCTTTTGAAGTGTGGTGTTGGAGAAGACTCTTGAGAGTCCCTTGGACAGAAGGAGATCCAACCAGTCCATCCTAAAGGAAATCAGTCCTGAATATTCATTGGAAGGACTGATGCTGAAGCGGAAACTCCAATATTTTTGGCCACCTGATGCGAAGAACTGACTCATTGGAAAAGATCCTGATGCTGGGAAAGATTGAAGGCGGGAGGAGAAGGGGACGACAGATGATGAGATGGTTGGATGGCATCACCGACTCAGTGGACATGAATTTGAGTAAGCTCCAGGAGTTGGTGATGGACAGGGATGCCTGGCGTGCTGCAGTCCATGGGGTCGCAAAGAGTTGGACATGACTGAGCAACTGAACTGAGTGTGACTAGAGGTGGTTTAACAATAAGGTGATTTCAGAAAAAAGGGACATTAGTTGTATTCAAGATGGAGAGAGTGTGTGGGGACATGTTGTAATATCAAACAAGGGATCTCAGTCATTTCCGTTGAGAAGAGATTTGAGTGAAGACTTGAGGAAGGTGAGGGAGTAAGCCTTGAAGACCATGTAAGGGAAGAGTGTTTATGCGGAGGGAGCAGCTAAAGCAGAGCCTAAGGTGGGACTGTACCTGGCTGGCTTAAAGAGGAACAAGGCAGCCAATGTGTAGGGTAAAGGCAGCTAGCGGAGGAGGAGGCTTGAGATGAGTGGAAGAGCAGAGGGAGGGGAGAGATCATTGTGGGTTTTATAAGTCGTTGTAAGGACTTGAATTTTTCTTCTAATGAAACAGGGAGCCATTGGAAGGTGACATGGTTGTTGTTGTTGTTCAATGCCAAGTCTTTCCGAGTCTTTGTGACCCCATCGACTGCAGCACGGCAGACTGCCCCATCCCTCACCATCTCCTGGAGTTTGCCCAAGTTTATGTCCACTGAATCAGTGATACCATCCAACCATCTCATTCTCTGTCTCCGTCTTCTCCTTCTGCCTTCCATCTTTCCCAGCATCAGGTTCTTCTCCAGTGAGTTGGCTGTTTGCATCAGGTGGCTAGAGTATTGGAACTTTAGCTTCATTGTCAGTCCTTCCAAAGAATATACAGGATTGATTTCCTTTAGGATTGACTGATTTGATCTTGCTGTCCAAGGGACTCTCAAGGGTCTTCTCCAGCATCACAGTTCAAAAACATCAATTCTTCGGCACTCTGCCTTCATTATGATCCAACTGTCACATCCATACACACCTTCTGGAAAGACCATCGCTTTGATTATATGGACCTTTGTTGTCAAAGTGATGTCTTTGCTTTTTAATACACTCAGTTTGTCATAGCTTTCCTTCCAAGAAGTAATCATCTTCTAATTTCATGGCTGCAGTCACCATCCACAGTGATGACATGGTATGACAGTGTTTTAAGAGGATTATTACCCACCAGGGTTCTTGGCCTCCTTCATCAATACAAACTGATCAGAGGCTAGACAAGAAATTCAGGCAAGGTTTTATTGGGGCTCTTGTTGCAGCAAGGGGGAACAAGAACAAACAACAAGTTCCTCTGCTTTCCTGCTTGCTGGGCAGGGAGTTTGTCCCTTTCAATGGGTGAGGGTAGTGGTATGTCCAGGGCTTGGGCCAGTGGGGTGACTTAGGTGGTTGCCCACCCCTTAGGTGGTGTTGTGTGCAGGGGGCATGGGCAGTACCCTGCTTTTGTTCTGACTCTTAAGAAGTGGCAGTTTGGTTTTTTGGTCTCTTTGTATCTTTTGTCCAAAATTTGCCCTAACTGTGCATCCACACAGTTATTTTTAGTCCCTTACAGTTTCTTTGTTTTTTGTTGTTGGAAGAGAGGCTTAGGTACTAGCATTGCAGCACTGTGCAGCAGAGGGTCTTGGGTTCCATGATCATTCTGGTTAGAGTGAAAACAGTGGAAAACAGTGGAAGGTCTCTTTGTATCTTTTGTCCAAAATTTGCTCTAGCTGTGCATACACACAGTTATTTTTAGTCCCTTACAGTTTCTTTGTATTTTGTTGTTGGAAGAGAGGCTTAGGTACTAGCATTGCAGCAGAGGGTCTTGGGTTCCATGATCATTCTGGTTAGAGTGAACAGTGGAAGGAAAGCTTGGAAATAGAACATTTAGATCAGATTATCAACAACCTGAAAAATAAAGAGCTTAGAGTTCATCCTCCAAGTCTGTGGTTCCTCAGCTTTAGTACACAGAGATGTCAGTTTTAAAAATGAATGAAGAGAAAAACATCTTCTATGTTCACGAGAGCTTGAGCTTAACTCTGAAGAGACAAAGTTTAGAGTTTTTTCTTTCCAATTTTATTAATATAATTGACATATAGCACTGCATAAGTTTAAGATGTACAACATAGCTATTTACTTACATAACCATGGGATGATTCTTTTTTTCTCATTAGATTTAATCATTATTTTTATTCAAGCTCAAATATGTCTGGCTTTGTTGTTGCTAAGTCATGTCCGACTCTGCAACCCCACGGACTGCAGCGCTCCAGGCTCCCCTGTCCTTTACTCTCTCCTGGAGTTTGCTCATATTCATGTCCATTAATTCTATCTAACCATCTCATCCTCTGCTGCCCTCTTCTCCTTGTGGATGGTAGTAATATTACCATTTTATCAATATGGAAAGTGAGACTGGAGCTGATGAGAAAAGACCAGTGGATGTGTGCATTACCTCTCTATTCAGAATAGAAGAGGACAGTGGGTAATACTATGATATAATAAATGGTGGACATTGTATTTATGTGATACCTAGCCTTTCAGGCATATTTGGATATGATACTTAGGGAATGTATTGAAATATTCAGATATTGTTAATTAGGTTAGTAATCTTATTCATTCTAGGATGATGTTTTTGGCTCTTCATAAGCATTTGAAAGTCACACCAAATAAAATACCATTACTTTAGCAGTTGATTAATCCTTGTGGAAATCCCACAAATAAAGAACCCCCTCTGTTCTCCAGGAGCATCTGGGCTCGGTCCTACTAAGGCACTTATGTCACTGGTCTGTAATTTCCTGTTTACTTCTCTGCCTTTCTCTGCAGTCTGTGGCTTGCTCACTGCCTCCCTTTTGGTGCCTGGTGCTTACACAAGGCAGGTGCTCCAAAATTATTTGTTAAAGGAATGAATGACAGTACCTATATATTCGAAGTGGGGATACTAAGATTTGGATTTAAGAGATTTAAGCTTAGGGTCTGAGGAGGGCTTAGACTTAGGCTGTCTGTTCTCTCTCTCTTTTTTTTAAATTTTGGCCATGAACAGGCAGCATGTGGGATTTTAGTTCCCTGACTAGGGATCAAACCCGTGTCCCCTACTTTGGAAGCACAGAGTCTTAACTACTGGATGGCCAGGGAAGCCCTCAGGGAGTCCATTCTCTTCATTTGTCTCAGAAGGTCTCCTAAATGTGTCTCTGTTTTTTAAAATGCAATGAGAGATATTTGTTCTCCCCTTTGGAACCACTGCTCTTCTGATTCTTTTATAATAATATACTAAGAATGTATTTTTGAGCAAGAGTTACATTCCAGACACTGTGCTAAGCCTTGGACATGTGCTCAGCACTTTATAATTCTCACCACTAAAGAGAAGGCTGTTATTATGATCTTAATTTTACAGATGAGAAAACTTAGGAACACAGAGAGCCACCTCCAATCTTTAGTGCCCATATATGCAAAGTAGAAGCTGCTTCCTCTCGTAAGTGGATCTAACTCTCAGTAGGGTACACACAGCTTGATGTGCCAAATATTAAGTGATTTCAGCCTTCACCGCCCCCAAGAAAGGGGAGACTGGGAGCCTCGAGACTCTGGAGGTTAAATTATTTGCTCAGTTTCAGAGTCGAGTAAATGCTGGAATTGAGAATTGAACCTGTCTGTCTGCCCCTGTTGCACAATCTTCCATTCATTACCAGGTCCTGATCTGATTTATGTAAGATAAAGGTTGGCAATTTTTTTTTTTGTAAAAGGTCAGATAGTAATTATTTTCAGCTTTGGTGGCAATACAGTTGCACTTCTCAACTCTTCCATTAGTGCAAAGGCAGCTATAGATATATAAACAAATGGGCATGGCTGTGTTCAACCAACTATGTACACTAACCTTTGAATTTCATGTAATATATTTTTCTTTCACTTTCTTCCAGGTATATAGTAATGTAAAATATTTGTTTTAGCTTGCTAGGTATCTTATGAAATTGATGAGCTGATTTGCCCTGTGGGTCATAGTTTGGTCATTCCTGATATGGAATATTTCAAAAAAAAATCCAGTAAATGAAATCATCACCTATTTTATGACCCTTTTTTTTTTTTCCCAAGCTCTGGACTCATGGAAATGAAGTTGTGGAGATCTAGTTCCCCTTTTCTGTTTCTGTTTTATTCTAATGTGGTTGTGGTTGCTGTGATTAATTATTTTCTAGATTGCAACATACTGTTCACAAAGTTTTGAAATTTTTGAGTGATTCCTCTTTTCTTGTAGTTATTTTGCAAGTACAGTAGTAACTCTGATTTGTTTTTATACTTCTTTAATGACTAGAATTTCACATCTGTTTGGCAAAGTTTTTCATTGTACCTTATAGCTTGCTTTGAATGAAGAAAAGGAAATTAGATGCAGATAAAGTTCAAAGACTGAATGCGTCCAGGACAACTAGAAAATATATTCCTTTTAGCCCCAAATCAAGCTCAAGGTTCTGTCCCCAACTGAAACTTTAAAAAGTTTTGGCTTCACAGCCTTGACCAACACCTGAGTGAGTTAGTGTTAGTCGCTCAGTTGTGTTCAACTCTTTGTGACCCTGTGGACTGTAGCCAGCCAGGCTCCTCTCTCCATGGAATTCTCCAGGCAAAAATACTGGAGTGTATTGCCATTCATTTCTCCAGGGGATCTTCCCAACCCAGGGATCAAACCTGGGTCTCCTGCCCTGCAAACGAACTTCTTAGCATCTGAGCCACCAGGGAAGCCCCAAGGTACTAAGTCTCTAATTGGTCTCCTCAGCTAACTTGTCTTTGTAGACATCTGAAAATGCTA
Source organism: Moschus berezovskii (assembly GCF_049115385.1). Taxonomy (NCBI): domain Eukaryota; kingdom Metazoa; phylum Chordata; class Mammalia; order Artiodactyla; family Moschidae; genus Moschus; species Moschus berezovskii. Next base: position 104,108,954 of record NC_142464.1, on the reverse strand, counting down.
CTTGTTCAGAACTATAGTTAGGAAGAATTGATCCAACAGATGGTCACTTTGAAGGTCATCCAACAAATTTGTTAGGTATCAACCCAAACAATCCAACAACCCAATTCTCTGTGTAATAAAGAAGATTCCTGCTTTCTAGAAATTTGTGTTTCATTAGTTTCTTCAGTTGCTTCAGGTCCCCTCAGGTTCTGTTTTCCAGCCAAAAGTTGTCTTTTCTTATTCTTGCAAGAAGCCACTCATTAGACCCCCACTTCTTCCTGGGCTTTCTTGTACTTCCCAGGAGGTCCTCTGAGAACCCCAGTGCAGGCTTGTTCCTTCTTTGCCCTGTTTCTCTTGTACCGTCTTTCCATCCTCCTCACATTTATGATTGTGTGTTCAAGGGGTGTCCCTCTAACTAACCTGTGGGCTTCACGAAGACTTGCACAACATAGCTTTGGCAGCTTTTTAACTTTCTACTGTTTAAAGAGCATCACACCTAAACAGAAATGAGAGGCTTTTAGTTTCTCCCTATGATACAGATCTCTGTGTAATCAGATCTGGTTTCATCTGACTTTGAAGTCTGCACTTTGCAGCACAGTGTCTGCTCATAGAACTGAAATCTATGATATGTTTGACCTTTTTTCTTAATTTGTTTATAAAGTTATCCGAACAATGGAATTATTTCCCTTTCATTGCTGAGGTCTTTCATGTTCTAATAACGGCTCTGGAAAATCAAAACGAAGGAACTGTGGAAGCCTGGATTTGTATCCAGTTAACTGAACTCATGTCTGGGACTGGGGCATCCAGGGGAGTGTTTACGGCAAGTTCCAGTTGCGTTCAATTCTTTGCTTACTGTGACCTGTTCCCCCTCATGCTTAACTTAAATATGATAGAACAAGTCTGAAGGTCTGTGGAAAGTGTATATTTTCATAGTTTTCTTGTATACTAATCTTCAGAATCAGTTGAGATGATAATATTATTATATGAAATTATATTTACATCTGGATGTGCACAGTGTTTTGTGAGTTCCTCACAGGGACATTTTTGAAAGAAAATGCAAGAATTTTGACGGCCTGTCATGGCTAGCCCGTCTACTTTGTATTCTGTCAGTATGATTTTCTGAATTTTCTGCTCATGACACATTTGTAGAAAGAAAAAAAAAAACACTAACCACTAAACTTGTAGCATATTCACACCTTCTAGTTTCATGTCTGTATTTCTGAACATAGGATTTGAATTCTAAGAAAAGGGGAAAACAAATGTTCATAGTACCCTTTTGGAATTTGTGAGCAGAGCCAAATGGTGAGCCATTTCGAAACATGGACACTGTGGCTCAATCCTCGTGCAGGAAAGGTCTGGGGGGAACGTTGTGTTCACTCCATACATGAATGGTCACAGATTGGGAGTGTCTTATGTAAGAACTTAAAGGTGGGATCATGAATTTAACACATTTGACAACATTTCTCCCATAGGATATCATAGTTTTCTATGTATTCTGTTGATATTGTTATATTCTTGTTTGTCTAGATTTCAGAGCTTAGTGTAATCATTGCATGATTTGTTCATGAATGTTTGGAATTCCGTGTAGAAAGATGCACTTTGAGTGCTTTCATAAGTATCCTGATGTGTGCTCTGAATTACTTCCTTTGGTTTTGAGAACAGAGAACTTAGATAATTACCTGAACATTTTCTGTGATGTATTTATCTTCTCTCTCACTGATACACACACATATACACACACAAATTTCTATCTGCAAGACACTGACTTAGATGTTTAGGTTACATCAATAAATACATGTTGAGTTTATACTTTAATTCTATCAAACTATACATCAAGAAGTTGCTAGATGACTACATGTCTTTTCATTTCTTAAAATTAAAATTAATGTTTTATGGTAAATACCATGTAGCAGCATCTTCAAGTGCCTTAAAAGTGGGTTAATTGTAAATAATAGAGCTTTATGAAGATTGTATGTGTGTGTGAAGTTTCTGTACTTAACTTTTATTGTCTTCTGAAAATAGATTACATGACAAGTCAAAGATTCTAGGTGCTATTTTGGTGGTGTCTGTTTTGGTTAATTTGCAACCTAACATCAGTTATATAAATAGCTTGTAGGTTATTCCTTCTTATATCCAGATGCAAAATTAGAAAGCAAAGAATGGCTTTCATTGTTCATGTATATACTTGATTGTTAATCTTCTCTAAAATTTCTGAAGTCAGTGCATGTTTTATGGTCTGTGTTGCCCTGAGAATTATTTTATAAGTTATGTTTAGTGGATTTATTAAAATTGAAACGCAGTTAATAATCAATGTCTTTGAAAACTGATTTGTTTGGAGATAGTTTCCAAGTCACTGTATGGTAATCTTTTTCTTTTTTTATACTGTGGTATACTAACATAATACTGGGAAACTGTGACTCACATTTCAAGATTTTTCTGATAATATAAAGAATATTTTGCTAACGCTCCTTAAACTAATACTTTTGAAAACTACCTTCTCTTCTTCAGTTATTTACAAATAACTATCTACATAAAGAGGCTTCTCTGGCGGCTCAGTGGTAAAGAGCCCACCTAGCAATTCAGGAGACACAAGTTTAATCCCTAGGTCAGGAATATCACCTGGAGTAGGAAATGGCAACCCATTCCAGTATTCTTTTGCCTGGAAACTTCCATGGACAGAGGAGCCTGGAAGACTACACTCTATGGGGTTGCAAAGAATCAGACACGATTGAGGGAGTGAGCAGTCAAGCATGTCTACATAAAGATCATTATCTCTTTGTGCATAAGTTATTATGCATTACAATTCAAATTCCATCATAAAATGTTCTAATTTAATGCCAGCACCACTGTTACTTCAACATCCAAAAGTCTTTTAGTTTTTTGATCAGTCCTAACATTTCCCCAAATGGATACTGGGGGATCCTAGTTCTGTAGGATATTGATAATGTTATGAGAAAAATATTGATTTGTGCTGATGTAATTTGGACTTTTTTTTTCCTACTGCAAAACCATTCAGAGCTTTAAAAATATGTTAATGTACACAGTGCTTTTCTAAGAGAGATATCCTGGTTATCACTTTGCCACAAAGAATTTCATGCTTTGGGACAACTGACTTTATTATTGTATAGATTAGAAAACAGAGTCCCCTAAGAATTAAACAGCTTGCTTAAAATTAGACATCCAGACTAACAATTGTAAGGCAAGACCGTTCTAAGATGAGCGTTGGTAGGTTCTTTCAGCTTCAGGCTCTCTCTTTATCAGCTCTTGGGATAAATGTGATTCTTGCCTTGATTTCTGGGCTTGAACTTCTTATTTGTTTTGAATGACCGAGTATGTATCTCTGAAAACTTGCCTTATAAAGACCCAAATTCCCACCCAGAGAGAATGTATTGATTTATTTCTTTGATTTTTTTTTCCTTCCTTGAAGTCTTTTCTTAAAAAAATAAAAATACAAACAAAACATGATTACTGGGGATCTCAGAGAGTAAGCATTTGAAAGAGACACTTTGTTCTCTTGGAAAATTGATCTCTGTGCTAAAAATTAAGTACTCTTCTTTGTGTCATAGCTCAGGTGGTAAAGAATTTGCCCACAATGCAGGAGACCCTCATTCAATTCCTGGGTTGGGAAGATCTGCTGGAGAAGGGAAAGGCTATCCACTCCAGTATTCTGGCCTGGAGAATTCCAAGGACTGTATTCCATGGAGTTGCAAAGAGTCGGATATGACCGAGAAACTTTCACTTTGTGTTTGTGGCTCTTGCCATCTCATTTATTTGGAGTTCATTCTCTTAGTAAATAGTTTTACATACCAGGCCTGGAATATACCTGGATAAATAGATTAGGAATAGGCCCTGCCTTCCTAGAACTCATAGTGAATATAGAAAAGACAAATTAAATAATTGTAGTTTATCATAAATAAATAAGCAAATCAAATACATAAATTGTGCTAAGTGCTAAAGTTTAAGGTTCAGAGAACTGTGCCATGTACAGTAAGAAGGGGTACTTTCTAGCCAGAAGGTACGAGGAAGGCTTCCTGAGGAAGTGGCTTTAGCTACGCCCTGTAGGATGAATAGGTCGTTGGTAGATGAAGCAGGTAGAAGTTGAGCCCAGGACAGAGGTGTTAGGACTGGAGGAGCTCGTTATTAGGAAGTGAAAGAACACCAGTGTGGTTTGTGGTTGTGATTGGGCAGCACTTGAACTGCCATGGGTGATCCTCTGATATACGAATGCATAAAATTGCATCCTTACATTGATACATGTGTGCCACTTGCCAACAAGAACCATTGTTGTTGGTTTGTCACCTATTTGGTGAGTTTTGGTATTCATCGTGTCCTACCATTTAAGTATATGAAGAAATAATGCTCCATCATCAAAAAGTCTGGGGAAATTCTGCATAAATTCTGCCTAGAGGTAATCATGCTTGTAGCCACAATAATCTTTTCCCAGAGACCATAGGGACTGTTCATGGGGCTTCCTAGGTGGCGCTAGTGCCAGAGAACCTGCCTGCCATGGCAAGAGAGGAGAGTGATGTGGTTCGATCCCTGGAGTAGGAAATGGCAACCCACTCCAATATTCTTGCCTGGAGAATCCTATGGACAGAGGAGCCTGGTGGGTCACAAAGAGTTGGATACAATTGAAGCAACTTAGCACACACAGCACAGGACCATTCGCACAACTCCAAATTGTGATTTTTTTCCCATTTTTCTTTAAGGTATAATTTCAAACACTTTGGGAGGGTTTTATACTTATCCTTGCCTGTCTTAACGTAATATATATGAGGTATAATATGAGGAAATTTAATACAAATAGATTATATTTAGTATATTATATAAATATAAAATGGAATATAATGTAAGTAGTATATAAGTAGTAAGATAATTTATACAATTTAAAGAATGTAAAGGAATATATTAGCAATCTGGTTTAACATTACGATGCTTCCTATCATTTTTTCTGGTGTTTCCTTAAAAAGTATATGTTTGGGATTGGACCATCAACTTTGCTGACTGCCTTGTTTTTGTTTTCGGCTTCCTCCAGTCTAGTGGGATTGCAGCCCTCATTGCTATTTTGGTGTTACTGCTGCTCTTGGGTATTGGACTGATGTGGTGGTTTTGGCCCCTTTGCTGCAAAGTGGTAAGTAAGAAGGATTTGCAGTCCTTTTTTTTTTAAACATCAAGGTGTAAAGTAAGGCTGAAATATGAATCAGTGCCACATTGCTCAACAACAGCAAAGTTTCAGTTAGCAAATTGAATTTTAATAGTTATATATTTTAATCATTGTCAGAAATTCTATTCATGCCTGCTAATAAATGTTTACTATAAAACTTCATCTAGGAAGCACTTCAAAATCAGGTTTAGGGGAAGAAGAGGAGGAGGTAGGAATGATGATAGGGATAAAGAATTTCCCACTCAAGTACAAAAGAATTTCAAGTAAATTGAATGATATTTTCTACTGGATTCATTGAGAGGGGTTGATAATCTGTCAGGTTTGGGGTTTATTTTGTTTTGTTTTCATTGCTTATTGAATGTTTCATTATCTCTTTGAAAGATACACTATTTCAGGACTTTTTCTGTTTGCCTCTTGGAAAAACATTTTAGAAATAAGTCACATGCAAATGTTAGGGTGTCTGTGAAACAGTCACTTTGAAGTTATGACAGTTGGTTTGAGGTTGTGTCATTTTTCATGCTTGAGTAAAACCTCTGAAAGAACATGGATATATGCAAGCTTTCTAGTGCTACTGTAGCAAATTGCCACACATTTGCTGGCTTAAAGCAACACAAATTTATTACCTAACAGTTATGTAATCACAGATCCAACATGGGTCTTGCTGGGCTAAACTAAGCTGAAAAGTATCGACAGTGATACATTCCTCTCTTAATGCTCTAGAGGAGAATCTGCTCCCTTGCTCTTTGCAGCTTGCAGGGGCTCCTTCCATTCTTGCCTAAGCCCCTTCCTCCAGCTTCAGAGCCAGGCATGCTGCATCTCTGTCACCATTCTTCTGTAGTCACATGTCTTTCTGATTCCAAACCCAGCTGGGAAAGGACCTCCAATATCAAGGAACCATGTGATTAGGTTGGACCCACCTTGATGCACGCATGCATGCATTATGCATGCATGCATAATCTCGCATCTCAATATCCTTCATGCTAATCACATCTGCAAGGTCTCTTTGGTCCTGGAAGACAGCTTATTCACAGTTCCAGGGAATTAGAGCATGGATATAAAGAGTCGGACACGACTGAGTGACTGAACTGAACTGATCCTTGTATGTGTGTGTGTGCTCAGTTGCTCAGTTGTGTCTGACTCTTTGTGACCCCATGGACTGTAGCCCTCCAGGCACCTCTGTCTATGGGGTTCTCCAGGCAAACATACTGGAGTGGGTTGCCATTTCCTTCACCAATGGATCATCCTGTCCCAGGGATCGAACCCGCATCTCTTGCATCTCCTGCTTTGGCAGGTGGACATCTTTATGGGGCCATTATTCTGCCTGTCACGAGGTGGAGCTCTAAGTAACAAACATCAGCACATTTCAAGCAATATAACTTGGATTGTTCAGGCTTCATAGAAAAGGTTATTCTGAAGAAGTGCTCCTTCAAAGCATGCCTACTACCTATTTTGATATCCTCTTCTTATCAGCACATTATATTGAACTTTATGTTTTGTGGATCACAGTAGTGTTTTACGTAATATTACTAGACTCTTTTCCCCTCTCACCCTTGCTGACTGATTTCCACTCCTTGCAACTTCAGGCAGTGCTTTGTATTACTTCTACATTTATTATTCATCGTACTTCAGTCCACTTTCATGAGGCAACTTTACAATCCTTTATCTCAGAGCAGTTGGCCACGGAGGAGGCACAGAATTAATTTAGACAACAGCAGAGACAAGAAGCATCCTGTCTCTTTGCTGAACTAATCAGTTTCCTGCCACAGCAATTTATGCTCAGTTTCCTGTTGTAATCTTGATTATATTAGATATGGTGATTTTTAGAAGAGCTAACTTTCTTGAGTCTCAAATTAAAAAGCAAAGAGGTGCCTCAATATGATTTGTACTCCTTACTTTTTTAATTTCAAATTCACAGGGGTGGTTTTCATTCTTTTGTTACTTTGCATTTTCATTTGCTATTGACCAGAGGGCTCAAAAGTGTCAAAGTATATGGTTTTTTACAAGGACACTTGAGAAGACTGAACTGGGCTTCTTTGTGAGGTTGCTGCATTCCTGCTCAGTTGCTCAGTTGTGTCTGACTCTTTTGCAACCCCCTGGACTGTAGGCCACCAGGCTCCTCTGTCCATGGCATTTCCCAGACAAGAGCACTGGAGTGGGTTTGCCATTTCCTTCTCCAGAGGATTTTCCTAACCCAGGAATCAAACCCAAATCTCCTGCTTGGCAGGCAGTTTCTTTACCATAACACTTGATGTAATCAAATGAAGTCTTCACCGTCACATGTGATGTTATAGAGGGGATTCAATCATCAGGTAGTGAGACTAGATCCATTCCATCCCTGAAACTCTGCAGATTGGGAATCAGGAATTATATTTCTTTATGCAGGGTATAGAGGGACACCATTAAGGTGTGTTTTTAGGATGTCAGCAGGGCTTTCTATTTACAGAGACATCATGAATGCTTACTAATTTCTGCAACTTATTTAATAGAGAGAATCATCCTTATTTTACATTTAGAAATATAGACTACAGAGCAGTTAGCCTTGAGTATGAACTTGCCTTTAGATCTAAAAATAAATGAATTGAGCTTTCCAGGTGGTGCTAGTAGTAAATAACCCACGTACCAAAGCAGGAGATATAAGAGATGCTGGTTCGATCCCTGGGTCAGGAAGAAAATGTAGGAAATGGCAACCCACTCCAGTATTCTTGCCTGGAAAATCCTATAGATAGAGGAGCCTGGTGGGCTGCAGTTCACAGGGCCACAAAGAATCAGACGTTACTGAGCGACTGAGCACATAAATGAATCAGAACAAATGTTCCCTAAAAACACAGACTTAAAAGCAGAGAGAAAATAGAGGCAAAATTCTGCATTCAGCCCTTAGTAATCTGAGCCAGTGATGGGCTTGGAATTAGGGGTTCAGAAATGTCTACCATATGATATGGAAACTCATATTTTAATACGAAGCACAGAATGGTAGACAAAGTGAGAATGGAGGTTCATGAGTATGCCAGGAGCAACACATGTCAGGAACACAAAGGAAAGAGGAATTTGCCAGAATTGAGGGATTGTTTCAGGGAAACTGGGTGGAGCTGCCGATTCCAAACTGACTTTGGCAGTTGATGAGGGACATTTCCTATGAAGTGTGTGTGGAATTACAAGTTATTCAGACGTGCTTTGAGATGTCATAGGCTGAGGTCTAGCGTGCCAGGGAAAGGAGCAGTGAAATATGCTTTAGGATCTAGGCATGAACCTCCTATGTCTTTGAGGAAGTTTGAACTCACCCCAGCGGTGAGGAGAAAACACTGGAAAGATTTGATCACTGATGCCCTGAAAGAAGCTTTACTTGCTGTATATGGTGCTGAGATCTGGTCCCAGTGGGGATTAAGTCTTACCCAACTGAGATCCATCAGCTATTGAAATACAAGCCAGTAATAGACAGTGTGCCTTAGATATGGCGGTGGGCAGGGGAGGGGCAACGTAGGGATGGGGGGAGTGGGGAGTACCAACTATTGGGTATAAGTTAGGCTGCTGCTGCTAAGTCGCTTCAGTCGTGTCCGACTCTGTGCGACCCCAGAGACGGCAGCCCACCAGGCTCCCCCGTCCCTGGGACTCTCCAGGCAAGAGTACCGGAGTGGGTTGCCATTGCCTTCTCCTCAGTTCAGTACAGTTCAGTTCAGTTTCTCAGTTGTGCCCGACTCTTTGCGACCCCATGAATCACAGCACGCCAGGCCTCCCTGTCCATCACCAACTCCCGGAGTTCACTCAAACTCATGTCCATTGAGTCGGTGATGCCATCCAGCCATCTCATTCTCTGTCGTCCCCGTCTCCTCCCGCCCCCAATCCCTCCCAGCATCAGAGTCTTTTCCAGTGAGTCAACTCGTCGCATGAGGTGGCCAAAGTATTGCAGTTTCAGCTTTAGCATCAGTCCTTCCAATGAACACCCAGGATTGATCTCCTTTAGAATGGACTGGTTGGATCTCCTTGCAGTCCAAGGGACTCTCAAGAGTCTCCTCCAGCACCACAGTTCAAAAGCATCAATTCTTTGGCGATCAGCTTTCTTCACAGTCCAACTCCCACAGCCATACATGACCACGGGAAAAACCATAGCCTTGACTAGACGGACCTTGGTTGGCAAAGTAATGTCTCTGCTTTTTAATATGCCATCTATGTTGGTCATAACTTTCCTTCCAGGGAGTAAGCGTCTTTTAATTTCCTGGCTGCAGTCAGCATCTGCAGTGATTTTGGAGCCCAAAAAAATAAAGTCTGACACTGTTTCCACTGTTTCCCCATCTATTTCCCATGAAGTGATGGGACCAGATGCCATGATCTTCGTTTGCTGAATGTTGAGCTTCAAGCCAACCTTTTCACTCTCCTCTTTCACTTTCATCAAGAGGCCTTTGAGTTCCTCTTCACTTTCTGCCATAAGGGTGGGGTCATCTGCATATCTGAAGTTATTGATATTTCTCCCGGCAATCTTGATTCCAGCTTGTGCTTCTTCCAGCCCAGCGTTCCTCATGATGTACTCTGCATATAAGTTAAATAAGCAGGGTGACAATATACAACCTTGACGTACTCCTTTTCCTATTTGGAACCGATCTGTTGTTCCATGTCCAGTTCTAACTGTTGCTTCCTGACCTGCATACAGGTTTCTCAAGAGGCAGGTCAGGTGGTCTGGTATTCCCATTTTTTCAGAATTTTCCACAGTTTATTGTGATCCACACAGTCAAAGGCTTTGGCATAGTCAATGAAGCAGAAATAGATGTTTTTCTGGAACTCTCTTGCTTTCTTCATGATCCAGCGGATGTTGGCAATTTGATCTCTGGTGCCTCTGCCTTTTCTAAAACCTGCTTGAACATCTGGAAGTTCACGGTTCACATATTGCTGAAGCCTGGCTTGGAGAATTTTGAGCATGACTTTACTAGCGTGTGAGATGAGTGCAGTTGTGCGGTAGTTTGAGCATTCTTTGGCATTCCCTTTCTTTGGGATTGGAATGAAGACTGTCCTTTTCCAGTCCTGTGGCCATTGCTGAGTTTTCCAAATTTTCTGGCATATTGAGTGCAGCACTTTCACAGCATCATCTTTCAGGATTTGAAATAGCTCGATTGGAATTCCGTCACCTCCACTAGCTTTGTTTGTAGTGATGCTCTCTAAGGCCCACTTGACTTCACATTCCAAGATGTCTGGTTCCAGGTGAGTGATCACGCCATCGTGATTATCTTGGTCGTGAAGATCTTTTTTGTACAGTTCTTCTGTGTATTCTTGCCACCTCTTCTTAATATCTTCTGCTTCTGTTAGGTCCATACCATTTCTGTCCTTTATCGAGCCCATCTTTGCATGAAACGTTCCCTTGATATCTCTAATTTTCTTGAAAAGATCTCTTGTTTTTCCTATTCTGTTGTTTTCCTCTATTTCTTTGCATTGATCACTGAGGAAGGCTTTCTTATCTCTCCTTGCTATTCTTTGGAACTCTGCATTCAGACGCTTATATCTTTCCTTTTCTCCTTTGCTTTTCACTTCTCTTCTTTTCACAGCTATTTGTAAGGCCTCCCCAGACAGCCATTTTGCTTTTTTGCATTTCTTTTCCATGGGGATGGTCTTGGACCCTGTGTCCTGTACAATGTCACGAACTTCTGTCCAGAGTTCATCAGGCACTCTATCAATCAGATCTAGTCCCTTAAATCTATTTGTCACTTCCACTGTATAATCATAAGGGATTTGATTTAGGTCATATCTGAATGGTCTAGTGGTTTGCCCTACTTTCTTCAATTTAAGTCTGAATTTGGCAATAAGGAGTTCATAATCTGAGCCACAGTCAGCTCCTGGTCTTATTTTTGCTAACTGTATACAGCTTCTCCATCTTTGGCTGCAAAGAAAATAATCAGTCTGATTTCGGTGTTGACCATCTGGTGATGTCCATGTGTAGAGTCTTCTCTTGTGTTGTTGGAAGAGGGTGTTTGCTATGACCAGTGCGTTCTCTTGGCAAAACTCTATTAGCCTTTGCCCTGCTTCATTTCGTGCTCCAAGGCCAAATTTGCCTGTTACTCCAGGTGTTTCTTGACATCCTACTTTTGCATTCCAGTCCCCTATAATGAAAAGGACATCTTTTTTGGGTGTTAGTTCTAAAAGGTCTTGTAGGTCTTCATAGAACCGTTCAACTTCGGCTTCTTCAGAATTACTCGTTGGGGCATAGACTTGGATTACTGTAATATTGAATGGTTTGCCTTGGAAACGAACAGAAATCATTCTGTCGTTTTTAAGATTGCATCCAAGTACTGCATTTCGAACTCTTTTGTTGACCATGATGGCTACTCCATTTCTTCTAAGGGATTCCTGCCCACAGTAGTAGATATAATGGTCATCTGAGTTAAATTCACCCATTCCAGTCCATTTTAGTTCACTGATTCCTAGAATGTCTATGTTCACTCTTGCCATCTCCTGTTTGACCACTTCCAATTTGCCTTGATTCATGGACCTAACATTCCAGGTTCCCATGAAATATTGCCCTTTACAGCATCGGACCTTGCTTCTATCACCAGTTATATCCACAACTGAGTATTTGTTTGGCTTTGGCTCCATCCCTTCGTTCTTTCTGGAGTTACTTCTCCACTGATCTCCAGTAGCATACTGGGCACCTACCGACCTGGGAAATTCCTCATTCAGTATCCTATCATTTGCCTTTTGATACTGTTCATGGGGTTCTCAAGGCAAGCATACTGAAGTGGTTTATCATTCCCTTCTTCAGTGGACCACATTCTGTCAGACCTCTCCACCATGACCCGTCCGTCTTGGGTGGCCCCACACGGCATGGCTTAGTTTCATTGAGTTAGACAGGGCTGTGGTCCATATGATCAGATCAACTAGTTTTTTGTGATTATGATTTCAGTGTGTCTGCCCTCTAATGGCCCCTCCCAATACCTACCGTCTTATTTGGGTTTCACTTAGCTTGGCGGTGGAAAATCTCTTCACAGCTGCTCCAGCAGAGTGCAGCCACTGTACCGGAGTGGGTTGCCATTGCCTTCTCCTACAACGATGTATTACACAACACAAGGAATATGGCCATTGTTTTGTAATAACTGTAAATGGAGTGTAACCTTTAACATTTGTATTTAAAAAAAAAAAGATATAGCCTGAGCAAAGTGTCTCTAACAAAGTATAGAGAGTTGGAATATAACAAGTAAGCTAAATCAGTTAGAGAAAGATGAGGAGCTGATGTAAAAAGGAAGGGTCAAAGGAGACCATAGCCTTATGAAAAACGAGATCTTGAGTATAACAGGAGGTGTACTATGATAGTACAGCTGCAGGATATTTATTTATTTGATTATGTTTAGAGAACATATTTCCACAATGCTGGTATTAGAATATGATTAGTTGATTTTTAGCAATGTTCGGTTATTAGGGATTATTTTGGACTTTGACTATCAACTATTACCGGTAATAATTCTTTTTAATAGGCATTGAAATGCATTTATTTCAGCTTAGTGTTAGTCACTCAGTTGTGTCCAGCTCTTTGCAACCCCATGGACTGTAGCCTCTGTCCATGGAATTCTCCAAGCAAGAATACTAGAGTGGGTTGCAATTTCCTTCTCCAGAGGATCTTCCCAACCCAGGGATCAAACCTGGGTTTCCCGCATTGCCGGTCAATTCTTTAATGTCTGAGTCATCAGAGAAGTCCTTATTTCAGCTTGGTGTTGTGTAAATTTCTTTTGTTTGAGTGTCTTTTAAGTATGGGGGCAAACATTTAGCCTTTCAACTGAAATATTATTAAACAGCTTAAAATGTCTGTTTTCAGGCACATTTAGACTATGTCAGCCATCACCTCCTTGGGAATCATATGCTTAGAAGCTCTTATCGAGATAGAAATCCTGGAATGGAAACAAACCCTGAACAGAGGCACCCATATTTGTCACACATTCTTCATTGAATCATTTCATAGTTTTAAAAAATATCTTGTGAAATAATTTAACCATTCATTTTTCAGAGATTAAAATTTCACAGATATCTAATTAATGACTCAGAGATGACAATGTTACCTATGTCTTAACCCGGATTTTTTTTTTTTCTGCTCCTAGTAACTGGAAGGCTCTCAGAGTAGTTGCTGTCAGATTTCTATCTGTGGTGTCTCTCTCTGAGGGGAAAGGGTGGTTGGCTGAGACATCTCCAGGGATCAGTATGGTTTAGGATAGCCCCTATGGTAAGGTCAATACTGATCCCTAAAGATATCCAGGTCTTAATTCCTGGAAACTGTGATCATTGTCTTCTATGGCAAAAGAGACTTTACAGATATAATGAAATTCAGGATCTTGAAATAGGGAGATCATCCGGAATGACCTAGCTGGCTCTAAATACCATCACTGTACCCATATAATAGGGTGACAGAGGAGATAAGACCACAGATGGGGAGAGGGCAGTGTGACCATGGAGGCAGAGACCAAAGTGATGCAGCTTCTAGTCAGGGAATGCTGGCAGTCACCAGGAGCTGGAAGGGGCAAGGAGTGATAAACCCCTCGAGTCTGCAGAAGGAACCAGCTCTAATGACACCAGACTTTAGTTGTAAGACTCAGTTTGGACTCCTGGCATCTAGAACTATAGGAATATAAATTTCTGTTGTGTTAAGCCACTGTTTGTGGTAATTTGTTATTGCAGCATTAAAGATCTAAGAGATTCCCTACATGATTCTGATATTCGCCAGAGCTGGGGATCACCGCTCAGGGCTATTGATTTTGGGGAATTCTTATATAATATGTTTTCGGATCAACTCATTACCAAAACTGTCTACGGAGTGCAAGAAGTTGTAAGATGGGAGATAAGGAAATATTCTTAAAATATTTGCAGTGATTCTGTGGCAGTTAAAACCCATGTGCGTTCTTTAAAATTAGAGTTACCATTCTGTTTTGTTTTGGGTCAACTGTCAAGTAAATATGCGTAATGCTTTATATACTGAGTAGAATTTATGCACTGTTTCCGAGTGACAGGAATTTGTCGAAGAAACAGGTTTCCTATTTTACGAAGTATCCGAGACATATATGTTATTAGAACCCATTGACAGCATGACAGCAAAGATCCATGGTCAGCTGTCTCAGGGTGCTTATTATGTGATGGTAGAAACCAGTCCAGTCCCATACATATTCAGATACGTACCACTATTTCAAAATTATGAGAGGGAAAGACAAATACCATATGTTTCCACTTATTTGTGCAACCTAGAAAACAAAACAAAGAACAAGTATAACCAAACAGAAGAAGATATGGATACAGAGGACAAACAAGTGGTTGCCAGAGGGGAAGGGGTGAGGGATGGGTGAAGGGGATTAAGAGATCCAGAATACAAGTTATAAGATAGTCATGAGGATATAATTAGTCATGAGGATATAATGTATGGAACAGGCAAAATAGTTGTATTGTTACAACTTTCTATGATATAAAAATATTGAACCACTATGCTGTACACACAAAACTATTGTAAGTCAATTAAACTTTAAGAAATCATGATAGTTCCTAGACCTACTATTATATTTCATTATTTGATGAACTAATAAAGAAGCACATAGTATTTCTGTTTCACAGATTTGGTTTCTTGTTTTTAAAGTAGATTTGACAGTTACGTTTCAATACAATTGGCTTCCTTTTAATCCTGTGTATTTTTATTTAGCTTGTTAAGTCTAGGAAGGGGTTCATTGGTCCCCTATAATCAGATTGCCAAAGAGGAATATAGAATAAAAAAGGTTAGGAAAAAACTCCCCAAATAGAATATCTGGCTACCAATGATGCTTTTAATATTAGACTGTTTAAAAATGTTAAATGTTTCAATTCATTTAATGAGTATATTAAAGGATAAAAGAGATAGGTGATATCATTAAAGACAGATTAAAATGTTGCAGATTTGTGTCCTCTGTGTGCCTAGGTTTTCCATGGCAAATAGGATCTAAATCAATGATCTTTGGAGAACTTTATCTCGTAGTAGTAGTAATAGTAGTAATAATAGTAGAACCCTCATGCAAAGCTGGAATTTTTAGGCTCTGTTATTAGTGAACTATAGAGTATGTTGAGTTTGCAAACTATTCCATCAGGGGGGGAAGTTCTCATTTTTGTGTAAAGTTATTTCTCATAACCTGTTTATGATTCTGTTTCCTATTCATTGAATAACCCCATATCCATCCTTCATAACTGCTTTTCTATAACAAAGATGTCAGCAGCAGCCTTCCTTTTCCTTAGATTAAAAAAGGGGAGAAGTTAAAAACAATTATGTATTGAATCATGAGGGAGATATCAGAAAATACGTCTCTTTACATCACTGTTTAACTAATAAGATGTGTTGAGTTTACGGCAGGTTTGTTTTACTACCAGGATAGCAGAACTGACCGTCCTTTAGTTGCATCATTTGGAAGAACTGGGCATTCTGCAAAATTACAGATGTAAGGCTATTGAGGTGGCAAACAAAGACTTTCTGGAGTGTTGTCAATTAGAGTGTGTTATCCAGCTGCAAATAAATATCTGAATATGCTGAAAATGATAAATGTTCACTTTGCTCTAGTATCCTTGGCCAAAGTTCTCCATCCACAAGGGAGAACTGCAAGCTCATTTTTCCTCAGTACATTTAAGACATTGCATAAAGATCTCATAAATCTTTTTAAAAAACCATTTTAAAAAGTTATATTTTTAAAGCCCAGTTTACTTATAAGTAAGCTGGGGCTTTCATGATGAGGATATATCTGACTAGAGCTATATAGAATCATTTTCTTAGCCAGCAACAGCTGTGCTGTCCTTTCTAAATAGTAATAATGCTTCTACATTGCACTTGTTTTTTATTGTTGAGGAGGGCTCTTGGTGCCTTTACTGAGTTACTTTGAGAGCAGCCTGATTTTTTTTTTTAAGAATGCACAATAAAACAGAAGGAATTTAAATTTTAATATGCCTTCCTTGCACCATTAATTAAAATGATTTATGTTTGGTTGCCTCTTTGAAATAGAGTGTGATGTTAGTACTTATTGGTTCTATGGTGATGTTTTCCAACAGATCATCATTACAGAACAGGGTATCACACTCTTCCCAGTGTTAGTTTATTTACCTTGAGAGCAGTACCTTTACTTAACTCCAGGAGAATACACTCTCACGGGGCTTCCCAGGTGGCCCAGTAGTAAAGAATATGCTTGCTGATAGAGAAGACGCCAGTTCGATCCCTGGGTCGGGAAGATCCCCTGGAGGAGGAAATGGCAACCCACTCCAGTATTCTTGCCTGGAGAATTCCATGGGCAGAGGAGCCTGGCAGACTACAGTCCATGAGGTTGCAAAAGAGTTGGACACAACTGAGCATGCATGCTCCCTGACCCTTCAAAGCACACTCTCACATTGTTCTTCCCAGTCCTCGTTAGGCATTTAAAATTATATTTATTGTCCGGACTTCCCACTATTATTTGTTTATTCTAAGCAGTCTCTTTGAACATTGATGAGTCTGTCAAGGAGGAAAGGAAAGGGAGGCAGATAACCCAGCCATATCTTGGTCTCATTGTTGAAAGCAACTCACTTTGTGGGATTTGGAAAAGGACTTCCCAAACACTAATGTCAGAGAACTTTGTATTCATGAGAGGAAAGGCATTGCACTTGTTCTATGATCTTATCAAAAAAGAAAGGGAAGAGTGAAAGGAAATTCCACATGTATTTTAAACAAGTTTTTGTACACACTAAGGATGAGTTCTTGAAGTCTGTGGACCCTTAGGTGCTTAGATGACATTGCTGAAATATTGGGCATTTGCTTCTGTCACTGGCAAGAGTCACTTCTGAAATACTACTTGATCTACAGTCGTTACACAGTATCTTTTTTTTTTAATCCAAGGCAGTTCACTGTTGACAGTTCTTTTCACTCTTTTCTGAATATCGGAACATATGATTGCATCAAGCTGGCTGCAGGCTCCAGTGCTGACATTTTCTAGCGCAAAGAATGCCCACATCACTCGAACATTTGAAAAGTGTTAATGAGCAGATCAAAAGGACTGTTGCCTGAAGCAGCTAACTTTTTTTTTTTTTAAATCGGCTCTCCTCCAAACTGAAATCTTCATTCTAGCAGCTAAGTAGATGAGATGTAATCCTCTCTGATGATGATAATAACAAATGAAAAAAAAAATTGGAGAAGAATCAAACTCTGCATATGGTTCATAAAGTGGTGAAAGTGTTTTCCAGAATCTTCAATATCGAGTTGAAGGATGCTAAGTAGAAAAATTCCTGGCAACTAGGCAATATTATGCCTTTTAAAATCTGCAAATTCTCATAAAATATGGTGCATACGAATACATCCTTTTCTGAGATGAGTGTTCTTGCACTATTTAATACAAGAATGGGATTCTCATGACTGTTATTTTTAATGTATTTGGACCAACAATAAGGTTTCCTTTTCTTCTGCACTAATTTTACTGAAATGTAGGGACATCAGTGGACATAGACTTTTGCCATTTTTGGCTTTTGGACTGAATGACTTCAGATTATTTTCACTCTCCTTTGTTACTTATGAGGTTGTGTGGTACAATGGAGAGACGGAGCATTTAGAAACATCACACACACACAACATTTATTTCCTATTCCAACATTTCTAGGGCAATGATGTTGGGCATATGAATGAATATGTTATGTCCCTATAAAATGAAGATGATAGCATCTGTCTCATACAGTTACCATAAATACTGATCTATATTGTCTATATCTATCTTATCTACCTATTCATCTATCTATCTAACCATCCATCCATCCCACCAAGTAATGTACTTCTCAACACATATTAAACCTTTTCTCCTGTACCCTTTCCCTTGGCCTTCACACCTTATTTTAAGAGGATGTCATGTGCCAGTGAAAGTTGAACCCAGAGTTTGGAGGTAGGTGGACCAGCGTCCTGGGTTTAAATACTAATTCTGATGTTTTCTCTGTATATCCTTGGACAAGTTACTGAATTCAGAGCCTCCCTCTCCTTATATTTAAAATAAGCATAGTTATGGCATAGCATTATGAAAATGAAAGAAATATAGAGTGTGTGGCATATGCCAGCACCAATAAATTGTGATTATTGTTAATAGTATTAACAGCACACAGATGAGCCTTGGGTCTGTTTCAGTTTCTGAAAGTTCTGTTATTTGTTGTGGTGGTGGTTGTGTCTCTTAATCTACAAGGTCAAGTTTTTATTTATGCAGAGTTTTAAGGGTTTTTTTTTCCCATTGTTAACAATGTAGAAAGTACACTTGCCAGGATTTAAAAATCAATTTAAATTTATGATAAGTCATGCAATTAGTCATACATACAATTAATTACACATTATTGGAAAAACAAACCCTAATGTTCTTTTCTGAAATAAGGTGAATACAAATACATGTAGACATATGGCTTACTTAATTATGTAAAGGCATAGAAGCAAAAGACCTGTTGGAAATATTGTGATACATATTTTGTCTTTATCATTCTACCAGAATTTTCAGTTTGGGAAGGACCTCTGGTGAATCAGATTTATTTCCCAGATGAAGAAACTTAGCATGGTCTTATATTGTCCCATCTATCTTTGAGTTCATTAGCTCTTGGACTTTATTGGTCAAAAGAAATATTTGATACTTCATTTACTTTGGAACTAGCAATATTTTATTTTCATGGAAATCTTTATCAGTTATCATTTGCATCTTTTTTCTCTAAATTTAGAGGTTGGCTATGAGCCTTTGCAAACATTCTCAACTAGTTCCTTCAACTCACTTTCAATCATGTTTTTAGTATCTGTTGTTTTCTCAGCACTTTATTAGGCACCGTGATATTTTTAAAGAGGGAGAGATGATAATGCCCCTAAGAAATCAACACTTCTGAGGGGTAGTTGAAAAATTCCGAAATAAACATATAAACCCAGATTGATGAAGCATGAATGGTTCAACTGGGCTATAATGTTTATATTGTTAAAAGTTTTAAAGTTTCTAGATAATGGAATGGAAATTTGGTAGACTACTCTATGAAGCATGGAAGGGACTTAATATGGAAATGGTCATTTTATTGGGGGTAGCAAAGGGGTCTTCAGTCAATCTGGAGTTCAGTTCAGTTGCTCAGTCGTGTCCGACTCTTTGCGACCCCATGAATCACAGCACGCCAGGCCTCCCTGTCCATCACCAACTCCCAGAATTCACTCAAACTCATGTCCACCAAGTTGGTGATGCCATCCAGCCATCTCATTCTCTGTTGTCCCCTTCTCCTCCTGCCCCCAATCCCTCCCAGCATCAGAGTCTTTTCCACTGAGTCAACTCTTTGCATGAGGTGGTTTGTAGATTGAGTGTTAGGGCTGAATTGAGGGCCATGCTAAGGCATTTGAACCATCACAGTGCAGGAGGACTCATGCACTGAAAAAGGACTTTTTGTTTTCCGAGTTGTGGCTTATGATAACAGATAAAGAGTCTCTGAGAAAGAAGGTAAAAATGCCTGTCATTATTATCCTGTTGTGAGGTTGTCAGCAGCGGTCAGATGAGGATTTTAAATTGAAACTTGATTTGCCCATATCCATGCTAAAACTCGATGCTGTGCAGGATAATGAGCATGATAAATATGACATAACAAAAGAGCTGTTATGGAGGTGGATGTTCAGTAATTCTCAAGGGGATATAGGCGGCACTAGTGTAAAGAATCTGCCTGCCAATGCATGAGACATAAGAGATGCAGGTTGCATCCCTGGGTTGGGAAAATCACCTGGAGGAGGGCATGACAACCTACTCCAGTATTTTTGTCTGGAGAATCCCAAGGACAGAGGAGCCTGGTGGGCTACAGTCCATAGAGTCACAGAACTGAAGCAACTGAGCACGCACGTGCACATAGTTTAATATAGGATTGGGGATACTATTTCAGTTCTCAGAAATTCGTATACCAGTACAAGATGCACATGTGGTAACCAGAGTAAGTTTAAAATCCTCACAAGGAAATGAAAATGAGTACCGTATATTAGACTTAGACTTAGTGGAATGAAGGAGGTACCTTAGCCTCTTCCTAGTGAAAGAACTCTGGAGCACTTTATGATAATTTGCAAAACTGAGTAGAAGCATGATGTATAAGGTTCTTCCAAAAATGCAGTAATTCCTTGATTTCAGTTGTGGTCACTGGAACATTTGATCCATTTTGACTAGAGAAATGATCAATTAAGCTCCTATTGCAGTCAGTTAAGCTTCTTGAGAGTCCCTTGAACTGCAGAAGATCAAACCAGTCAATTCTAAAGGAAATCAACCCTGAATATTCATTATAAGGACTGAAGCTGAAGCTCAAATATTTTGGCCCCCTGATGTGAAGAACTGACTCACTGGAAAAGACCCTGACGCTGGGAAAGATTGAAGTCAAGAGGAGAAGAGGGCAGCGGAGGATGAGATGATTAAATAGCAGCACCGACTTAATGGACACGAATCTAAGCAAACTCTGGGAGATGGTGAAGGACAGAGGAGCAGTCCATGGGGTTGCAAAGAGTTGGACACAGCTTAGAGACTGAACAGCAGGCAACAACAAGCTTAGAAAAATATTGACCTGGCTGCATAGATTAGAATGAAGGATGAGTTAGAGATAGAGAAGCAAGTTGCATGTATAATTTCCGTTCCGTTCCTTTGCTCAGTCGTGTCCGACTCTTTGCGACCCCATGGACTGTAGCCTACCAGGCTTCTCTGTCCATGGGATTCTCCAGGCAAGAATACTGGAGTGGGTTACCGTTTCCTTCTCCAGGGGATCTTCCCCACCCAGGGATCGAACCCTGGTCTCCCACATTGGAGGCAGACGCTTTAACCTCTGAGCCACCAGGGAAGCTTGTGGGGGCTTCCCAAGTGGCTCTAGTGGTAAAGAACCTGCCTGCCAGTGCAGGAGACATAATGAGACACCAGTTCGATCCCTGTGTCGGGAAAATCCTCTGGAGGAGAGCATGGCAATCCACTACAGTATTCTTGTTTGGAGAATCACACAGACAGAGGAGCCTGGCAGGCTGCCGTTCAAGGTTTGCAAAGAGTTGGACACGACTAAAGCGACTTTGCACACACACACACGCAAAGTATGTAGACGTTAATGCCAGAATAAAGCTATGGTAATTATAGATCAATCCTAATTTTCAATATGTTATTAATTAAAATGCATGGAATGAAGGTGAGGACTGCCAGGGGTACATCTGTTTTTCTTGAGTACCATGCCTTTAATTAATGGCTTGGCCACACTTAAAATGCTATTTATCAGTTCTAGAATACACACTTTGAGATATTGTACAAATGAATAAATACTAAAGAAACTGACCAAGATCACCCAATATCTTAGACCGTTACATGAAAAGGATTGTGAGGTTTAGCTCTCAGATGATATATGGTTAGTATTCAAAAACAGGAAACCCTCCCTTTTGGAATTAAAAATAGTTGTCTCTCTGTGTGTGTATACATTTCACACTGTAGGATCAGGGCTAAAAAGTGGAAACGACGAAGAGGGAGGCTTTGGCTTCATTTAGGGGAAATTTTTTCAAATGATGTGGGTTCCTTGCCAGTGGAATGAATTGCTTAGTGAAGTAGTGAATTTCTCTTTATTGCAGGAATTCAGAGAGAGTTGGATGACAACTAGGTGGGGATTTTTCAGAATAGTGAAGTTCTGGTTGGATGCATTGGGGAAGTTGAAAAATATTGTACTAGATATTTTTAAGGTCCAAAGACTCTCAAGTTCATGATTTTAGGTAGTAATAATGGGAATGGATGTGACTGTTGGATTATAAAGAAAGCTGAGCACCGAATAATTAATACTTTTGAACTGTGGTGTTGGAGAAGACTCTTGAGAGTCCCTTGGACTGCAAGGAGATCCAACCAGTCCATTCTAAAGGAGATCAATCCTGGGTGTTCATTGGAAGGACTGATGCTGAAGCTGAAGCTCCAATACTTTGACCACTTGATGCAAAGAAATGACTCATTGGAAAAGACCCTGATGCTGGGAAAGATTGAAGGCGGGAGGAGAAGGGAATGACAGAGGATGCGATGGTTGGATGGCGTCACCGACTCAATGGACATGAGTCTGAGTAAGCTCCGAGAGTTGGTGATGGACAGGGAGGCCTGGCGTGCTGCAGTCCTTGGCGTTGCAGAGTTGGACACGCCTGAGTGACTGAGCTGAACTGAACTGAATGGGAAAGGAATGTAAAGAACCCTTCCTTCTCTGTTGTCTCCCTCTCCTCCTGCCCGCCCTCCTTCCTTTCCCCCTCCTTCCTTCCCCCTCTCTTCTCTCCTTCCCTTTCCTCCTTCCTGCCTTTCTTCCCTCCTTCCTTCCTCCTTCTCTCTTCTTCCATCTTGTTGTCTCTTCCTGCCTTACTCCTTTTTCTCTCTTTCTGACTTCCTTTCTTCCCTTCTTTTCTGCTGGACACTTGGCTAAGTTCTGGGAATATAACTAGGAACAAAGCAGACATAAAATTCATCCTCACAGAAGTTACAGTGTTTTGGATTTGGATAAAATTATCAATTGTGATCAATGCTAGGGGAGAACAAACAGGCATCCGTGCATACTAAGGAAATCTGAACTACTTTGAGAAGACTGGGGAATTCATGGTGGGGAAAGAAGAGGAAAAGTTAGGAACGTGGGGACAAAAAGAGAGACAGACACACACATACACACTGCAGAGACTGGAATATTTCAAAAAGTCTTTTGGACTTGGTAAGTGATTTGGTGAAGTCATTCAGAGGTGAGAATAAATTATAGATTATGAGAAAATTTTGAGGCTGCAATTTTAAAGAAAATGATTTACTTGAAAGAAACAGGGAAGACAGGAAGAAGAATAAGCTTTTAAATGAAGGTAATTAGGTTGGTTTTGACTCTGTTGAGTGAGAAATATTGACTGATGTGGTTTTCATTTATTTTGGACATGCACGTTGATAATGACTTGTGTGCTTCTTTTTTTTTTTTGATTTGCCATACTTTTATTTATTTTCTAGATTACTGTTATTTTATTTTTTAATTTTGTTTTATTGAAGTATAAGTGCTTTACAGTGTTGTGCTAGTTTCTGCTGTACAGCAAAGTGAATCAGCTCTATGTACACATATACCCCCTTTCTCTTGAGCTTCCCTTCCACCCTCCACTCCCATCCCACCCTGTAGGCCATCACAGAGCAATGAGCTTAGCTCCCTGTGCAGTTTCCCATTAGCTCTCTATTTTACACATGCTAGTTATATACATCAGTGCCACTCTCTCAGTTCTTCCCACTCTCTCCTTTCCCCTCTCCTTGTCCAGGTATCCATTTCCTACATTTGTATCTCTGTTCCTGCCCTGCCAATAAGTTGAGTGCTTCCTTTTTATGAAGGAAATGCATCTGTAGCATAATAACCTTTGTCTTATTTTACTACAGTATTATTTTAAATCTTTATCCTCTCGGCATTTATTTCTGGGCTAAATCTCAAAATTCACAGATTTCTATCGTTCAATATTACCAAAGAGAACTGGAATTTTATGTTTATTGATAAAATGAACTTGGATAATAAAAGGGTTAAGTAAAAATAACAACATTTCTTATAGCATTCAAATGCTACGATGAATTAGTTTGAGATTCAATCAGATTAAATTACTGTCCAGTTATAGCCATGTAATTGTTGTTACTGCCTGTTTTTTTTCTTCCTGAGATTTAGATCTAAACCAAAATTAGAATGATAAAAGTAATATACATAAAAAGATTATGAGTCTGTTCTCTAAATATTTTTAAAAAACTTTTCATTATGGAAAATTTCAAACATATGCAAAGAGAAAGAGTAAAATAATGAATCCTCCATGTCTTCTTCACACAGCTTCAATGATTCTCAATTATGCCTAATCTTATTTCATCTGTAACCCTATTCACTTCCCACCTCAAATTATTTTGGTGAAAATATCAGTATTATATCATTAACCTGGAAGTGATTCGGTATATATCTTTAAAATATAAGCAGTCTATAAAAAATATATTCAGGGATAGTTAGGGAGTTTGGGATGGACCATGTACGCACTGTTATATTTAAATTGGATAACCAAAAAGGACTTACTGTATAGCACATGGAACTCTCCTCAATGTTATGTGGCAGCCTGGATGGGAGGAGAGTTTGGGGGAAAATGGATACATGTATATGCATGATTGAGTCCCTTCACTGTTCACCTGAAACTATTATAACATTGTTTGTTAGTTGGCTATACCCCAATACAAAATAAAAAGTGTAAAAAATAAATAAAAACATATTCATGATAATAGGAAGATACTGGTACAGTAAAAGCTTTGATGATATTCATTTTCAAAGCTACTCTTTTAAAATTTTAAGCATCTAATAACAGAATTGAAACATTTGACCTTAAATTAAGTGAAGCAGTAATATTTTCAAATTTTTTCTTCTTAGTATACAGACTTGGATGTGTACCCAAATTATCAGAAGCCATTGGCACTTGGTCAGTCATTTTCTATCAGGATGGTATGAAAGTCCAGACATCCCAATACCTGTGAAGATCATTTAAATCAGATTTCAGTCTATATTCCTCTCACATAAAGAAATAACCATATCAGACTTCATGAAATAATATACTGAGTAATGATTCACAGGAAAGGAATCTTAGCTAAGAGGTTGATTTGTTTCTAGAAAAAAAAAAAAAGGTGGGGAAAGAGAGTATGTTCATTTCCCTTATCTCATCCAATGCAAGCTGATTTTTATATCATCAATTTGAAAAGAATCGGTGAATCACAGCAGGAAGACTTTGCTAGTAAATACCCTCTCCATTTGAGGGAACAAGCTGTAATCTAGTGAAAAATGTTTGCATAATTAACATTAGAAGAAACACCTAGTGAAAGGTATTTGACAGTTTTCTTGTCACCTGAAAAATGAAGCTATAATGTGTCTATATCATAAAGATAAAATGAGTGAATGTGCTGGTTGGTTAGCTAGTTAGTTAAAAAAAAAAACTACTAGTAGTTGCTAGTAAGTCAAAAGCTAGTTAAAAAACCCAGTTTCAAAGGCAATAGGGGCATAAGTATTGAGAAGCTAAGTTGATCAGGGATATCTTTGGCACCACCACAGTATTTTACTAATCTAATTATTTTTATACATTCTTTTTGTCTCCTCACGATGCCACTGAAGTTCCTACATTTAATTTTTTTTTTTTTGGTATAGGTTATCAAGGATCCTCCTCCACCACCACCTTCTGCACCGAAAGAGGTAAATGAGTGCTTAATAAGTGGTGTGGGTATTTTTTTTTTTTTTTAAGATATTATGCCCAGATATGATCAATTACGTTGTTGTTAGGTAACTCTGATATATTATTGACTTTTGAGTTTATGAAAGTCATTTGTTATTTTTCAAACCTTGTGGTTTCTCTTATGTGTTAGAAGATGGGACCTTCATACATTGATAAACACAGACTGCCCATCAGGAGCAACAGTACATAGAAATTTAATTTACTTTTTATACCAATATATGAATAATTTTTACTTACCTTGGAAGATCCAAGCTTGCAGTTTAAAGATATTATTACTTTCTTCAAAATTATTATTACTTTTATATTGTTGCTATATGCTGTATTACCATACTATTACTGTAGTATATATTAAATATTATATTACTAGTATATACTAGTAATATTGTGTTAGCAAGAAGAAACATGGCATTGTGCATTTTCAGAACTTCTCAACTACCTTTTTAGTACCAATTTTGCAGGGTTCAAATTTACACATATGTTGAGACTTTAAACGATCATTAAAATGTGGTCCTAATTTTAATGTTTTATCTTTTTACATATGAAATGATGAATAAATCTGGAAAAAACAAATGAAGTTCATAATTAAGGAGCAACTTCTGGTAGCCTAGCAAAATAAGGTAGATTCCATGAATTGTGGAATGAAAGGAGCCCTTAAATTCTGTAGAACTTCACTTGAAATTTATACAAATAAGCAGAAGTACATACAGACGTGCTATGTGTAATTTTTACTATTTTCTTCCATATCAGTGGTATTATTCAGAAAAATATCTAAATGTGAGCCAGTTCTGACTAAGTAACATTTTAAGAAATTAATTAAACACATTTTTAAAAACTTGTATCTGAATAGGAGGAAGAAGAACCTCTGCCTACCAAGAAATGGCCAACCGTGGATGCTTCCTATTATGGCGGTCGAGGTGTTGGAGGAATTAAAAGAATGGAGGTTGGTATATCTTAAAAAAAATAGAAGCTGCTAATCTGGAATATATATTTTTAGAACTATTAAGCAAGGAGATCAATCCTGGGTGTTCATTGGAAGGACTGCTGCTGAAGCTGAAACTCCAATACTTTGGCCACCTCATGCGACGAGTTGACTCAATGGAAGAGAGTCTGATGCTGGGAGGGATTGGGGGTGGGACGAGACGGGGATGACAGAGAATGAGATGGCTGGATGGCATCACCAGCTCGATGGACATGAGTTTGACTGAACTCCGGGAGTTGGTGATGGACAGGGAGGCCTGGCGTGCTGTGATTCATGGGATTGCAAAGAGTCTGACACGACTGAGCGACTGAACTGAAGTGAAGCCTTGGAAACTACTTTTCACAGCTCAATTTCCTAATACTATCCAGTTTTTCTTAACATGTGGTAGTTTTTTGGGCAGTTTTTTTCCATGGAATAATTCTAGCCATTTCAAAATTGTGCAAGAACTGACTTCATTCGCCAATGGATTGCATTGATAAGATGACTGAATTCTAAAGGGCAAAACAAAATTAGGGATATTCCTCACTGTTTTGGAAAAAATGACTACAGAGAACATTAACTTTGAAGAAGCCAACTACTTCTTTGTAACAATGCTTGTCTTTGAAAAGATTCAGTAGTTAAGTACTGTTTGGGGAGAAAAAAATGTTAAAATATTCAGTAGAGTGGATATGACCCTATCACAAATGTAGAGGAGGTACCTTTAAGACTTTTAAAAATAGGTTTTAGTTGCCACTTATGAATTATCATAATTAATATTAAATATAATTTATAGAATGTATTAAATTTTTAGACTGGCAAAAAGTACGGATTAAAATAGAACTTAAATATTATATCTTAAACATCAAACGAAGTCTTCTTATCACCACAGACATATTTTTCAATGTGATGGAATAATTAATAATAAGCAAGTCCTGTCAGCCCTGACCCCTTAACAGTGGCAGAGATAAGCCAGCCTTCCACCCAAGGGAGCAGTTGGAGGGATTTTGTCATTGATATCATGGCTTTATTATTAAACACAGATCCTGGCAAAGCGTGTATATAAGAAAATGTATGTAGGGGGAAAAGAGTTAGACAGGAATTAGCACAACATATTGGTAGTTTTCCTTGAATGGAGTGATTTTCAATGTGTGTTATGTATTTCTCTGCTTGTTCATGCCCTATTTGACAGAGAGCATGTACTAATTTATATCAGAATAATAAGCCTAATTCCATTTTGAAATCCACACATATAAAATACCACATGACAGTGGTGTTCAGATACATTGCATGTGTGCTCAGTTGCTCAGTTGTGTCCAACTCTTTGTGACCCTATGGACTGTAGCCCGCCGGGCAACTCTGTCTATGGGATTCTCCAGGCAATAGTACTGAAGTAGGTAGCCACTCCCTTCTCCGGGGAATCTTCTCAACCCAGTGATGAAATCCAGGTCTCCTGCATTGCAGGTGGTCCTTTATCATCTGAGCCACCTGGTGTATTTGTTCTTACTGAAAACACGAGGAATTGTGGCAGACTTTTGTTACTCCAGTATTCTAGTATTACACGAATGTACTAGAATATATATGAGCTCCTGAATGGGTTCCAAGTTAAAAGGCATATTATTGGAATATGATCAGGAAAGCCATGGGGCCATGAGCATCTTTGAGTAACTCACATTTCAAATTTTAAGAGTTATTGACTCTTTTATTTAAAATTTAGTTGAATTGAAATTTATTTGTGTTTTAGTTTTGACTTAATATGAAATTACATTGTGCTTCCTTTTTAGCTGAAGAAAATTTATGAGAAGGACTCACTGTTAATAAATCAGAGTCCATTTTAGTCATAGATAATGTTTTTAAAGTTTTTTCTTTAATGTGGACCATTTTGAAAGTCTTTATTAAATTTGTTCAATTTGTTTTACATTTTGGTTTTTCGAAACAATATTGTTTGTTTCTATTTTACATTTTGGTTTTTTTGGCTGCAAGGCATTTGGGATCTTAACTTCCCAGACCAGGGATCAAATCCGCTCCCCCTGCATTGGAAGGCAAAGTCTTAACCAATGGACCACTGGGGAAGTTCCCTAACCATGGATAATTTTGGTTACATTTTATGGACTACTCCATCAGTGAGGTGGAAATAAGGATGGGAATGATGAAAAATATGAGCAAGTAAATATGGGCATCACAAAGGGGAAACACAATATGTAAAAATGCACAATAAAAATATACTGAGAATTAAGCACCATTAGACTTTTGGAAGGAAAGTTATGACCAACCTTGATAGTATATTAAAAAGCAGAGACATTACTTTGCCAACAAAGGTCCGTCCAGTCAAGGCTATGGTTTTTCCCGTGGTCATGTATGGATGTGAGAGTTGGACTGTGAATAAAGCTCATCGCCGAAGAATTGATGCTTTTGAACTGTGGTGTTGGAGAAGACTCTTGAGAGTCCCTTGTACTGCAAGGAGATCCAACCAGTCCATTCTAAGGGAGATCAATCCTGGGTGTTCATTGGAAGGACTGATGCTAAAGCTGAAACTGCAATACTTTGGCCACCTCATGCGACAAGCTGACTCACTGGAAAAGACTCTGATGCTAGGAAAGGTTGGGGGCGGGAGGAGAAGGGGACGACAGAGAATGAGATGACTGGATGGCATCACTGACTCTGTGGACATGAGTTTGAGTGAACTCCGGGAGTTGGTGATGGACAGGGAGGCCTGGCGTGCTGTGCTTCATGGAGTGGCAAAGAGTCGGACACGACTGAGCGACTGAACTGAACTGAACTGAGACTTTTTCAAGCATGAATTTATTTAAACTTGGAGAGAAGAAATAGAAACCATACCTTGTTTTAAAATCATGCCTATTCAAATCTGGAAAGTATTTTCCTTAAAAAAAATATGTTAAAGGGAAAGTAAATGGAATTATAGAAATCATGGTACATCTGAATTAAAAAATAAGTCTTTGTAACTAAATGTTATTTTAAGCCAGTATAGGAATTTTAGTAGAAAGTCTTTCTTCCTTCTCCTTTACATTAAATGTTTAAACACTATGGTAATGGCTATTTGCAGAAAGCTGGAGCTGACCTGATGTTAATAACAGCTGTTAGCACAACTGATCCACAGTACCTGATGACTTCACATGTGTGTTTCTGGCAGTTCAGCAGGAAACTGTTTTTGTTTCTTTTCTCAGTTCTGAAATTGCTCCTTTATGATACAACCTCTGAATATGCTCAGGAATTATGGAATTTCATTTTTTATCATGAAAACCAAATAGAATCAGAAACATTTAGTTATCAAACTTGCACTTTTTTTAAAAATAGTCATAAGTCAGATATGAGATCCAACCAATCCATCCTGAAGGAGACCAGTCCTGGGTGTTCATTGGAAGGACTGCTGCTGAGACTGAAACTCCAATACTTTGGCTACCTCATGGGAAGAGTTGACTCACTGGAAAAGACCCTGATGCGGGGAGGTATTGGGGGCAGGAGGAGAAGGGTACGACAGAGGATGAGATGGCTGGATGGCATCACTGACTTGATGCACATGAGTTTGGGTGAACTCCGGGAGTTGGTGATGGACAGGGAGGCCTGGCATGCTGCGATTCATGGGGTCGCAAAGAGTCAGACACGACTGAGCGACTAAACTGAACTGATGTCAGATGTATCAATTTTGTTAAGGATGCCTTTAGCAATCTGTTCCTGTTATTCTTATATCCTTTTTGGCTATCTCAGTGTGGTCAAAGTAAAATATTAAATTATACATATAAGTGTGTATATATATATTTAATTGTTTTTAAGAGTTTAAGGAAAACTCTATATAGTGTTTCCTAGCTTTAGAATTTGAAGTTGAGTGAGAATTGATTGTGCTGTTGTTTGTGGTGATGGTGCTAATGATGAAACAGCTATGATGAACTGAGAATAATGGATTTATGTGATGCATTTATTTTAGACCTCAGCAACTACAATTGGGGCTTTCCTGGTGGCTCAGAGGTAAAGAGCCTCTCCTGCCAGTGCAGGAGATACGGGTTCAATCTCTGGCTCGGGAAGATTCCCTGGAGAAGGAAACAGCAACCCACTCCAGTATTCTTGCCTGGAAAATCCCATGGACAGAGGAGCTTGGCAGGCTACAATCCATGGGTGGCAAAAGAATTGGATGCAATTTAGTGACTAAACAACAGCAACAACAATTATATATTGGGTTGGCCAAAAAGTTCATTCAGTTTTTTCTATAAGATGTTGTAAAATGGACTTTTCCACTAACCTAGTATCATACATTTAGTTGTTTAATAGTTGAGTCCTTAGAAATGCCATGTTGGGTGAGAACTCAAGTTCAACTATCTTTGTGTTCTTTGTCTGAGAATGGTGCCAATGTTATTTAGAGGAGGGATACGATCACTGTTACCTCTGTGATACCAACTGTGACTGCTGCACTAGTTAAAATCTAAGTTAAAAATTATAACTTCTGAATGATCCTAAATTTTACCTACTTACACTTCTACTCCGAATTACTTCTCTATGTTATGATACTATTTGACTATGTATCTTATTTTGTTTTTTTTTTGTTTTTCCCTTAAAATTGAGACTTTACAACTGCAGGAGATGGGTCCTGGTTTTAGAATTTTTTAGTTCAATTTAAATATATCTAAAGATTTTTAAAGTTTTAATTAATCTAGGCAAAGACACTGATTTGAAAGAGAAGGTCATTTCTCTGGAAAGAACGCCAACTATCTAGCTCTAAAGGTTTAATGGTGTTTAAAACAATTTTAACAACCTCATAAAGAACATTCTAGTACCACTGATCACACTGAAAGATACAGATACATTTTAATGACTCAACAGGGTCCACTTGAAATTGAAAACCTATTCTAAAATTGTAGTTAAAAAAAGGTAAAAACATCTAAGTAAGCCTTATCAAAAAGCTATGAATAGATCTTTCTATGAACAGTAATCATCTGTATTCCTGTCCACTAATTCAGGTCATTAAAATGCTTTTAAAAAGCTTATTAATCATTTTTTCTTTGTCGAAATTACTTAACAATGGTGAGTCACTCTGTGCCCAGGACAGGCCTTCCTGTTTCTTTTTAGAGCTTCACTTATCTTTGTCTTCTTTGGTAACATCCTTGCTTTTTAGACTTCTCTGCTGATCTTGGATGAACAAAACCTTCCTTCAGGGGCCGCATCCTCTTCACATGCCCACACTTGAAAAAAATTTGGCTCAGATTTAGCCAATTTTCATTGAAAAAAAAACATCATTTGACCTTGCAGTTCTTTTCAGTGGCCAGGGTTTTCAGAGAAAGGAATTCCCCCAAATTTGTGGAAATCTCTGCTGTCTTTGAATCCTTCTCTTCAGAGTCTTTTCAGATTTGTCTTCCTTAATGAAAAAATGTATATGTCAAATAACCATATCCATCTGAGCAGAGGAACTGAAGACTGAGAGCTGCTTTACAAAGTTGAGCTTTAAAAAGTGAAGATAAAATATACATAATTATTTTTACTTCCAAAGGCGAAAGTTTAATCATAATTTTGTCCTTAGTCAAACTTGATGGAAACTTTGGAAGGAGAAATTAACTCCTTTTATAAAATGCATTTGTAAAATTGGAACCTAGTTGAAACATCTTGTCCACTTCAGACTAACATGTTCAAATCCCTGTCTTGCTACTTACCGTGTGGCTTTGGGCTCATCATGTAAGCTCTCTGTATCTTTGTTTCCTCCGTGGGAAGCAAAAAACACAGTATCTACCTCATAGCATGCTTTGTATGGATTAAATGCAGCTTGGCACATGATAATTATTATTCAGTAAATGCTAATTATCGTCATCGTTACCATCTATTTCAACCATTGTCATCAGTATATAGGGGTGTGTGTTTAGCTAGAAGGAGAACATACCTAGAGAACAGAATTACACATTTCCCTTGTAAAATACAAATTAACTCCTTATTTGAAACAATGGGGAAATGGTTATATTAAATTTAATTGATGCCAAATTTTTATAAAGGGTCTTTATTTCTAGGATCTTGATATTAAATACATAAGGAGTGGTGAAAAACCTGGTAAATCTCAGAAGAAGAGGAATTTGGAGTTAGGTTACCTACTCATCTTTTGACTCTGAGGTGGTGAGCCAAGAACCAGCTGAACAAGAGTCTCTTCTCCTAGGCCACTGTATGTCTGATAGCAATATTTCCCTTTGTTTTAAAGGTTCGTTGGGGTGATAAAGGATCTACAGAAGAAGGTGCAAGGCTAGAGAAAGCCAAAAATGCTGTGGTAACCCTTCCTGAAGAACCAGAGGAACCCATCAGACCCAGACCACCACGATCCAAACCCACACACCAGCCTCCTCAGACAAAGTGGTACACGCCGATTAAGGTGACTGTTCAAACTTTGTGGGATTTAACTGCAACTTCCTAAAGTGTAATCCTTTTAGTCGCCCTGAAGGAGGACCAAGGTATATCAAATAGCAGACATTCAATTTACCTTCTAACAACTGAATCATTTCTCAGCAACTAGGAACTCCGTTTTTGTTATTTATTCATTTCATTTATGAAAGAAATGAGAGTAGAGGAAACGACTATATCTTCTTCGTTTTAGCTCATTTGTCTAGCAAGCAGAGGTTGAGTGCGTTTCCCAGAGATTTACAGTTCATGTTTCCCTTTAGGGCCGGCTGGATGCGCTCTGGGCTTTGTTACGGAGGCAGTATGACCGCGTTTCCTTGATGCGACCTCAGGAAGGAGATGAGGTTTGTACCTGGGGTGTGTTGGGAAAAAGCTCGATTATTCTTTTAAGGATGAAATAATTGATGAGATTAATATTTTCAGTGCCAAGCCATATTTAGTGTTATATGATTCTAGCATGGTGTTTAAACTATCAAAATATCTAAATATTAAGATTTTACTTCTATGAGATGGAGATAATTTTAAAAACATCTGAGTTCAACCATTTAGAAAACCAATTTGAGGAAGTATTCCTGGAATATTCCCAACAGATCGTTTACCCTTTGCTATGACCATAGGTAGAGAGAATTAGGTGGTTTGTGAAGCAGGCTCTTTCATTACCAAACCACTGTGGTTAATACAAAGTTGTTGTATTTAATGAAGTTTGTGCCTCTGTTTAAATTAATGCATAATCTAGAGTTCTGCTTCTCAAACAACATATAACAATGTTCAATATACTAGACTTTCACTTTATAGGTTTTAAAATTGTTTTCATGCATCATCTTAGTTTTCTGTACCCCAACTTAGACATTAATTTTCAACGTTTTAAGTGTTGGGTATAGTGGTAGCACTGAAGATGTCTTAGCAAAAACAAGAGAGTGGTTCCAACACTCTTGTCCATAACCTTCTATATTCCTTTAATTCTCATGATTAAAATTTAGTTTTGTGGTCTTTTCTCATTTGTACTAATTTTGACTTAATTCAATAATTTATAGATTATAAATATGCACAAGTAATAGCATCTGGTAATATTGGGAATACAGATGATAACTTTTGCCCTTAAGAAATCTAAACTTTGGGAGACACACAAAAATAAAATTTATTCCAGAACATGATCTAAGCCATATATAGATAAGCATAAAGTACTCTTGAGTACATGGAGGAAGAGACATTAACTCTTCCTGGAGGAATCTGGGAATGTTTCATCAAAAATAGAGGCCTGCTAGCTTTGAAAATGCATAAAGTTTCATCAGGTGGAGCTAGGTGGAATGAGTATTTCCACAGATGAAGCATCATGAGCAGAATCTCTGAGGTAGCCAAGAACAGTGATGTGTGGATTAAAAGATAGTCTGGGGGTTGGGGATTCAAGCCAGAATGATGAATTGGGAATAGAAGAAATCTTTGAGTTTGGATAAATCGATACATTTGTGCTTCTGAATGATGCATTATAATCATTCTTTGATTAATTCAAACAAATATCTATCTAATGTCTAAAATGTACCAAACACTTTATTAGATACTAAGTAAATCTAACGTTCTTCTTAGATTATAGTGCTAGAATAGTATACATGTTGCCCCAGCAGGTTAAAGTATCATTTATTTTTCCATGATTGCAGAATAATGCTTTCATTATTTTGACCAAAATTTCCTTTTTTTTTGAGAATTTGCTCATTCTTCTGTCTGATATGATCCTAGAACCTTTATCCTAACTCTTGAGGTTAAATTGTTTTAAAACTCAGAATTTTTCAAATTTTGTGAATCTGATACAGTCCATATATCTGCTTATATACTGTGGAAAGCATCATCTCCTGAGCTCAGTGTTGAGACATTCTACTACAGAAATATTGATTAGTACAGGTGTTCATTGGAAGGACTGATGCTAAAGCTGAAACTCCAATACTTTGGCCACCTCATGTGACGAGTTGACTCACTGGAAAAGTCTCTGATGCTGGGAAAGGTTGGGGGCGGGAGGAGAAGGGGACGACCAAGAATGAGATGGCTGGATGGCATCACCAACTCTGTGGACATGAGTTTGAGTGAACTCTGGGAGTTGGTGATGGACAGGGAGGCCTGGTGTGCTGTGATCATGGGGTCGCGGAGAGTCGGACACGACTGAGCGACTGAACTGAACTGAACTGAACAGGAGCATAGTAATAGACCATAAATACTCTCCAGTTAGTTCAGGTCAGTTTTTTTCTTCCAAATGTATTTTAGTGACACAGTTAACAAAACTTTAAGATTTTAAAGATTTTGTATTTAAAAAATATAGACAAAAGATAGTAAACTTTTATTGTTTCCCAGTTTTTTGTTTACCACTTTTTTCACTCTTCACCTATGTATGTGATTTATGATTTTTAAATTTGTTTTTGTTTAAATACAGGACTTTAAACTTAGTAAATATCAATTGTTGGTTAAGTTAATTGATTTGCTTTTCCATCAGATATATATTATGATTCTATGTGTGTCTGACACAGTCTGGTTTAATCTTTATTCATAATACCTATTCTTGATGGCTTTGCTGCTTCCAAAATTTTGTCAACTGCAAATTTTTGTCACTTAGATCAAGTTCAGTGGGGTACTCCATGAGCACCTTCCACACAGATTGACACTCCACACTGTTAATTGAAATGAATATGGTAAAGGTAGAAGCCCACCAATAGCATTAACTCAGTTTACCATCTTATTCATAAGGATATTTAATAAATTTTATTAGTTTTCTGTATTTAAGGTATAATGTATATTTATGTATTCCCCCATTCAACCGAATCAGTGATGCAAAATTATTTGGTCCTGGAAATCAAGTAATTGTGACATGATTTTTTTCTTACTTTTAATTCTTGCTGTGATCTTTTATAATATTTATTATTTTTTTAGACTAGGGTTTGATGTCAGACCTGTAGTTTACAGCATATAACTTTTTCCCTTTAGACAGCCTGGGAAATCTTTGCCCTCCCCCCTTTTTATTTCTCATTTCCCCATTTTTCATGTTTCACAAAGATTATTAAGAATATCTGAGTTTCTTTCAATTTTGTATCATCTACCAGGTTCTTCTTATTTGATAGAGTTAATTCCAATATTAACTTCCCATCCTCCATATGCTGATGTCTTAGTTTATGAATTTCTTATACACTATGCTAATTTTCTTTCTGGCTTCTTAATTGCTCTATTCTTTTCCTCATGAGCATAGTAAATACTGTTATTGATAAGGCCAACTCATGGGACTTTGGTACTTGTGCCCCAAAGAATCTGCATCAAACATAGGACACTTAGTAAATGTTTGGTGGGTTTTATTTTGAAAAACTTTACAGTGACTGGAATACATCAAATATTATTATCCAAAAAGTAATATTTAATTATTTCTCTAAATAAAATTGTTTGCATGGTACATAGCATAATCTGTGCTGATATGCCAGCATCCCACAAATTTTATTTTTAAAAAAGATCATATAATATTTTTTAAATTCCAGTACTTTTCTTTTGCTTTAGAATAGCTTTCATTTGAGAAACTTAATTTACCTAGTAATAAATTAAGGACCCAGAGGTAGGAGGAAAATACGTGATATAGAACATATTTGGCACAGCTAATTTTTGTGTATGATAGTAAGATAGGATGCTTTGCTTCTATAATTACCTACGCAGGAGAAGACCATGGCTCACTGTAACCTTCTATTTATTGTGGCTAGTTAGGTAAGCTCTCAAAAATTAAACTGTCTGAACTCCAAGATTTTTATCAACTTAGTTTATATAGATATGGTTTATCTCATAGGATTACATGGAGTAGAGGAAAATTTAAATTTAGAAGACAAGGATGTCTAAGTAGCAGTGTCCTCTAATTTTCTGCCTATTCTTTGTTTTGGATTTCCTAGAGAAGCTGGGGCATAATCACTGAATGGGAAAATTAGTCTTGGAAGGTTTTTTTTTTGACACATTTAGATAGCTAGATTTACCTATGACTAGGCTTCGCCAGCATAAGGAAGGATAAAATTTTATCTTCAACTTGACTCCCCTGAAACCAATCAGTACTTGATAAAACTAAGTTAAAATACAGATCTCTGACTACTCAGACAACTCATGAAAGATTTCTTAAATATGTGTGTACTACATATATAGTATATATAGGTATATATATGTATCAATATTGATTCCCACTACAAAGATTTGTCTCTGCCTATCAAATGGTTCATTGGAATATATGTCATTAGCTGTTCAAGGCCATTTCTTTATAAGAAAAACTTAATCTTATCAACAAACAAACTGGTGAATAAATTTTGCAAATAATTTTGTGAATTTTCTGTGCTTGTAAAGGCTTGAGTGTGTTTACCTTTGACTGTGCTTCTTGTGAAATGTGTGCATAATGGTATAAGAGCTGTGTGTGTGTGTTTGTGTGTGTTTAAAGCAATTTTGCAGAGTTTAGGAGGACTTTTGGAAACATTTTCATTTCGTTGGGCATGGATGCAGTTTTGCTGTATATTGTCAAAAAACAAATGAGAACGCTTTCTCATTTCTCAATTTTAAAGAAAGGAATAGTCACGCTCTTTCTTTGGGGGGTGGGGGAAGACAACAAAACTGCTGAAGAGACAATAAAACACCATTGTTTTCAGATTGTGGCTTTTGGTTCCAAAATAACACCACATTGCTTTAGTCAACAGCGCGGTTTCCACCTCGAAAACCCATCCTGTCATGGGTTTATAAATTGTTTACTGCAGATTCTGCCTCTTGAGAGTCTGGTTTCATAAACACATCAGCGTCCATAGAACCAAGCCCGGAGTCACGCACGTTTCCCCGGCAAGGCCCGTCACGCTGAATTTCCAGCCAAATGGCTCTCCTTTCATGGCTCCGAGGCCGCAGCGGGCTCACTGGCAGCAGCCGCGGCCGAACTGAAGTCCTTGATCAAGTAACTGAAGTTGAGGCATCTCTTGTTCGGGCCCCGCGCTCCGGCTACCTGTGGGCGCCGCCAGCCATCGCCCGGCGGCGGGGCGGCGGGGCTGCGGGCGGCCCGGGGGCCGGGCTTTGAAGGCGGCCGCGGGGCCTCGGACTCATGAATGTTTCAGCGCGCGGGCGCGAGGTGCGGGCGGCGCGGCCAGGTGTGAGCTCGCAGCTTGTCGCCGACATCTGTTCGCCGCGGCGGCGGCGGCCTCCCCCGGCCCTCAGCGAGCGGCCGGATTGTCAGCCGAGGTAGTTGAGAGCGGCAGGACCGTTTTGGTCTCCCTCTCGCTGCCTGGAGGCCTGAAACACCAAAGGTAGGAGCAGGGGGTGGACACAGCTGCGCTCCCGAACTTGCCTTAGGCGCGAATAAAGAGATCTAATGCAGTTTGACTCCGTGGCGGTGGGGAGACGAGGACGGAAAGCCACTTCAGAGACAACTTAACGCGGCAACATCTGCCGCCAAGTTTCCAGGGAGTGACGGGGGACAGCAGGTACCGATCGAAGTCTCCACATAAACGGCCTCCGCGAAGCCGGGGACTCTTTTGAAGGGCCTCCATCAAACGGGCTGGGGTCTGCGGCAGGCGTGCGTTTGGTTTTCAAAGCGGTGTTTTGTTTT
The DNA here is from genome assembly GCF_049115385.1 of Moschus berezovskii. Lineage (NCBI taxonomy): Eukaryota > Metazoa > Chordata > Mammalia > Artiodactyla > Moschidae > Moschus > Moschus berezovskii. The sequence continues at coordinate 104,070,700 of NC_142464.1, read as the reverse complement.
TGCCATAACAAGGTAATTTATAAATGATGCATTAGCAGGCGTTCTCTCTCTCTCTTTTTCTTTTTCTATTTGAAAAGAGAGAGAAGCAGCAAAGCAAAGAAGAAAGCGCATCCCTGGTTAGGGAGCTGTTCCACAAACCCAGTCAATCTCCAAGGAGCTTCTTGTCTGTCATCGAGGTTATGTTAACCTTCAGACCGTAGTCCCTCGTTCACCAGTAAGCAGACAGAAATTGAAACACGGCCAGAAAAGAATGCTGGTGGTAGTAACACCCGTGATGTATGCCCACTATGTCTTTGTTTTTTAAACTTAGGGCTTTTTATTACATGGAGATGAAAGAGAATTAGGTTTTCTTGCCAGATGTGTTTAAATTTTAGTATGACAAAATTGAGAATATTGCACTGACTTTAATTTTCTTCTCATTTATAAAGGCTGTGTAGCGATAGTTGGGTATTAAAAATCAAAAGTAAGATTAACATGTTAATGGAAGTGTTTTTTTCCCTTTTAAGGAAGTTTCCTCCTCTACCACCTAGGTTCAGCCGGAAAAAAATCTTAAGAATTTGTATAATTCGCAGAGAATATTGCAAAAACTTATAATTGTGCGCACATTATTGGCACAACAGATTCGTAAAAATATTAGTCTGACAAGTAAAACTCCGGGGTATGGTAAGGTAATAAGGATTCCATGGTAATATAAACTGTTATGGTCTAGTCAAGGCTATGGTTTTTCCCGTAGTCATGTATGGATGTGAGAGTTGGACTGTGAAGAAAGCTGATCGCCGAAGAATTGATGCTTTTGAACTGTGGTGCTGGAGAAGACTCTTGAGAGTCCCTTGGTCTGCAAGGAGATCCAACCAGTCCATTCTAAAGGAGATCAATCCTGGGTGTTCATTGGAAGGACTGATGCTAAAGCTGAAACTGCAATACTTTGGCCACCTCATGCGACGAGTTGACTCACTGAAAAAGACTCTGATGCTGGGAAGGATGGGGAGCAGGAGGAGACAGGGACGACAGAGAATGAGATGGCTGGATGGCATCACCGACTCAATGGACATGAGTTTGAGTGAACTCCGGGAGTTGGTGATGGACAGGGAGGCCTGGCGTGCTGTGCTTCATGGGGTGGCAAAGAGTCAGACACGACTGAGCGACTGAACTGAACTGAACTGAAAGTTGGGCCGCCACGAAGATAAAGGAGAGGAGCTCATCCAAAATGACTTTTGGAGTGAGGGCAGCCTGGGTGCAATGACCTGAGGAGAGATGCTAGCACTTGGCAAAGTTTTCATCAGTCGGTGGTGAAATAAGCAATATAGGTGCATAGTGAGTTTCCAGTTAAGTTTATTCCATGGAGAGGACTTCCATTAATTGTGCAGATATTTTCATTTTTAAAAATGATTGATGGTAACTGCTTAAAAAAAAAAGTTCATTATAACAGAACTCAGTGCTAGTCCTCTGATTTAAAAAAAAATCTACAGAAAAACCCTCCCACCAAAACCCAGTCTGAGAACATAGGTAGCACGGGTTTATTTAGAAGGCACCAGAGAAGCCTGAGAACCTCAGTGGCAGATGATTCGGGCTGGACCTCTGGCTTCCATCTCCAGATCTTGATTTAGGTTCAGTCCTTTGTCAGTCCTGCTTCTGAATTCTCGCGCTCCAAACTAATGGCCTCACCTCTTCAGCAGCAGCTTTTTCAAGGATTCTTACCCTCCCAAGAATCACTCTGAATGCGCGTGCTTACAAAGCAGCACTCTGTGCTATCAAACCACTTCATCTTCAGATTGAAGAAACATCTGGAAGGCAGCGATTTTAAATTCCGCATCACATTTGCAAGATGTAAACCACTTGTGGATGTTTGTGAGCAGATTGAAGCCTTCACTTAGACGATTTGATGTGTAAGATGTCTTCAGTGCTTGGAACTATGCTGCTAATAACTGCATTCTTAAACTTCGTTTTTGAATTTCACGTAAATTCCTTGTGTCATATAGCCAAACATAGATTTTAGGGACTGTACTTTAGCTTTGAGTCAGTCCTACTGAACACAAAATGCCCGCAATGCTTTCACTTTTCCCTTTTTATACTTAAAGAGTAGAGAAAAATATCATTTGCAAAAACTCTTAAGTGATTGCTTGGATTTTGTTTCCATAAGATCTGAAATTTTGTATGGTCTTCTAGGCCAAGTATGATGCAACAGCACTTAAAAAGAGTACCTATGTTGAAAAGATGTTTCTATCCTTTTTGTTACCACCAGTCTTTTCCCATTCTTACTATCTTTCTCTCTCTCTTTTTCTTTCCTTCAGAAAACAGCCTTGGTAGGCAGATTTATTTATTTAATCTTTTGGCTGTACCGCATGGCATGCATGAGGATCTTAATTCCCTGACTAGGAATTGAACTCCTGCCCCATGTACTGGCAGCATGGAGTCTTAACCACTGGACCATCAGGAAAGCCCCAGTTCTTATCACCTCTTGTCATTACATTTCAGGGCATCCTTAAAATACCATAAATATCCCACTTAAATTAGCAGAAACAACTTTGGCTTACACATATTTGAAAGACAAATTTTTACTAGAATAACTCATGTCGTGAACACGCCATTGTTACAGTTTCCCATCTGATTTATGCGTGTGTGCGGTATATGTGTGTGTATAATGTTTAATATAAATGTATGTGTATATATAATCCTACAGAACATATTTTTCAGTGTATATGTCTTTGACTAATGTCTGTTTCAGTGGAAAATAGCAAGTTCAGAAAATAGAGTGCTTTTTTGATACCATTTCATAGAAGGCAATGGCAAGCCACTCCAGTACTCTTGCCTGGAAAATCCCATGGATTGAGGGGCCTGGTAGGCTGCAGTCCGTGGGGTCGCTAAGGGTCGGACACGACTGAGCAACTTCACTTTCCCTTTTCACTTTCACACATTGGAGAAGGAAATGGCAACCCACTCCAGTGTTCTTGCCTGGAGAATCCCAGGGACGGGGGAGCCTGGTGGGCTGCCGTCTGTGGGGTCACACAGAGTCGGACACGACTGAAGTGACTTAGCAGCAGCAGTGGCAGCATAGTTTAAATAAAATTGTTCCTTAATTATGCATATAAGCTGGCGAAAGTGTTGACTCAGTTTGGTTGCCCAAAGTGAAAAACAGAATATGCAAATTTTAATCATTTAAATTACCAAAAAAGGTTTATTTTTTTCAACCAAAGTATAAGTAGAACTTAGATATTTAATTGGCTTTTTACCCCTCTGATCCAAAATGTATTTAGTGGCCTCATATATATGTTATATATTAATTTATAAATTTAGGTAGAGATATTTCTTGGTTAAAATTGATCAGCAACCTTTAGAAAATCACGAGACAAAAATTATTAAATTAATATAAATATCCTCTTGAATTAATGCCCTGAGTTTAAAAATAAGTCTCTCTCTCTGTTTTTTTTGTCACCAGTGAGCTTTGGCACACTAAAAGAATACTTTAAAAATATCAACCTTGTTAACATTGGTTCCATGGCCAAATACATTATTGTATTTGTAGGGAGGCTGGTCTTACTCCTCCACCGTCGTCTTCTGCTCCCTCTCTGGCCAAGTACATTATTTTCTTAGGCTCATATACAGTTTTGTTGTTAAGCACCTGGAGGACATTAATTAAATCATCCAATTGGGAGTAGAAATGTCAGCAAGGGTAGAATTTTAACCTTTCTTTTTCTGTGTTTAAAGTACTTTTTCTGTAGCCCTTATGTAATTTTAATTACAATAGATTAAGTTTATATTTATTTAAATGTCACCTGACAATTTCTGATAATTTACAGAAATTTATATTATTCTGTATATCTTAAATATTGCTTTCAATTTAGAGCTCAAAGGATATAGTACAATGAGGGGGAAAAGTACATTGTTTTGTAGACAGTTTATTACTTTAACTGAGAGCCTAATGATGGTGCCTTTATGTCTACCAGGCCCCCATTTATAAGTTCAGTTTAAGGAAACCTTTGTAACTCAGTTAAGGAAATTGGCTTGAGTAGGGAGCTTTCATTGTCCCCTTCTTTTAAAAATGAATTTATACTAATACATTGTATAAATGTATACTTTTAAGGAGAAATAAATTTTTGGCTAAATAGCTTTCATTTCTTTTTCTACTTCTAAATAAAACACTATAATTTTTATAATATACGTTTATAATCTAAGTAAATCATCTTTAAAATTGCTTCATATAATCTTATATTCTTCCCTAATTCCCCTCTGAATCAAATCACAGCCTCTAATGTATGAGGAATTTGAAACTGTTGTAAACTTTAAGGTAAAAAATAAAAAATGATTTACTATTCAGACTTTGCAAAAATTATGTTTAAGAATGCCAATGGCCATTTACTTTTTTTTACCATTTTTATTTATCTGACTTTGGATTAAAAATTAACTCCTTTTATTTCAAAGACTTATAAGAAATTTTTTTCTCCTAATGCTTTTCTTTTTTCAGTTAATGAAATTGGAACACTTTCCCATTTCAAAATAATTTTGTTCACTGATATACTTCGTATTTCTCACCCTAGAGAACTCTTTTCACTTAGAAAATAAGGGGGGAAAAGGTGGTTCTCGTTTTCTAAATTTTAGATTCCCATAATGTGTCTTCAAAAGCAGGTTAGTATATTGAAAATATATATACCTATATTTTTTTCATAATCCTGACCAGTATTAAGCACATTTTGGTTTGCAATCACACAGACATACATCATATCATATCATATTATATCCTATCTTGATTGACAGTAAATCTGTAAAATACACTTCAATAAAAAATTCAAATAGCACATCTATATACATAGTACATAGGTTAGAGGTCGAGAGTAAAGAATGATTACTCTCCAGTTATCTGTGCCTAACACTTTCATTTCTCTCCCTTCTCCTATCACCTAACATTGGTTGATTCCTACAGTTTAACCCTTGATCTTAAGTTTTCTTTCTTCCTGCTTTCTCTAGAGACCATGTCGATTTTCACTGCTTTGCTCTCATCACGATACACACAGGTTTAGACAGTTCTGGCCTCCTTTTTCCATTCCTCTTTCTTGTCTCTGAAAACGTGTATGAATTTTCCTCTTAAATGTTGTATTATTACCACGTTCTCTGTGTTTAACTGGATTAGCATATTCCTTATGTATGTTTTTCATATATTAACTTTATTTCCGTTATTCTAGCTACCCTTCCCCTGCTGCATCTAAGCTGAGGCTGAACAGATCTCATGGTTCCCACAATTCAGTGAGCAGAGACAAGACCTTAACTTATTCTGAGTATGATGTCTCATGCCAAAAAATCACAATATTACTCTATAATGTATACAAGGTAGTGATTGAATGAACAGAATTATGTGATTTAATGTCCCTTTTAGCTTTATTGTAATTGATTAAGATGAATTCTTGATGAATTTATGTAGTAAACTCTACTGATTCTTGAGAGATACATATTTTTATTTTGTGGAACTTAAAAAGGTTTTTGTAAGCAGGACTTACAATTTTACCTTCATGTTTCCACCCTGAAACTAAGCTACTGAGAAAATTATGACATCAGAGCAATTCTTAAATTTGACAAATATGAATTGTCTCTTATAATAGTATGACTGAGGATGCTGATACATAAAAATGCTATTTCTCTGGAGCTAAGGTTTATCATTTGGGGATGATGATTAATTTTTAATTCATAATTAAATCTGTTGAACATTTTCTGAGTTATAAGAGCATGACACAATTATTTCTCCTTAGGTTTAATTCTGAATAGATGAAGGCTTATAATTTTTATTAATTCTCTTTATTGGGATATGTTTATTATTTTCTTGCTTGCATTTGCATTCTTCTTGTTTTTTTTTTTTAAACAGATTTACTCTTTGTTACATATTTGATCCAAGAGAAATTTTCAGTGACTGGGATTCTTGTAAGATGTATGTTTATCCCAGTGAAATCATACATTATGATGTCAGTCTCTTGCATTATCATCTTCTGTGCAAGCGTACATGCGGCTTATGCTAGCTCTGAGTCTCATTAGTCCATTTTTTAGAAACACTGGCTCTTCTCAACAAAATGACCAGAAAGCTGACAACTGAACTCAGTCCCTACTCTCCAGAAGAAGCATGATGGCTTTATCTGTTCTCTGAATCCAGATTTATGAACTAGTCCTATGCTCTTAACTAGATTAGTTCCTTTTCCATTAACTGCTTAAAGTAGGGCAGCTGTCTGAGCTGTTGGTTGTAAATTTGCTAATGTCTACTTCGTTAATCTCAGGTACAAAAGGCAGCCCCTAACAGGATCAGAGTTTCAGGACCTGAGGTTTTCACAGCCTGAAATGAGCATGGAAGGGTCAGTGGAGTGGGGAATTGAAGAGATGGGAGGAAGTGTTACATTAGGGAGAAAGGGATGACTTCTGTCATTAATCTTAATTAATTGCCAAGAGTTAATACTGAAGTTAAGCCCTTAATATACTGTTCATGCTTTGGCATCAGATGCTCTTTTATAAGATAAAAGGTTTAGGAGGGAGAGAAGTGTGTGTATGTATCTTACATAAATATTTTCATTTACATCTTTCAAACATTTTCCTGGGTTAATATTCAGGCCTTCACCTTTTGACAGTTACTGTAGGGCAGTTAGGAATTATAGACAAGTAACAATAAATCCAAATAAAATTTCTAGATATAGCAGCAGCAGTAAATCTGAATAATATTGCTTTCATGTTTACCTGCATACAAAATACTTCACTGAAGAGGAAATGTCAGATTATGGGCTGAAATAGAAGGAGGGAAGATCATGAACAGAAGTGGGAAAAGAAGCAAATGAAAAAGAAATGAATGAGAAAGAGATTATTCTTCTGAAAAACTTGCAGGCAATAGAATTAGTGTTTATTTAAATATTAAACTACAAATTATGCATTTGTATAGTTCCATATTCCTCTATTGCAGCCCTAATCATTTAGAATTAAACAAGTTGAACCTTGAAATGACTGAGCAGCCTTTCTTTTAAAATTCTTTTTTTCTTCCCACTTGGCTATTCTACTCATGTTTGTCAGGTTTACCCTACTTTGCTATTAAATCTCCATTATTATTCCATGATACTTTTCAGTGTGAAATTGCAACTAACTGTATTAATTGTGAATATTTTGGCCAAGGAGGCTATGGAATAAGGCTTGCAGTACTTCCAGGGAAAAATCGCCAAAAAGCAGGTATGGCTTAAAGTCTCCGAATTATGATTTCAGAATTATATTTCAAATTCTCCATGTATTTGGACAAATGAAAAGGTCTATAACGAAAGTATATAATGCACTAAGTTAATTTTTACATGTATATCTTTCTTCCAATGACTCTGAACTGAATTGCAGTAGCAGGTTATAGCCAGTGACTTGAATATTGTTGTCCAGGAATTTAAAATCCCAAATTAGGTTTTGAGATATATAATATTTATTCTTTACAGAAGTGTTTTCTTCCTTTTATTATTACCTTTAAATATAAATAAGATAAAACATGACATAGTATTTATCTACCTATTTTGCACACTAATTATTGGAGGGATAGTGCAAAAATCTGAAGATATCAAGAGTTTAGATTTTAATTTATAGGCAGTGGAGAGCCAGTAAAGTTTTGGAGCTGGCTAGTAATGTGACCAAGTGAAATTTGGGAGAGGAGTGGAGATAATTTTTTTGTGTGTGATAATCTAGTATCAATGCTTTTATATTTATGTGTAGTCTTTCATCATGAGTTGCAGAAAGAATCACATGAACATTGTAATATAGGAGGCCTGATGGATTGTCAAATGACTAAGTGGTTTTTGGATAAAATAACACTTTTTTTTCTAACAGACATCCCATTTTTTTAAAAATACCAACTTAGGTTAATTAGCTAAAAATCTGATGTTTCATGGCTTCATGTATTTTTCCTGATTTGTCAGAGGTCTAGAGATCTTTCTTAGTAATATTTAGATAGATAAAGCTCAGACTCGCAGATCAGATGTATATGAATACATATATTTATTCATATGTGCATGCAAGCATGCATGTGGAGGGTGTGTATGCATCTAATGAGGGTGACAGCAGGGCATCACAGTTGTTGAGGGCACTCATAATTTCAGGAGAGGGAGCACTTTCTCTTGATGGGAAGGGTTTAGGACTCAAATTCAGCTAATCGCTGAGCACTTACTATGTCTTAGGTGCTTCCCTGGTGGCTCAGTGGTTCAATGGTAAAAATCTGCCAATTCAGGAGACAAGGATTTGATCCCTGAATCAGGAAAATCCCCTGCAGAAGGAAATGGCCACTCAATCCAGTATTCTTGCCTGAGAAATCCCATGGACAGAGGAGCCTAGCGAGTTATGGTCCAGATGGTTACAAGAGTCAGACATGATATAGCAAGTAAGCTACAGCAAATGTCTTAGGTATGTTCAGTTAGGTGTGTTCAGCTATTAGTACTTAGAATTAGGTGTCATTTCATTTCCATTTTATAGATGAAGAACATGAGACTCAGAGAAATTTACTGCATTTGCCAAGGTTACATTGCTGAAAAATAACAGAGCCTAGATTCAAACCCAGGTTTTATTTATTTCCAGTTCAGTGAGTGCCCTATTATGACATACTATCATTGTCCAGTGCTGCTCTTTATTCTTTGTCCTGTTCAGTCAATAACTCAGTGAACTAGGGCTTTTGTACAGGTAGAGAAGTGCTTTTTAAAATTTCCAATTTTGAGTCTGATTCTCTTGGGCCAAAATGTGAAATTTTGTATCTGTGTCTGTATCCATAAATATTTTTAGCGTGTAGAGTTGAAATTCAGTCCACTATTGGTGAATCTGTGGATGTGGAAACAGTGAGTAGAACCATTTCGGATGAAGGACTTGAGCGTCAGTGGATTGTAGTATCCTGGGGGGTCTTGGAGTCAATCCACTGTGGATACTGAGGACAGAGAGACTATGTATTCAGAATGCATCAGTTCAGTTCAATTGCTCAGTCGTGTCCGACTCTTTGCGACCCCATGGACTGCAGCATGCCAGGCCTCCCTGTCCATCACTGCTCCTGGAGTTTACTCAGACTCATGTCCATTGAGTCGATGATGCCATCCAACCATCTCATCCTCTGTCGTCCCCACTTTCCTCCCGCCTTCAGTCTTTTCCAGCATCAGGGTCTTTTCCAGTGAGTCAGTTCTTCACATCAGGTGGCCAAAGTATTGGCGTTTCAGCTTCCGCATGAGTCCATCTAATGAATATTCAGGACTGATTTGCTTTAGGATGGGCTGGTTGGACCTCCTTGCAGTCCAAGGGATTCTTAAGGGTCTTCTCCAACACCATAGTTCAAAAGCATCAATTCTTCGGCACTCAGCTTTTTTTATTGTCCAACTCTCACATCCTTACATGACTCCTGGAAAAAACATTGTTTTGACTAGATGGACCTTTGTTGGCAAAGTAATGTCTCTGCTTTTTAATATGCTGTCTAGGTTGGTCATAACTTTTCTTCCAAGGATCAAGAGTCTTTTAATTTCATGGCTGCAGTCACCATCTGCAGTGATTTTGGAGCCCAAAAAGAAAGTCTGTCACTGTCTCTATTGTTTCCCCAACTATTTGCCATGAAGTGATGGAACCAGATGCCATGATCTTAGTTTTCTGAATGTTGAGTTTTAAGCCAACTTTTTCACTCTCCTTTTTCACTTTCATCAAGAGACTCTTTAGTTCTTCTTTGCTTTCTGCCATAAGGGTAGTGTCATCTGCATATCTGAGGTTATTGACATTTCCCCCAGCTATCTTGATTCCAACTTGTGCTTCATCCAGCCCAGAGTTTCTCATGATGTATTCTGCATATAAGTTAAATAAGCAGGGTGACAATATACAGCCTTGATGTACTCCTTTCCTGATTTGGAACCAGTCTGTTGTTCCATGTCCAGTTCTAACTATTGCTTCTTGATCTGCATACAGATTTCTCAGGAGGTAGGTCAGGTGGTCTGGTATTCCCATCTCTTTCAGAATTTTCCACAGTTTATTGTGATCCACACAGTCAAAGGCTTTGGCATAGTCAATAAAGCAGAAGTAGGTGTTTTTCTGGAACTCTCTTGCTTTTTCGATACTCCAACGGATGTTGGCAATTTGATCTCTGGTTCCTCTGCCTTTTCTAAATCCAGCTTGACCATCTGGAAGTTCACAGTTCACATACTGTTGAAGCCTGGCTTGGAGAATTTTGAGCATTACTTTACTAGCAAGTGAAATGAGTGCAACTGTGTGGTAGTTTGAGCATTCTTTGGCATGCATATTACCCTATTACATAGATAAAAATAATTAACTTTGCATGCATCTATAAATAAAAACCGATATTAGAAGTGGCAGTAAATTGTTCAGAAATTTCATGAGCTGTGTGGAATAAGGAACTTTTGCATCATAAAGGGCCTCAGAAGTTACGTAATTCAACACCTTCATACACTGCAACTTCTATTGCTACCTCAATTCTGGGCTCCAAAGGAAGAGGATGTTCAAAGGCACAAGGGATGAAATAACTTTTATATTCCAGGAATTGCAGGTAGTTTCCTTGGCTGAAGCAACAAATTGGGAGATGGGGAGATAAGTTCCAAGAGGAGGGCAGAGTTACAGCAATTCCTAAAGTCCTTGGTGTCATTTTGGAAAGATCACTGTCTTAGGAGTCAGAAGACATTGTCTTGAAAACTGCCACAAATTTCCTCATCTCTCTGGTCCTCAGTTTTCTCATTTGTATTAAGAGAAATAAATGATCACAAAGGTAACTTTGAATTCTCAAAATCTTGATTTTTATGTAATTCCAACCAAGCCAGCTCCCCATGAACATGGCACTTGTCCTGTCATGCTCACTAGTATAACCCCAAGAGCTTATGCATTGGCTCTCGGACAGGAGGCTTTGATAATCATTGAGTAATGAAAAAATTTATGTTGGTAGAATGTTTGGTTCGTTGTTTACAAAGCTGTTAAATTCATACATTTTGAGTAATTAGACCTTTCATGATATCATCAATAGTTAATACATATAACCATATTACAGGTTACTACAAGAATTAAAAGTGGCATATATATCTCAATATTCTGAAATACACTAGAATAAATAGGACAATGCTATGATTCTAGATCCATAATGGGTATTTTACTACTATTATGCTTTAAATAAATTGATAATAACTGCACATAGAAGAAAGTAAAGAGGATACAGATTTAAGAGAGCAGTATATTTAAATTTTATGCCAGTTTTCTGTCTTTCTATAAGACATCTATTTTTTGCTGCTTCTTTCAAAACAAAAAGAGAAGCTATTAATGTGTGATCTTGGATTATCTCCATTGTCATTTTGATATGTGGCAGTTTTCTGTCTTATGTCACAACTATAGAATAATTTAAACACAAAAGTTTCTTTTATTTAATACTGTTATAAGCATTGAAATACTAATGTGTTCTTGTCATTAAATATATATAGCTACATGGGACTGTTCTCCCATTGGGTCATTCTGAAATTGATTTTCTACCTTGGGCTAACAACAGTGGACAAATGTTAAATGAAAATCAATCACTTTGATTTAAATCAGCTAAATATACTCCTTTTATTAAGTGGTCTTTTCCCCTACAGCTAACTAGAAGACAAATAACATTTGTTTTGATCTTTAGCCTTTGAACACTTTTAACAGAAAACTCTGAGGACAATGGTTTGATTGCAATTTTATTGTAATGTTAAAATTATCTTATTCTTGATTGGATAAAAGTAGTTTTAGATATTTGTAAATAGAAAATTCTTAATATTACTTAACCACAATTTCTTAGACTTTTAATATTTCAAATCTATGTCAGAAATATCTCATTATGAATACAACATGGATATAAATAGTAACATGTTACTGGGAAATACTAGAACGTAGCAAGACATGATTTTTCCAGTTGTCATGTATGGATGTGAGAGCTAGATCATAAAGAAGGCTGAGTGCTGAAGAATTGGTGCTTTTGAACTGTGATGTTGAAGAAGACTCTTGAGAGTCCCTTGGACTGCAAGGAGATCAAACCAGTCCATCCTAAGGGAAATCAGTCCTGAATATTCATTAGAAGGACTGATGCTAAGCTTAAGCTCCAATACTTTGGCCACCTGATGTGAAGAACTGACCTACTGGAAAAAACCCTGATGCTGGGAAAGATTGAAGGTGGGAGGAGAAGGGGACGACAGAGGATAAGATGGTTGGATGGCATCCACCAACTCGATAGACATGTTTGAACAAGCTCTGGGAGTTGGTGATGGACAAGGAGGCATGGCATGCTGCAGTCCATGGGGTCACAAAGAGTTGGATACAACTGAGCTACTGAACTGAGCTGACTGAGAAAGACTTGGAAACAGTAATTTTTAATTTCATATTTGCAACTAGAAAAGATAAATCAGGAAAGACCCCAATGTAACATATGCCTAGATTAACTACATTTATGTTGGGACAGTGTCAGGATCCAAAACTGTGATGGCTTGTATAGAAAGTCAAAACTTGAAGAATATGCTTAACTAAAAAATTAAGCTAGTTCTATGGAAGTCAGTGTACATGGCCATCACTTCTAATATCATCAGTAATGAAAAAACAGCATAATCTATACAGCAGCAGCTATGTGCCAGGCACTATGCTAGTGACCTTGTATGTGTCACCATAATTCTCAAAGCAACTCACTTTCCTTATTCCCATGCTTATGAATAAGGAAACTGAGGATCAGAAAGGTCAGATAAGTTGTTAGCGTCACACAGAGGAGTAGTGAGTGAGGGGTGTTGACTTGGTTTGAACTTTAGGTTATAGGAAAATTTAGTGTACTGTTTAAATTCTACTTTATGTTTTAAAGTTAATTGGCCAGTTATATAGACATGCATTCAGTGTTTTAGTTACAATTTATAGACCAGTGCATTGAACTGATGAAATTAAATTGCAAAGTCCAATATAGAAATGGGAATTACTAGTCAACTGTTTAAATAACATAGGAATCACTAGTGACTATTTAGATACAGTATACCCAGCATGTATATGTAAAGTATTTTAATTACATTTTTAAAATATTGGGGTCACAAAATTATGTGTGGATTTACTTGGGGGCACTTTTCAGGTATTATGGAGGGGCCAAGAATAAGGAATAAGTATAAAACATTTTCTTTTCAAAAAGAAGTGAGATGTAATTAATGGTAGAAAATATAGTGACTGATTAATCTTAATATTAAACTTTTACAAATCAATGGTTATTTCTGATCTGTAAAATCAAACTAAAAAATTCCATCCAGAGATTATGACACAATTCCAAGTTATATTTTCTAAATGTGCTTCATATCAAAACTCATATTCACTAAAGAAAGGCCATAATTTTTAGTTTAGGATGCTGTTGGCACAGTCGTATAATTTATTGTTTAGAATCCCTCTTAAAATCTTGTTTTCAGAATATTTCATCATCATTTTCGACTTCAGTTAAATATTTATTGAGTCTACTGTTTATTTCCTCGATCATTTTCTCTTGCTTGAGCTCTCATTTTGATCTATGGAGCAACCGATTCCACTTGTCAAATTTATCCCTTGATCTAGCTGCAAATAGTGTGCCCCAAATCATCCTACACGAGCCCACTAAAATGGTTTTTAAAGTGTCTTCTAAGGTACATTAGTGAAAATTGAAGCAAACAGGCTGTCAACCATTACTTTTAAGACAGATTCCTAGCATGCAAGTATCAGGAGCTGAAGGCTGACGTTTGCAGGTTGATAGCTACAGTGTAGTGGTGCAAGTGGGCCTTACGTACCTTCCACTTCACACGGTGAGCCCAGGGTTTCCTCGTCATAAAACTGGCTTTGATGAGGCATCTAGAAAGACCTTCATGACATGGCTCGCTGACATTATCATTACAACCGTCGTTGTTGTTATTTTGCTGAGAAAATACCTTCTTAACAAATTTTGAGAAATACTCTTTCCCTTATTTCTCAGATACCGTTCTATGTGTTCCCCCTCATATAAACTACTAATATTAAAATTAATACTAATGATAATTTATGTAACTGAAGGCATGAGAACAGTGTCCTTATAAACTATGTGTTTTTTTTTTAATATAATTTTATTTATTTATTTTTGGCTGTGCTGGGTCTTCACTGCTGCTCAGGCTTTTCTCTAGTTGCAGAGAGCAGGGGCTACTCTCTTGTGGAGCATGGTCTTCTCATTGCGGTGACTTGTTGTAGAGCACAGGCTCTAGGGCACGTGGACTTCAGTAGTTGCAACACGTGGGCTCTTTAGTTGTGGCTCCTGGGCGCTAGAGCACAGACTCAGTAGTTGTAGCTCATGGGTGTAGTTGCTCTATGGCATGTGGGATCTTCCCAGATGAGGGATCGAACCCCTGTCTCCTGCCTGTAAGGCAGATTCTTTCCCACTGAGCCACCAGGGAAGCCCTAAACTATGTTTTAAAGCCTAGTTTATTATATTGATAGTAAACAGTTTTTCTAATGCTTTATAAACATTTACTGATTTGTTTCTAAAATCTTTTTATAGGAATAAGAAATAGGGAAAACTATGGAATAGTTAATGGCATTAATGAAACTATATGGTCTATAAGACTGCTGGTAGATATCTTTGAATTTAAAAATTATTAATGCTAGAGTTTTTCTTTTTTATGTGTTGGAAAATATGCATTTAAACATGTTTCTCACTTTTGGTTGAAATGCTTTTCAGTAAAATTAGGCTGAAAGGAAAATGAACTATATTATTGTCAATAGACTCTTTTATCTTAATTAAGAGAAACATTTAAAAAAATTAATGTGACTTAAAAAATTACTTCTTGTCCCTAACCTTCTAATAATTTATGATCTATTTGGAGTAGAGGATAAAGTAAAGCCTCAAAAATTATAATTCAAAGCAAAGTAAGCAAAATTCATTTAAAAACAAATATAAAAAAATAAAACCCATTGTACATTCTGGATGGATTCTAATTTCTACTTTAGCTTTCCACTCCAATTTTTGTATGGCCTTCAGATATATGATAGTGATGATTTTGATAAATACTATATTTGGAGAATTAATATTGCTGCTTTAATTCTTAGTAATACATGCACAAAGATATTACAGATAATCTATACTATATATTAATGCAGCAAATAAAAGTGTAAAATATGTATCAGTTCAGTTCCATTGCTCAGTCGTGTCTGATTTTTTGCAACCCCATGGACTGCAGCACGCCAGGCTTCCCTGTCCTCACCATCTCCCCGAGCTTGCTCAAACTCATGTCCATCAAGTCGGTGATGCCATTGAACCATCTCATCCTCTGTCGTCCCCTTCTCCTCCTGCCTTCAGTCTTTCCCAGCATCAGGGTCTTTATGTCTACACAGTTATAATTTCACATCAAATGGTAGTTTGACAAAATTAGCTAGAATTAGACTGTAAGAGGCATAAAAATAGTAACTTTTTTCTTGAGCACCTTGTGTTTTTAAGTAGTCTTTGAGCTCCCAAAATATTTGGTAAATAGTCTTCAGTAAATTTTTGATCTATTCAAAGGATCAAGAATACATATATAGAAAATAAAATAATGAGGTATTTAAATATCAGTTCAAGGCAGTAACAAGAGATGTAGCTAATGTGTTGTCTAATTAATTTCCAAATGAATGGTCTAGACTTTAATTGCTATTTGAGTTATCAGGGACGAGCACTTCAGATGAGGAAATAAGATGACAGTTTATAGGGGAAGAAAGGTTTGAATTAACCTTGAAGGATTTGTACCGGTAGAGAAGACAAAAAAGTTCACATGTGTTCCAGGACAGTGGCTCAACTATATGCTTTAGTCACTTCCAAGTTACATGTTGGGAAATAATGGGGAATAAATATATGTCATATCCATTTCTGAGGGTTTCAGTATATTAGATTAACATTTAGCACTTAATATCCAGCAAGTATTTCATTGTGCTGTTTATCAAGCTTTTCATTTTTACATTTTTTTAATGTGGACCATATGAAATCCCATAGAGAGAGGAGCCTTGTGGGCTACAATCCATGGAGTCTCAAAGAGTTGGATAGGACTGAGCACACATGCTTGTGTACACACACACACACACGCACACATACATTTTAAGTCATTACTGAATTTGTTTCAATATTACTACTCTTTTATGTTTTAGTTTTTCGACCACAAGGCATGGGGGCTCTTAGCTCCCCAACCAGGGACTGAACCTACAACTTTGTCTTAATCACTGGACTGCCAGGGAAATCCCCTCAAGCTTTTTAAAGTTTTACCCCACCAGACAAAAACGTTTTATTCAGTTTTGCTTTCTAGTTCTGTATTAGGACCTCATGGAAACAATTTTTTAAAGAGTATTAGCTTCACAACCTAAATGTCCATTGACAGATGAATGGATAAAGGAGATGGGGAATGTGATAAAATATTACTCAGTCATAAAAAGGAACACAATTGGGTCATTTGTAGAGATGTGGATGGACCTAGAGTCTGTCATACCCAGTGAAGTAAGTCAGAAAGAGAAAAACAAATATTGTATATTAATACATATATATATGGAATCTAAAAAAATGGTGCACATGAACTTATTTGCAGGGAAGAAATAGAGATGCAGACATAGAGAACAGACGTGTGGATACAGGGGAAGGTGAGGGGGGGACGAATTGGGAAAGTAGGATTGACATGTATCCACTACCATGTATAAAACAGGTAACTAGTAGGAAGCTGCTGTGTAGCACAGGGAGCTCAGCTCCATACCCTGTGATGACCTACAGGGCAGGGATCAGGGGGTGAGGGTGGGAGGAAGTAGACACACACACACACACACACACACACACACGGGGTGAGGATGGGAGGAAGTAGACACACACACACACACACACACACACACAGGGGGTGAGGGTGGGAGGAAGTAGACACACACACACGGATCAGGGGGTGAGGGTGGGAGGAAGTAGATACACACACACACACACGTGATTCACTTCATTGTGTAGCAGAAACTAGCACAACATTGTAAAGAAATTCTACTTCAGTTTTTTTTAAAAAATAGTATTAGGTTCATGACAGATAGTGTACTCTTGGATAGATTGAGGGAAAGATCAGGAGGCTGGACTAATGCAGGAACCACCAAGTGAGGGCACCAACTGGGGCAAGGGACAGTGGGATTCCAACAGAATGGAAATAGAGTGGAAAATGGGCTTCTAACAGCACTTGGTCACTAAGGGGAGCTAGATGTGTGACAAGGAGAATAAAGAAAAGCAGAAGGCCCTGAGGATGGTGCCATGGAATTGAGCTTGAGGAAAAAATTGGAAATGCCAGTGGAAAGTTAGAAATACTGGTTTGGGGAAAAAAATCAGACCTGGACATGAAGATTGGAGAGGTTCCTTAAATAGTTGAAACTATGTTTAAGAGACTGAGGATTGGTTTTCTCCTTCTTTAATATTGGGTATTTTCTTTCTTGTGAATCAAAACTGGCATCTGGTTTAATTTTTAAAAATTAGAATTAGCATCCCATCCTCTCCTTGGTATAGATTTGTATTTTCCAAATCTTCAGCATTTTTGATAACATGAAATATATAGAAACTGAGGTACTATTGGAATAATTTACAGTGGAGGGTGGGTCAGCAGAGGGAATGAGAGAAAAAGGGAAAATAAATATGGGATTTGGTTTGAAAAATTCTGAAACTATTAACTTGCTCCAGCTATTTTCAGCAGCTTAGTTCCTTTTTATTATTAATTTTTATTGGAGGGTAGTTGCTTTACAATGCTGCGTTACTTTCTACTGTGCTGGCAGAATGAATCAGACGTACATATTCCCTTTTGGACTTCCCATTCAGGTCACCACAGTGCATTAAGTAGAGTTCCCTGTGCTACAGAGTGAGTTCTCATTAGTTATCAAGAAATATGTCAATAGATTTGTAGCTACTGGCGATGTAACCCTTTTTCTCTTGAAGCAGTGGGAGTTTCATAAATCCATGAGGAAATAGAGAGGAGAGACCGTGGGTTCTTGTAAACCAGTGTATCTGAAAGTAGTGTTAAAGAATGATGTGAATGATGATATTGGATGTTTTGAAAGGAATAGTCCAGATAGTAACTTCTGAAGTCTTAGAGTAGGGGAAGAGTGTGAATGAAGATATAATAATGGAATTTTTGATTATTTTCTGCAACTGTTTCTAAGATTGATGATCCAACAGAGAGTTTTGGGATGATCATTTAGCTTAAAAAATGTGAAGTGATACTGAATAAAGTAATGAATATTGAGTGGGAATTTTTTAAGAATGGAAGTTTTCTAGTTGTTTTACAGACTTAGTTGTAATCATGCATATTCAGAGGACAACAATGATATGATAGCTGTTCTAGTCCTTTCCTTATCCTAGAATTTTGAATATAATCATCAGTTTTTTGCCTCATTTTTAAATATCGGACCATAATTCATAAATTATAGTGTTTGTAAAATTGATGTCTTTTCATCAAATCTTGGTAGGAATGATACATGTTCACTAACAGAAAGCAATTTAGATTTGACCAACTTGTTCAATGGCTTAGGAGATAACTAACACTTAATTTATACTG
Source organism: Moschus berezovskii (assembly GCF_049115385.1). Lineage (NCBI taxonomy): Eukaryota > Metazoa > Chordata > Mammalia > Artiodactyla > Moschidae > Moschus > Moschus berezovskii. The sequence goes on along the minus strand of NC_142464.1, from coordinate 104,052,194 downwards.
TCTATGTGCCCACTATGTAACATTCATTTTTCACTATTGTCCTCATAAAAAGTAAATTCTCCATTATGCACACACACAGGATGTTAAAAAAAGATTAAACAGCTGGCAAGTGGTAAAGTTTAAACTCAGAGTTTGATGATATCAAAGTTGTCATGTAAATTACACTGGAGTTAGTGACTTGTAGAGGTATAATCTACCAAGAAGTAAATTCTTGGGGGTACTAAGGACACTGAGATTTTATGTGCATGTTACTGTATATAGTATTACTTATTTTTTAACCTGCAGTATTGGCTTGTACTTTCCCAGGAAGGACCTCTGTAGAGACAGGGATTATGGCAGTATGGTCACCCACCTGGGACGGTGACAGCTGCTGCAGCTGAATCCAGCCCTTGTCATCATTAATGACCTGCATTTGACACTTTATCCCAGCCATCCTTGTTTAGTGTACAATGTATTGCATTAGAATAATTACTACCTGTCATCCTCTATTTAACAGACAGCTCTTAGTCATCGCAGACGTGTAAGTGTCATGTGATAATATGCCAAGCCCATCTTAGCTCCTGTGTTCTCATCTTGTTTGTGGATACCTGTGTCCTCTGCGTTTCCTTTTTTCTCATGATATTTAAATACGTTTTATACCTCAGTTGAAGTATTTTCATTCTTTCACTCACATGGAAAGGATTCATCTCCTTAGTTTTTAAATACTAGCCAGACATTTATGAAGGGATAATATTTCCTGAACATAAAACATGGCCAAGGGATTTAGAGTGGTTATTTGTCCTACTGAAAATACTGGAGAGCTAGAGTAGAAGAAGGAGTGGTAGTGCTGACCCAAAGGAAGGATGAGGAGCAAATTTAAAAGGTATAGATCATGTACAGAAGGTACTATAGTGCCTGATTAAAAACTTTGCTTTAATTTAAAGATCTTGAGTTACTTGCAAGGACAGTTTCCTCCCTCTCTTCCTCCCTTTTGTCTTCGCATTTACTTTGAGAACACATGGGAGATTCACTATCTTACTGAAATGGAAAGGTTTTCTATCATGATTTTACATCATCAAAATATTATTACATATTTATTTGAATGTGTTTAGAAATTCCTTTGTCTCAGAGTTTGAAGACTGTTACTTTCTTTTTTTGACTTGTATTATCTTTGTTTTGCTTTAGATGCATAGGTATCTGTTTTGGCTTATTTTACTTAGGACAGTTAATCTAAAATGTGCTTCTGAATTTTTATGTATCTTAATTTGACCCTTAAAGAAAGCAAAATGTCATGCCTGAAATTTGGAATAACACATGTCTTGTATTCATTATATGATATGCCCCAGCTTATCGTCAAAAGACCAGGTTCAAATATCAGCTTTTGAATTTTCCAACTGATTGGCCCTCAGCAAGTTGTATAATCTCTGAACCTTTTTATTAAAAGAACTTTTCAACTGAGGCTTTTTATCTGAATCAGAGAACAGAGAAAATAATTGAAGGAATTATTTTCTCATTCTTCCAAGGATGCTACACAACTCACAGGCTCGGGTGAGAAGTTAGCTTATCATATACAATAGATGGCTCCAGAGGTGTTAGTGCACTTACAAAACCCTGGTTGAGAAAGGCTAACGAAGATAAAAAATTGCACTCTACATATTTTCGCCACTACTTTTCTCACTAACTGAGAAAAAACTTTGGCTTTGTAAGCTAGAGGTGAATTCATTCAAGTAGCAATTTATTTTCTTTAATTCCCAGATTACCACTCAGTGAAAAGGAGATTTCTCTGAAGCTAAAATTTCTCAAATATGTACTTTCTGGATAAAGTATAACTGTATAGCAATAATAAACAGAGAGGACAGGACAGAAATCTGGTTTTAGATGGTCTTATCTTTTTCATATATTAGTGAAATACCAAGGTTATATATACATTATATTAAGTTTGGAAAGCAACAGTGTTTAGAGCTTTGTAATATTTACTGATAAGATATTTAAATAATTATTGTGCATGCCTATACATTTTTGCAGTAAGTTGTATCATCACTCAAAAGTGACCTTGTTAGGTGAGGGGGAAGGCAAGAGAGACATCCAGTGCCTCTTGAGAACAAGTGGAGTGATGCGTATCAGGAGCAGACACTAAAGATTTATTGTCTGTGGCAAAGGAAACACAGATCTCTGCTTGTGCAATAAGTGTTTTTGACATCGCCCACAGTGAAAGGTGATTGGAAGCTGTAGGTTAGAAAACGTTCTGCTGGTGCACAATGATAAATATTTTTAGGTCATTGTTTTCATTATGAGTTTGTCTTGCTATTTAGTCTCTGTGGCACTGAAAACATGAATGATGGTTAGGCTAAACCAATCCTTGTTGTAAATAGGACCTTGCTACCTACATAATCAGATTTACCTAATTGAACCAATATGCCGGAGTAGATTTGGTTATGAGAGGAGGTAGCAACGCAGAGCAGCGTGATTATTATTTTTTCTTCCAATTTCATATTTTGCTTATGAGTACTTTCTTCCCTGTTTACGTATGCTAGTTTAAAATAAGAGAAATGTGGACAGCTGCAAGTAAAAGAAGGGAATCAGAGCATTCTCTAATACAGTATACAAAAAAATAAATTCAAAATGGATTAAAAACCTGAATGGTAAGACTAAAATTCCTAGAGGAAAACATAAAATACTCTTTGACATAAACCATAGCAATATTTTTTGGATCTGTCTCCTAACGCAAAGTAAATAAAAGCAAAAATAAACAAATGGGACTAATTATACTTAAAAACTTTTGCACAGCAAAGGAGAGGATCAATAAAATGAAAAGACAACCTACTGAATGAGAGAAAATACTTGCAAATTTTATGACCAATAAGGGGTTAATATCCAACATATATAAGCAATAAACAAACTCAATATCCAAAAAACCAAACAACCCAATTAAAAAATGGACTGAAAAACTGAATAAACATTTTTCCAAACAGGAATTGCAGATAGCCAACAGGCACATGAAAAGATACTCAATGTCACTAATCAACAGGGAAATGCAAATCAAAACCACAATGAAATATCACTTCACACCTGTCAGAATAGCTGTCATCAAAAAGAACACAAATAACAAATGTTGGTGAGGAGGTAGAATAAAGAAACTCTTGTACATTGGTGGGAATGTAAATTGGTACAGCCATTGTGTAAAACAGTATGAAAATTTCTCAAAAAGACTAAAATTAGAACTACTATTCAGCTCAGTTCAGTTCAGTCGCTCAGTCGTGTCCGACTCTTTGCGACCCCATGAATCACACCACGCCAGGCCTCCCTGTCCATCACCAACTCCCGGAGTTCACTCAAACTCATGTCCATCGAGTCGGTGATGCCATCCAGCCATCTCATTCTCTATCGTCCCCGTCTCCTCCTGCCCCCAATCCCTCCCAGCATCAGAGTCTTTTCCAGTGAGTCAACTCGTCGCATGAGGTGGCCAAAGTATTGGAGTTTCAGCTTTAGCATCAGTCCTTCCAATGTGAGCCAGCAATTCCACTCCTAGGTATATATCTGGAAAAAAAAGTAATTTGAAAAGATACACATATCCCAGTGTTCACAGAAGCCCTGTTTACAATTTCCAAGATGTGGAAACAACCTAAATGTTCATCAACAGATGAATGGATGAAAATGTGGTGTATATATCCAGTGAAACACTACTCAGCCATAAAAAATGGAATTTTGCATATGCAGCAACATGAAGAGACTTGGAGGGGTATTGTACTAAGTGAAATGAGGCAGAGAATGACAAATACTGTATGATATCACTTAAATGTGGAATCTAAAAGACAATAGCCTAGTGAATATAATAAAAAATTATCTGACTCACAGAAATAGAGAATAAACTAGAGGTTACAGTTGGGAGATGGAAAGAGCAATATCGGGGTAGGAAATTAAGAGATGCAAACTACTATGTATAAAATAAATAAGGTAGAAAGACATACTGTACAACATTTTATAATAACTTAAAGGGACTAAATAACCTTAAAAATTGTGAGTCACTATATTTTGCACACCTTTAGTATATAATATTATACATTAACTATATTTCAGTAGAAACTTTTTAAATAAAAATAAAACAAACGTGAATAATCTACTTGCCCTGAAATTTGGAGAGAGAACAATTCTAATGGGAAGAACCACTTTACCTTAGGGTGGCCATTCTCATTAGTCTTAAAATAGCCCCATCTAGCTGAGAAGTTGGAGAAGGAAATGGCAACCCACTCCAGTGCTGTTGCCTGGAGAATCCCAGGGACGGCAGAGCCTGGTCGGCTGCCGTCTACAGGGTTGCACAGAGTCGGACACGACTGAAGCGACTTAGCAGCAGCAGCAGCAGCAGCTGAGAAGTAGAGATTACAATTCAGTCATTATAGTCGGTTCCTATTTGCTTCTAGCAGAATAAGTAGGCATCTCACATATAGAAGAGGCTCATAGCAGTTTTGAATATTGTCTCACATGGCTATATAAATCCTTACTTTACTGAGAAAAGAGAGAAAGCACTGTGCCTTTTTTATTTTATACGATATCTAGATCCTAAGGTTTAGGGATAAGGACTTTAGCTGACAGGACATAAACTGTCTGGTATAGATCTTCAGATAGTATTAATATTCTAAAAAAGGAATGCCTTCGATTAAAAAACAAAAACAGAGGTTGGTTAAGCTTATTACCGTTTCACAGCCTTTATTTATTTCTGGCTGCGTTGGATCTTTGTTGCTACTCAGGGCTTTCTCTAGTTGCTGTGTGTGGGCTTGTCATGGTAGTAGCTTCTCTCCTTGCCAAGCATAGGCTCTAGGCACGCGAGCTTATTAGTTGCTCCACGGCATATGAAATCTTCCCAGACAAGGGATTGAACCCACGTCAGCTGCATTGGCACACGGATTCTTAACAACTGGACCACCAGGGAAGTCCCTCTTTTCTTATTTTTTAAATGATGGACAGTTCATGAGGACTGGATTTTCTCTGAAGTTTCCATAGTAATAGAATAGGATCTGGGTGTGCAAAGGCTTTTTAACCTGAAGCTCCAAAAATTTCATGGAATTGGTTGAGGCCTCTGTTGAAACTGAAACACAAAACAAATTCTCTCCTTGTCCAATTCGATGTTCTTCACAGAAACAAGGGTTGTTTCTGACAGTGCTGCCCAGTAAACATTCTGCACACAGATGTTCATCTTAGTGTGTTCACAGGGGTGTATGACTTAACTGATTTATGATGCCTGGGTTCCATTCGTGGTTGTATGGTTTACTCTGTGCCCTTAAGCACATTCTCAGGCTCTCTAAAGCTCATTTTCCTTTTTAAAAAATATTTAAAACAAGAATTATTTCATAATAGCACTACCACCCCTGCTTACGGAAGATTAGATGAGATAGTGAAGCACATAGGCCCAGTGACTGAAATCCAGGAAGTTCTTAATAAATATTTGCTGTTATATACTTATTATATTTCCAAATTTGGCAGCCTCTGCTTCTCAGTTTCATTCTCACTCTACATTTTTACCACTTCATATATAGCCTGCTTTCAGCTTTTAAAATTTTTATTTTTAAAAATTTTAGTGGATAAATCTGGGTATATATTTATGTGTAAGAACAAATATGTTAAGATAGGGCCTATTTGTGATTAGCAAAGTAAATTAGGCTCCAATTGGTATAATTCAGACCTTTCTGACTGCATGGGGCTCCTTCACTCATTCTTCTTCTACCAGAAGTTTGATGGCTGAGGCTCCTGGAAGAGTTCCAAGTGAGGTCCACAAAAGCAAGTCTGAAGTGGCTGTGATTCAAAGGGATCTAGGGAAAACTGAGTATTTTGATTTCAACTTGTATTGAGAATCTCAGATCAATAGATAGTAGGTTTATAAGATGAAAAACATCAATACTCCAATAAAAATCTCCCCTATAAAATATGTTCCAAATATTAAAGATATCTGTATTAAAATCTTTCTATGTAGTTATGGAATTCAGATGGTAAATTCTCTTATGGTAATTACTATCAAATAATCATATTTTGATTTGCTAAATGGATAAGCAGAAGGACCTAAGCACTTCTTTCTTGGCCTTTTAAAAATTTATAATTCAGTGTATAGAATAAGCTTAGAAAATAACACATTCTTTTCTGGACGAATCCAAAATATCTATCTGTATTACATCAAACTGGTAGCAGAAGTAATCTGTTAGTCGCTCAGTCGTGTCCTACATTTTGCAATTCCATGGACTGTAGCCCACCAGTCTCCTCCGTCCCTATGATTCTCCAGGCAAGAATGGCATGAGTTGCCATTTCTTCTCCAGGGGATCTTCCTGACTCAGGGACTGAACCAAGGTCTCCTGCATTGCAGACAGATTCTTTACTGTTTGAACCACCAGGGAAGCCCATCAGATTAAGTACTTCTCAAATGCTGAATAAAAGGTTTCTGCATTTCCGTAAATGCCCCAGGGTTCTAAAATAAGCAATATCTTTCTTCATAAAAAAGAAAACATAAAATTGCCTCCTTGGCATTAAGTCATATGAATACCCTGCTTAATTTTGTGAAGTTATTACATGTAAAACACTTAGAACATTGCCTGGCATGAAGTCAGTGTTCAATCAGTGTTAACATGTGTTTGAGCCATTAGTAACAGTAACAGTACATAGGAAATCAGTGCACTTCTTCCAATAAAATGATATAAGATGGATGGTGGTTGACTTACAAATCTGGAAGTTGAAACTGTAATGGGAATTTTGAGGAATATGATTATTCCATGTTGAGGTTAACAACTACTCCATAAAATAATTGGGGAGTATATTCCTAAACAAGGGATTTTCATATTGGACTTTTGTACATATTTCTTAACATACCGAGTTTTCTCATTGGGCAAGAAATCACCACCTGATTGCTTTCTCATCTTTCCTTTCCGTGGGCAATTCTCTGTAGTATAAATGTGAAGGGGGCCAAGGGAAGCCCACACTCATCACCGAGGTAGCTCTATCATGGGCCAGTCTATCTCCAATGAAGCTGCTTGAAACTAAGCCTAGATTTGAGTTAAATAATTCAAGTCATGTTTGTAAAAACCAGCATTATCTGTTTGAAAAGCACTTAGGCTTCATTTTATGAAGTTTAAGAATAGAAAATTATAGTGTCACTAGGCAATTTCAAAACAACTCTAATTTTAAGTGAACTTCTCTGTCTTCCTTTTCGCAGGAGTCACTCTGCTGAAACCTCCAGCTCTAGGGCAAAAAGCCTGAGCTAGAAGGAAGGAGAATCAGAGGGGCAGGAGACCCTGGCAGCAGGGGTGGACATGCTTAATGTATTTAAAAGATTAATAGCCTATTGAAATTAAAATGGCCAATACAAAGCATGCTGTTCCACACTCACAAATGTATGTGTAACAACCATATGGGCGCCAGCATTAGGCCAGTGGCTTGCTTTTCTGTTGTGACAGGCATAGAGTAGGACTTTTTAATTCTGAAGGCTGAACGAAATACCTTTTATTTGTCACACAAATTGGAAATATACACATAAGTACCAGAACTCATGTTCACATTTTTTTTAATCTCCCAAGTAGTACAGTACATCATTTTTTTGGTGTGGTGCCAGAATTGGATACTGTAAAAATCTGAACGTTTTTCTCCTACTGCAGCAGTTTAAAATGGTCTTGTGATTTAGTGACTTTTAATGAGTATAATTGTAGTAATTATCCCTATATATAATACAATATATTAACCACCATGAATAACAAAGTAGCAATCCTGAAGGTAATGTCCTCCTTTGTCAGCATCATTCGCATTTTTCTGTAGGGACTGAATTGCTTATAGAGAGTTTGGCATGAAAAGGCAGAAACATTTTGGATACATTTAATGAGCTTGAATTCTAGACCTCTCTTCTCTTTCTTGCTTTTCTGTTACTGTTTTGTGGCTCACAGAGATATCCTCTGGAGTAAAATATTTTGTAATTTGTATGAGCAACACTAGTGGTGGTAGGGTTTGCAAAGCCTCTGGCAGGTCTTAATTGACTTGATTCAAACTAAGAAGTGAATGACACTCTGCTTTCATACTTAGCAGGAGAACTTACCATTTTGTTCAGTGTTCTTTCCTTATGGTAGTTTGAGCATTCTTTGGCATTGCCTGTCTTTGGGATTGGACTGAAAACTGACCTTTTCCAGTCCTGTTGCGACTGCTGAGTTTTCCAAATTTGCTGGCATATTGAGTGCAGCACTTTCACAGCGTCATCTTTCAGGATTTGAAATAGCTCAACTGGAATTCCATCACCTCCATTAGCTTTGTTCGTAGTGATGCTTCCTAAGGCCCACTTGACTTCACATTCCAGGATGTCTGGCTCTAGGTGAGTGATCACACCATCGTGCTTATCTGGGTCATGAAGATCTTTTTTGTACAGTTCTTCTGTGTATTCTTGCCACCTCTTCTTAATATCTTCTGCTTCTGTTAGCTCAGCTCAGCTCAGCTCACTCAGTCGTGTCCGACTCTTTGCGACCCCATGAATCACAGCACGCCAGGCCTCCCTGTCCATCACCAACTCCCGGAGTTCACTCAAACTCATGTCCATCCAGTCGGTGATGCCATCCAGCCATCTCATTCTCTGTCGTCCCCTTCTCCTCCTGCCCCCAATCCCTCCCAGCATCAGAGTCTTTTCCAGTGAGTCAACTCTTTGCATGAGGTGGCCAAAGTATTGGAGTTTCAGCCTCAGCATCAGTCCTTCCAATGAATACCCGGGACTGATCTCCTTTAGAATGGACTGGTTGGATCTCCTTGCAGTCTGCTTCTGTTAGGTCCCTACCAATTCTGTCCTTTATTGAGCCCATCTTTACATGAAATGTTCCCTTGGTATCTCTAATTTTCTTGAAGAGATCTCTAGTCTTTCCCATTCTATTGTTTTCCTTTATTTCTTTGCATTGATCACTGAGGAAGGCTTTCTTATCTCTCCGTGCTATTCTTTGAAACTCTGCATTCAAATGGGAATATCTTTCCTTTTCTCCTTTGCTTTTTGCTTCCCTTCTTTTCACAGCTATTTGTAAGGCCATCCTTATGGCAGAAAGTGAAGAACTAAAGAGTCTCTTGATGAAAGTGAAAGAGGAGGGTGAAAAAGTTGGCTTAAAACTCAACATTCAGAAAACTAAGATCATGGCATCCGGTCCCATCACTTCATGGCAAATAGATGGGGAAACAGTGGAGACAGTGGCTGACTTTATTTTTCTGGACTTCACAATCACTGCAGATGGTGATTGCAGCCATGAAATTAAAAGATGCTTGCTCCTTGGAAGGAAAGTTATGACCAACCTAGATAGCATCAATTCTTTGGCAATCAGCTTTCTTTACAGTCCAACTCTCACATCCATACATGACCACTGGAAAAACCATGGCGTTGATTAGACGGAACATTGTTGGCAAAGTAACGTCTCTGCTTCTTAATATGCTATCTGCTGCTGCTGCTGCTGCTAAGTCACTTCAGTCGTGTCCCACCAGGCTTCCATCTATGGGGTCACACAGAGTCGGACACGACTGAAGTGACTTAGCAGCAGCAGCAGCAGCAGATAGCATATTAAGAAGCAGAGACGTTACTTTGCCAACAATGTTCCGTCTAATCAACGCCATGGTTTTTCCAGTGGTCATGTATGGATGTGAGAGTTGGACTGTAAAGAAAACTGATTGCCAAAGAATTGATGCTTTTGAACTGTGGTGTTGGAGAAGACTGTTGAGAGTCCCTTGGACTGCAAGGAGATCCAACCAGTCAATCCTAAAAGAAATCAGTCCTGAATATTCATTAGAAGGACTGATGCTGAATCTGAAACTCCAATACTTTGGCCACCTGATGCAAAGCTGACTCATTGGAAAAGACCCTCATGCTGGGAAAGATTGAGGGCAGGAGGAGAAGGGGACGATAGAGGATGAGATGATTGGATGGCATCACTGACTCATGGACATGGGTTTGGGTGGACTCTGGGAATTGTTGATGGACAGGGAGGCCTGGCATGCTGCAGTTCATGGGGTCGCATAGAGTTGGACACGATTGAGTGACTGAACTGAACTGAACTGAACTGAACTGAACTTTCCTTCTGACCATCTCTGTCTAAGTGGACAGCAGTAATGTGTGTTACCAACCTCATGAAATTTTTTCGTGAGGTGTTGAAACAGAAAATTCCTAAAAATAAGGAATGGATAAGGCATCATTGATTAGTGAAAACTAGAATAAAATAGTAACTAAATGTCAAATATCATTTCTTGTTTTCACTGAAAAGCAATGAACTAATCAAAAATATTAGGCATTTTTGAAACACCAACACAAGGCTAGGAGCATGGTTGATGTTCAGTACAAATATTTGGCTTAATAGATCCTTAAGTCATCCAGTTGTACTTTGTCAGTGATTTTGTGATTTCTTTATTTCTGGTTCAGATAATGAAACAGATATCTGTTGTTTAAGAATGTCACACTCCATGCAGTATCTCTATCAGGGTAAATATGAGTTGCAAATTAGAATTGGGAAAAAGTGGCCCAAGTGAATGGCAGAAAAGTCACTTGCAGATAGACAGTTTTCTATGAATTTACTATAGTGAAGTTGTCAGTATAGATATGACTGAAGACATATAATCAGAAACTGGCTGCCTTAGCCTAAACTTCTATGGATATTGCAAATAATCTTCCAGAGAATTTCTTCTGCTTTGCTTTGTGCTATTTTAGATGAGATTGGTTTTCAAGGAATTTAATTTAGCCAAATCTGAATCTTTTGAGCTTTTCCTATTACTGGTAATTGCCTCATTAAGGAACTGAAATGGGCACCTTGTTTTCTTAATACTACTGTTGAGACTATAGTGATTGATTCCTATTCTTTATCACTGAATTAAAAGCTTAATTAAATTTCTGATGTTTTTAAATTTTATAAAATTAAGGCTCCTTCATTTATTAATTTTTTAAAATAAAGAAAAAAGTCACCAACACACTTTTTCTTCTTTATAACAAAGATTTAAATGAGAAATGCCTCCAAATGATTGAATGAGTGCATAGTGAAGTTATTCATTACTTGCCGACTTTGTGTCTAGAATTGCGCAAGAGACAGAAAAATAGAAAATAGAAAGGTAGCTCTTATTCTTGTATAGTAGTGGGTAGGAATATGTGTAAGTGCAAAAGCCATTATACGTCAGAGCGCAATAAATAACCAGAGCTTAAAGTGAATTATTTTAAATATTGTGCAATAATTTTCAAATTAATTGCTCTCTGATTATTTCACATGTTAGTTTTTTTCTTCACTATCCTTTAGTTTTAATGTGAGATTTTTATTTCTTTTGCATCATTCACCAATCTCTGAGACCAATTTGAATACTGTTGAAATATTTCACTGTTTCCATTAGCAGTTATGCTTGAACTTTTATGAGAAAACAAATTTTCGTAAAAGGAAAAGAAGCATTCATTGAATTAGAAAAATGTGAGAACATTTTGGCTCTTCATTTAAGTTTTAGATGTGTGATTAAGGGGAAAACTTTTGTGTGACTCATCGAAGCAGGATTTTAAGTACATTTGTCCCCCATTATCCAGTTTCCAGAGCATTGGTTCCGGAATACAGAATCTGTGGATGCTCAAGTCTTTTATGTAAAATGGTAGTAGTGTTTGCATATAGCCTACACACATCCTCCTGTATATCTTAAATCATCTCCAGATTCCTTATTATACCTAATACAATGTAAATGCTATCTAAATAGCTGCCAGTGCATGGAAATTAAGTTTCACTTTTTGGAAATTTCTGGATTTTTTTCCCGAATATTTTCAGTCTGAGGTTGGTTGAATTTGCCAACGAGGAACCCATAGATAGAGAAATTGTAGGTAGGGAAGGTTGATTACAATGCTACCAATTATAGTACTAATTTAGGAAAGAGAATGGTAGTAGTTTTGAAAGAGAATAGTCAAGTTTTGATGACAGAAGATCTGAAAATAGCAGTTGAATAGCGTTGTGTCATTTAAAAATGTATCTGAATATTGTCATTCAGTCGCTCAGTCATGTCCAACTCTTTGTGACCCCATGGACTTCAGCACGCCAGGCTTCCTGTCCCTCACTGTCTCCTGTCCATGAGTTTGCTGACTCATGTTCACCAAGTTGGTAATGCCATCCAACCATCTTGCCCTCTGTCATTCCCTTCTCCTGCCTTCAGTCTTTCGCAGCGTTAGGGTCTTTTCCAGTGAGTCAGCTCTTTGCATCAGGTGCCCAAAGTATTGGAGCTTCAGTTTCAGTATTAATCCCTCCAATATTTATTCAGAATCGATTTTCTTTAGCATTAACTTGTTTGATCTCCATGTGATCCAAGAGACTCTCAAGAGTCTTCTTCTACACCACATTTCAAAAGCATCAGTGTTCACCTTTGATGATCAGCTTTCTTTATGGTCCAAATCTCACATCCATACATGACTACTGGAAAAGCCATAGCTTTGACTAGATGGACCTTTGTTAGCAAAATAATGTCTCTCCTTTTTAATATGCTGTCTATGTTAGTCATAGCTTTTCTTCCAAGGAGCAAGCATCTTTCAATTTCATGGCTGCACTCACCATCTGCAGTGATTTTGGAGCCCAACAGAGCCCAATGCTACTGTTTCCATTATTTCTCCATCTGTTTGCCATGAAGTGATGGGACCAGATGCCATGAACTTCGTTTTTTGAAAGTTGAGTGTTAAGCCAGCTTTTTCACTCTCATCTTTCACCTTCATCAAGAGGCTCTTTAGTTCCTGTTTGCTTTCCGCCATAAGGGTGGTGTCATCTGCATATCTGAGGTTATTGATATTTCTCCCGGCAATCTTGATTCCAGCTTGTGCTTCATCCAGCCCAGCATTTCTCATGATGCACTCTACATGTAAGTTAAATAAGCAGGGTAACAATATTCAGGCTTGACATACTCCTTTTGCAATTTGGAACTAGTCTGTTGCTCCATGTCCAGTTCTAACTGTACGTGAAATGTATCTGAATAGAGATCAATTAAAAATCCAGCAAAAGAATGAGCTTCTGACTAAATAATTAGGTCATTTATTGTATACGTGTTTAAGAGAAATGATTGAAACAAATTTAAATTCCTTTAAAGAGAAGAATCATGATGGTTCTGACAATGATGTGATTACTCCCTACCTTTAGGACAATGAATAATACTTTAGTTTTAGAATGTGTGGCCTGTAATTAGGTTGTGCGTGCGTGTGTGCTGTCACTTCAGTTGTGTTGCACTCTTTGAGACCTCGTGGACTGTAGCCACCAGGCTTCTCTGTTCATGGAATTTTCCAGGCAAGAATACTGGAGTGGGTTGCTGTGCCCTCCTCTAGGGAATCTTCCCCACCCAGAAATTGAACCCACATCTCTTACCTCTCCTGCATTGGCAGGTGGGTTCTTTCCCACTGGCACCACCTGGGCAGCCTGTGATCAGGTTGCACATGTGTCAAATACTGATACATTTTCTTACAACTTTAGAATGAAATCAGTTCTTGGTGCATTTTATTTTCCAAAACAGGCATTTACCATTTAAGAAGATAGATTCTACTAGAAGCTAAGCCATCTCCTACAAGTAGTTTAACTGAAGTATCACTCTTCAGCGTGGCTCTACAACAACTCGACAGCTATAGAAACGTACTACCTATTAACACAATGAATGTGAAATAGTAAATGTTCCTTCCACAAACAGGTGGCCAACATACACAAGGGTGGACACAGCATTTTCACTCTAAGTCACCTTAGATGCTGGTCTTTTGATTGAATTGCAGACATCCTGAAATTTCTTCATGTTACAATTTCTGCAGCCAAGGGAAAGAAGACTTCCTTCCCATCTCACGCCACACATCATGGGCATGTAAGCCTAAATATCAATGTGGTGTGTTGCTCTGTGGTTTCTACTTTGCTTCCTCATATTTGTGTTTGACTTCGCCCTCACCCAAGTTACTGTTCCTTGTGGCATTTCCTCCGGTTTTAGATCCTCTTTTTTCCAGTCCAGCTCACTTTTGAGCTCTTCTTTTTGTGTTCAGTGTTTCTCCTGAAACAGTGTGCCTCCCGCATTGTCATTTTTATGTTTGTGGTTCATGTTGTGTTATCATGAACTATGTATAATTTCAGCAGTGCTGTTTCTAGTTGAGTAAATTATGTCCTGGGGATGTCCTGGGGATTCAGTCACTGAAGAATGCACCTGCAATGCAGCAGATGTGGTTTCATCTCTGGATCGGGAAAATGGCAACCCACTCCAGTGTTCTTGCCTGGGAAATTCCGTGGAAGGAGGAACCTGGCGGGCTACTCTCCATCGGGTAACAAAGAGCTGGACATGACTTAGCCACTGAACCACTAATACCAAGTCATATCCTGTGTAAAGGTGAAAACTGAGGGAAGAATGAGGAGTGGTCACTGAAATCCAGCCCATTTGTGCTGAGAAGTTGGGTTAGCATGGAGGAGAGGGTGCTTGTTTTGACTGACAGATGCAGTGCCTTTCTTTCAAAAAAAGCAACATAAAAATTATAAACTCTCCACACTGGTAGAGGGCATGCATTTTAATCTTAGGAGCATATTACAAACCTGTCTGTCCTTAGCTATGGCTGACACTATATAGTTGTTTTCTTAATAAAATGTCCAGAGTCAATCCTCTGAAAGCACACAGGATCTCACTCTGATGACTGTGTTCTTGATGTTCTTCATGAAAGAACCGCTGAATAGATAGTATTTCTTTGGATTGGAACTTGACTAATGAAGGCGTTTTTTTTTTTTACTCCTATATCTGCTTTGAAGTTTTATTTAAAACAGTTCAATGCACCATAGTATTTGCCAGTTCCTCTCTGTTAGATGGAAACAGTGGTAGGAACATATGCATATCCTGTGTCAGGCATTGAACTTCACGGGCATGCCCAGAGTTCTCCCACTTACTCCATGAGGCCATGCTATTGTCCAAAATTTATAAATGAGGAAATTATAGTGGAAAAGACACATTACTCAAAAAAAAAAGGTACAGTACTCCAAGTCAAGTGACTCTCATTGTAGACTTGGTTTTCAAAGATAGAAAGAGCCCACCTACGCCTTTCATCTTCCTCAGAAGCTTTGATGTCATCATTTACTGATACTCTTTGTGCCAAAAATTCTTTTCTAGTGTTTTTTGTACACATTTGTCATATGCCACAATTTGTATCCGAGAGAACACTCAAAATATTAACAGCTACTTAGTTTCTTCCAGTAATTTGATTCAAGGAGAGATTACAGTTTACAGTTAACTTCAATTTGTGTGTGTGTGGAATAAGGTGGGGTAAAATACATAAATAAAGTGGTAAGTTATCTTTCAACTCTTCATTATTATAAAGCAAGCATTTACTAAAGAAAAACTGCAGAACATTTAGGACAGAGAAGAAAATAGTATCTTCTTATAGAAAAAAAAGTGAAACTGAAATCTGCTCAGTCGTGTCCAACTCTTTGAGACCCCATGGACTCTAGCCCACCAGGCTGCTGTATCCTTGGGGATTGTCCAGGCAAGAATACAGGAGTGAATAGCCGTTCCATTCTCCATGGAAGCTTCCTAACCCAGGGATCGAACCCAGGTCTCCGGCATTGCAAACAGATTTTACTGTCTGAGCCACCAGAAGCCCAGAAATCTTCTTATAAGTATCGCACAAACCAAAACTATTAAAGAAAATATTATTTCAAAATTTTTCTGAATTTCTTTTTTAAATATAGATGAAATCATACTTTATAAATACTAATTTCCAATCTGCTTTAAAATTATATCATTTTTGTTTTTATATTGCTACACAGTTTTTATGATAACATTCACATAACATTTTACCAAGCATTTTCCCATGGTAAATGTAGGCACCCCCTGAGTTTGCATCAGTTCAGTTCAGTTCAGTCATTAAGTCATGTTCAACTCTTTGCAACCCCATGGACCACGGCACACCAGGCCTCCCTGTCCATCTCCAACTCCCAGAGCTTGCTCAAACTCACATCCGTGGATCGGTGATGCCACCCAACTATCTCTTCCTCTGCCGTCCTCTTCTCTTCCTGCCTTCAATCTTTCCCAGCATCAGGGTCTTTTCCAATGAGTCAGTTCTTTGCATAAGGTGGCCAAAGTATTGGAGTTTCAACTTCAGCATCAGTCCTTCCAATGAATATTTAGGACTGATTTCCTTTAGGATGGACTGGTTGGATCTCCTTGCAGTCCAAGGGACTCTCAAGAGTCTTCTCCAACACCATAGTTCAAAAGCATCAATTCTTTGATACTTAGCTTCTCACATCCATACATGACTACTGGAAAAACCATAGCTTTGACTAGACAGACCTTTGTTGGCAAAGTAATTTTTTCTTTTTAATATGCTGTCTAAGTTGGTCATAACTTTCCTTCCAAAGAGCAAGTGTCTTTTAATTTCATGGCTAAAGTCATGCAGTGATTTTGGAGCCACCGAAAATAAAGGCTGTCACTGTTTCCACTGTTTCCCCATCTATTTGCCATGAAATGATGGGACCAGATGACCCATTCTTAGTTTTCTGAATGTTGAGTTTTAAGCCAACTTTTTCACTCTCCTCTTTCACTTTCATCAAGAGGCTCTTTAGTTCTTCTTTGCTTTCAGCCTTAAGGGTGGTGTCATCCGCACATCTGAGATTATTGATATTTCTCCCAGCAATCTTGATTCAGCTTGTGCTTCATCTGGCCCAGCATTTCTGATGTGCAGAGTACATGATGTACTCTTCATATCTGTTAAATAAGCAGGGTGACAATATACAGCCTTGACGTACTCCTTTCCCTAACTGGAAGCAGTCTGTTGTTCCATGTCCAGTTTTAACTGTTGTTTCCTGACCTGCTTACAGATTTCTCAAGAGGCAGGTCAGGTGGTCTGGTATTCCCATCTCTTTAAGAATTTTCCATAGTTTATTGTGATCCACACAGTCAAAGGCTCTCATAGTCAATAAAGCAGAAGTCGATGTTTTTCTGGAACTCTCTGACTTTTTCAATGATCCAACAGATGTTGGCAATTTGATCTCTGGTTCCTCTGCCTTTTCTAAATCTAGCTTGAACATCTGGAAGTTCAGGGTTCATGTACTGTTGAAGCTAGCTTGAGAATTTTGAGCATTACTAGTGTGTGAGATGAGTTCAGTTGTGCAGTAGTTTGAGCATTCTTTGGCATTGCCTTTCTTTGGGATTGGAATCAAAACTGATGTTTTCCAGTCCTGTGGCCACTGATGAGTTTTCCAAATTTGCTTGCATATTGAGTGCAGCACTTTCACAGCATTAGCTTCTAGGATTTAAAACAACTCAGCTGGAATTCCATCACCTCCACCAGCTTTGTTTGTAGTGGTGCTTCCTTTAGGCCCACTTGACTTTGCATTCCAGGATGTCTGGCACCATCGTGATTATCTGTGTCATGAAGATCCTTTTTGTACAGTTCTTCCATGTATTCTTGCCACCTCTTCTTAATATCTTCTGCTTCTATTAGGTCCATACTGTTTCTGTGCTTTATTGTGCCCATCTTTGCATGAAATGTTCCCTTTGTATCTCTAATTTTCTTGAAGAGATCTCTAGTCTTTCCCATTCTATTGTTTTTCTCTATTTCTTTGCACTGATCACTGAGGAGGTTTTCTTATCTCTCCTTGCTATTCTTTGGGACTCTGCAGTCAAATGGATATATCTTTCCTTTTCTCCTTTGCCTTTCACTTGTCTTCTTTTCTCAGCTATTTGTAAGACCTCCTCAGGCAACCATTTTGCCTTTTTGCATTTATTTTTCTCGAGGATTGTCTTGATCCCTGTCTCCTGTACAATGTCACGAACCTCTGTCCACAGTTCTTCAGGAACTCTATCAGATCTAATCCCTTAAATTTATTTCTCACCTCCACTGTATAATAGTAAGGGATTTGATTTAGGTCATACCTGAATGGTCTAGTGATTTTCCTGACTTTCTTCAATTTAAATCTGACTTTGGCAATAAGGAGTTCATGATCTGAGCCACTGTCACCTCCTGGTCTCATTTTTGCTGACTGTATAGAGTTTCTCCATCTCTGGCTGCAAAGAATATAATCAATCTGATTTCAGTGTTGACCATCTGGTGATGTCCATGTGTAGAGTCTTCTCTTGTGTTGTTGAAAGAGGGTGTTTGCCATGACCAGTGCATTCTCTTGACAAAACTCTGTTAGCTTTTGCCCTGCTTAATTCTGTACTCCAAGGCCAAATTTGCCTGTTACTCCAGGTATTTCTTAACTTCCTACTTTTACATTCCAGTCCCCTGTAATGAAAAGGACATCATTTTTGTGTGTTAGTTCTGGAAGGTCTTGTAGTTCTTCATAGAACTGTTCTGCTTCTTCAACATTACTGGTCGGTACATAGACTTGGATTACTGTGATATTGAGTGGTTAGCCTTGGAAACGAACAGAGATCATTCTGTCGATTTTGAGATTGCATGCAAGTACTGCATTTCGGACTCCTTTGTTGACTATGATGGTTACTCCATTTCTTCTAGGGGATTCTTGTCCACAGTATAATGGTCATCTGAGTTAGATTCACCCATTCCAGTACATTTTAGTTCACTGATTCCTAAAATGTCACTGTTCACTCTTGGCATCTCCTGTTTGACCACTTCCAATTTGCCTTGATTCATGGACCTAACACTCCTAGGTTCCTATGCAATATGCTCTTTACAGCATTGGACTTTACTTTCATGACCAGTCACATCCACAACTGGGTGTTGATTTTGCTTTGGCTCCATCTCTTCATTCTTTCTGGAGTTATTTCTCCACTGATCTCCAGTAGCATATCAGGCACCTACCGACCTGGGGAGTTCATCTTTCAGTGTCCTATCTTTTTGCCTTTTCATACTGTTCATGAGTTTGAATCCTTAATAGTTTTTCAATCATGGTGTGAATGGTAGCATTATAACTAATGCAGCAATGATTGCTTTATTGCAAGCTGGGTGTTTTTGAGGAGAAAATAAATAGGTTTATAATGAAGAACTCAGAAGCAGTATCTTTTGCTAAGGAAACACATCATTCCTTTATTAAGAGTTATTGTAAACCATTTCAATCACTATACAAGGAAATCCTTTCTGCCCTGATGTTGCTCTTCTCCTGGAATGTCTCTTTCACTAATCTTCCTGCTTTTCCTAGGCTAGTCAATCAGGTGGCGTATTTCATGAAACAAATAGAACTCTAAGTCGGCAGTGGTGGGATTACTAAATGCAGTTAATATTATTATTAATATTTTGCTCATATTTAATAATTACCCAAGTATTAATATCGAAGGCCTTAATTAATTTACCAAATAATGAATATTTTGTGAGCATTCTAAATTTATAGTATGGTGGGATGACTTGGTTTTGAGAAAAAAAAGAGAGAGAAACTATCCTCAGAGTAGCATTATATCAGCAGTTTACAGTAAGTTTGAATGGACACCAGAATACTGTTACTTAACATGTAAGCATGTGTTACATGTGAGTGCCTTTATTCACCCCTTTTTTCTTTAATATTCAATCAATAATTTATTACTTTGCACTGAGACAGGTAAACAAGATAGATCAAGACTCTGTTCTTGTGGAGTTGAATTCAGGGGACAGACAGAAAATAAAGTTAAAATAATCATGAAATGTGAAATCCTTTGAAGAATGATTGAATGAAAGTAACTAGGGGAGGCATATGTTGATATATTAATAGGCAAAATATAATTTCAGGTAGCAAGAGCTGCAAAGAAGACAAACTGGGGTAAGGAAATAGAGAATGGAAAGAGTCTACAGATACTCAGACGGACATGAATCTATGAAGATGTTCAGTTGCAGGAATTCGATGATCCTCATTTAGTGTTATTTCTAAGGCTATATCACTAATCTAAATGCCATCTAAATTAATACTTTGGTGGCAAATAAAGCAAATTAAATATGCTCATTTGCTCAAGAGTATCTATTGTTGATCTGGGAACAAATAGTGAGCTCTCACAGTTGCAGCTTTAACCTTGCCAATCACAGACTTCCTGTAAGTGCACTGCAGTTCTTTGGAACCTTTTCTGGGTTGGCGTTGGCATTCTTTTGCTAGATTACATTTATGCATTAGTGCCATCTGTGCCTGCTGTACCTTCTGTGAGTGAGCCCTGGCCAAATGACTGGCATTTATCTGAAAGTGGAGAGAGGGGGAGAGAGAGAGAAAGAGGAGGAGAGAGGGAAAAGAGAGAGAAAGAGAGATCCTAGGGCATTTATTTTACTCACCATTGGCACAAATACAATTTAGAAAAGGATAAAATATTTGCAGCTGGTGTCCCTGACTGCAACCCTTATAAAATTAACTATTAATTTGCTTTCTCTTAAAAAAGGTATGTGTGTGTATATATATATGTATATACACATGTATATATATATATGTATATACACATACATATATATATGAAATAGCTATTTACTTTCAGCCTGTAATATGCAAATGAGATTAAAACCAAGCATTTAAATAAGGAAATATAACAAAGCACATTTGCAAAATTTTCAAGTTGAGAGAAATTATGTACAATTCGAATATATGTGCACTTCTTCTATGACAGTGAATATACATAAAGTAAGTTTGGTTTTGTTGATTAGATCTGGTAGGCTTCTTGATTTGAACTCTATTTTGGTAAATGTGTTGAAATTGAGACTCAAGAATATTACGGTCATATGTAGGGAAAGTATGGCTCTGTACTGAACATATAATCAACTGAATTTATTTTGTAGAATCTTTGTGAAATTATATATATTAAAATATATAGTACTGTAAAATAGATCAGCAACTTTCATACCTAGAGCATACTCTAGAGCTGTAAATGGATAAATAATTCTCCAATCAGTAAAAACAGATTTTGAAGAGTGCCAGCTCTTTACAATATTGTCTACTTTTATCTTATACCTGTTTTTAGTGGGCTTGATTATCTGGTTTCCATACCTGTGGCAATTAGAAGCAATATAATAAAATATAATATATATATATTAGAAGGAATATGATAAAATGGGAGTGCAAAAGATACATATATCACAGTAATGAGAGGTAAGATTTGCAAGAAAGAGAATGAGAAAAGGAATGGACACAAGACTCAGATGCTGCAATCTGGAGTTGTTTAATATAAGAAACTTCATCTTCCCCAGAATGCCCTAAGGATCTTGCTGGACTACATCCTAGTATAATTATCAATTTCCATCATTGAAAAGCTTTGTCTTGGATATGAGAACTTGTCAGACAACTGAGTCTAGGAAGATAGAGTGTGAGTATGTTACTGAAAAGAGTTTCATCCTAAATGGAAAGTATGTAAAGTTTGGGGACTTAATGTAGTCGATTCACATCTATTCTTACATACTAGTTTGTGTTGTGCTAATGCTAAGCATCTGAGTTCATTTTATTTGGCTGTAAATAGGTAAGGTCTCTCTTATGTAATTTCCCTTTATAAATTTTGTAATTCTTTTCATAACATTCTGCAGATTTAATTTATAATATATTTAATAATTTCTAAATTCTCACTAGATGTAAGTTTCATGTGTGCTAAGTCCTTCAGTCAGACTCTTGGGGACCCTTTGGTCTGTAGCCCATCATGCCCTTCTCTCCATGGCAAGAATACTGAAGTGGGTTGCCATGCCCTCCTCCAGGGGATCTTCCTGACCCAGGGATTGTACTGGCATCTCTTAGCTCTCCTACATTGGCAGGTGGGTTCTTTACCACTAGTGCCACTTGATAGTCATTTTCCTATATTCCCATCCAGTAATATTTTATCATCTTCAATGTAATTTTAAAATATCTATATATATATACCAGAGAAGGCAATGGCACTGCACTCCAGTACTCTTGCCTGGAAAATCCCATGGACAGAGGGGCCTGGTAGGCTGCAGTCCATGGGGTCTTGAAGAATCGGACACAACTGAGCGAATTCACTTTCACTTTTCACTTTCATGCATTGGAGAAGGAAATGGCAACCCAATCCAGTGTTTTTGCCTGGAGAATTCCAGGGACAGGGGAACCTGGTGGGCTGCCATCTATGGGGTCGCACAGAGTTGGACACGACTGAAGCGACTTAGCAACAGCAGCATACATATATACAAAATAAAGAATTTTATTCATTCATAATCAAACCCATGATGATTATGGGTGTTGGAGGTTGAC
Source organism: Moschus berezovskii (assembly GCF_049115385.1). Taxonomy (NCBI): domain Eukaryota; kingdom Metazoa; phylum Chordata; class Mammalia; order Artiodactyla; family Moschidae; genus Moschus; species Moschus berezovskii. Next base: position 104,030,133 of record NC_142464.1, on the reverse strand, counting down.
TGTCCTGGGTCCATATCCTGGAGCTGTTGCTTACTTGTAATGAACTTTTTTGAGTAAAGGACTTGCTTTCTCCAAGCATCAGTTTCCTCATTTGTAAATTCAAGATATCAATACCCACCACATAGAAGTGATGGGTAAACAACCCAATTTCAGTCACTCAGTCGTGTCTGACTCTTTGCGACCCCATGAACTACAGCACGCCAGGCCTCCCTGTCCATCACCAACTCCCGGAGTCCACCCAAACCCATGTCCATTCTGTCGGTGATGCCATCCAACCATCTCATCCTCTGTCGTCCCTTCTCCTCCTGCCCTCAATCTTTCTCAGCATCAGGGTCTTTTCAAATGAGTCAGCTCTCTGCATCAGGTGGCCAAAGTATTGGAGTTTCAGCTTCAACATCAGTCCTTCCAATGAACATCCAGGACTAATCTCCTTTAGGATGGACTGGTTGGATCTCCTTGCAGTCCAAGGGACTCTCAAGAGTCTTCTCCAACACCACAGTTCAAAAGCATCAATTCTTCTGTGCTCAGTTTTCTTTATAGTCCAACTCTCACATCCATACATGACTACTGGAAAAACCATAGCCTTGACTAGACGGACTTTGTTGGCAAAGTAATGTCTCTGCTTCTTAATATGCTATCTAGGTTGGTCATAACTTTCCTTCCAAGGAGCAAGCGTTGTTAATTTCATGGCTGCACTCACCATCTGGAGTGATTTTGGAGCCCAGAAAAATAAAGTCAGCCACTGTTTCCACTGTTTCCCCATCTATTTGCCTTGAAGTGATGGCACTGGATGCCATGATCTTAGTTTTCTGAATGTTGAGCTTTAAGCTAACTTTTTCACTCTCCTCTTTCACTTTCATCAAGAGGTTCTTTAGTTCTTCAGTTTCTGCCATAAGGGTGGTGTCATCTGCATATCTGAGGTTATTGATATTTCTCCCAGCAATCTTGGTTCCAGCTTGTGCTTCCTCCAGCCCAGCGTTCCTCATGATGTACTCTGCATATAAATTAAATAAGCGGGGTGACAATATACAACCTTGACGTACTCCCTTTCCTATTTGGAACCAGTCTGTTGTTCCATGTCCAGTTCTGACTGTTGCTTCCTGACCTGTATACAGGTTTCTCAAGAGGCAGGTCAGGTGATCTGGTATTCCCATCTCTTTCAGAATTTTCCACAGTTTATTGTGATCCACACAGTCAAGTCCTTATGTAACCCTTAGAAAAGCACTTTATATATATGGACTAAATTGTATAATGGTTGGTCATAATTATCATTGCTGTTGTTGCCAGAAAACTTTTGGTTATATTCCTGAGGAATATAGTGGGTTATGGCTCAAATTATATTATTAAAAGTGATTGTAACTGATTTCTCTGACAATTTTGCATATGTTTACCCATGTATCAGTTTGGAAAGACCTTCAGAACCATAGTTGTATTGCCAAGTTAGCACTAGAAGAGAGAAATGCCGTAGTGTTTGCTTTTCTCCTAGGCCCTGGGTCCTGTCTCATTTGGAGAAAATAGTGGTGGCAGCAACATGAAGGACAACTCACAAAAAGTTTATTCTTCCATTATTAGTTAGAATCTTTACATTTTTGTCTTTGGTGGCTGAGTCTGTGGGCCCAATGGTTGTCACCTATGTCCACCAGATGATAGGTAAATAGGGGCTGCTGCTGCTGCTAAGTCGCTTCAGTCATGTCCGACTCTGTGCGACCCCATAGACGGCAGCCCACCAGGCTCCTCCGTCCCTGAGATTCTCCAGGCAAGAACACTGGAGTGGGTTGCCATTTCCTTCTCCAATGCGTGAAAGTGAAAAGTGAAAGTGAAGTCACTCAGTCGTGTGCGACTCTTCAGAACCCCATGGACTGCAGCCTTCCAGGCTCCTCTGTCCATGGGATTTTCCAGGCAAGAGTACTGGAGTGGGTTGCCATTGCCTTCTCCGAGGTAAATAGGGGAGAGGACTCCTATTAGGGCCTACTTGAATGACTGAAGGAATGGAACAGAGGCTGGGGGAAAGCCAGCAGCATTTTTGCCTTTCATTTTCAATTATCATGATAGTTTTTCCACTCTGAATTACTTATTCCCAACTACTGCATATGGTCAAGACTTTATTTGACTCTGTTACTGTTTTACTGAGATTAAGATAGTAAATTATATCTAAAATAGAATTTTGAGTTAACTTTTGAAATATCAAATATTTACTTGGCTGTGTGTCTTACAAAATACTTATTAAGCAATAATTATTTTTTCATGCTGTCACTGGTTTTATTACATTACAGTAAATTGACTGTCATGACATAAAATAATTATGATTAATATAGATAGATAGATAAATAACCACATATGAGTAATATATGGTGGTAGTTTAGTTGCTAAGTCATGTCTAACTCTTACAACCCCATGGACTGTAGCCTACAAGGCTCTTCTATCCATGGGATTCTCCAGGCAATAATACTACTGGAGTGGGTTGCCATTTCCTTCTCCAGGGGATCTTCCTAGCCCAGGAATTGAACCTGGGTCTCCTGCATTGCAGACAGATTCTTTACCCAATGAGCTATGAGGAAGAGGAGTAATGTATAAAAGTCTGTTATATCTTTTAGAATAAATGAAATATTTTTATTTAAATATATATTTAAAAATATTCCTAACTTAATTATTACTGATATATGAGAACTTTTGATTTTTTCGATCTCGAATTCATCTATCATGAATTAAATTCTACAATTTAACTAACCTGTAAATTATGGTAATAATATTAGTTGACTTTTAAATTCTGTAAATAATAATTCTTTATTGTGGTAAAATACGTATCACATAAGATTTACAGTTTTAACCATTATTAAGTGTCCAATTCAGTAGCGTGAAGTGCGTCGAGATTGTTGTGCAGCCATTATCGCTGTTCACCTCTGGAACTTTTTAGCAAAGCATACTGAAACTGTGTACCTATTAAACAGTAACTCGCTATGTTTCCTCTCCTCTAGCTCCTGATAACCATTATTTATTTTTCTTTCTTTATTATTTTGACTATTCTAGGTACCACATAAAAGTGAAATCATACAATGTTGTTGCTGTTGTTCAGTTGCTAAGTTGTGTCCAACTCTTTGAAACTCATGGACTGCAGCATGTCAAGTTCCTCTGTCCTCTAGTATCTATCAGTTTTCTCAAAATTCATGTCCAGTGTGTCTGTTGATGCTATCTAATCATCTCATCTGCTGCCACCCCCCTCTTTTGCCTGCAATCTTTCCCAGCATCAGAATCTTTTCCAGTGAGCTGCTCTTTGAATCAGGTTTCGTGAGTGTTGGAGCTTAGGCTTCAGCAACAATCCTTCCAATGAATATTCAGGGTTGATTTCCTTTCAGATTGACTGGTTTGATCTCCTTGCTGTCCAAGGGACACTGAAGAGTCTTCTCCAGCACAACAATTTGAAAGCATCAATTCTTTGGCACTCAGTCTTCTTTATGGTCCAGCTCTCACATCCGAACATGAGTACTTTGTAGGCAAAGTGATGTCTCTGCTTTGTACATTTTTCTTTGTATATTTTTCTACTGACTTCTTCATGGGCATCACCTCTGTAATAATGCAGTTAAGTGGATAGATTGAAGTTGTTACACTAGAAGTACTCACTGGTTGCTGCTAATTAATTTATTCACTGGCTGATTTGTAAAGGTGTTATTTTTAATATTGCTCAGTAAGAAATGACCCCAAGTCACACGAAGGGAAGAACTCTCTTGGTTTCATCCTTTTAAAATCTAGGATGAATTCTGTAGAATCTGAACAATGAGACATTAACCACGGAAATTTCAAGTCCTGTAGGTTAGTATGATTATAGCAAAAGAGATTATATTTTTGTTGTTTCTGAGTCTCAATAACCTGCATGATTTGAAATGACTATAAAGTAATATTTGTGCCTGGATTTCAGATTTGCTTTTTCTTATTTCCATATGCTCTGTCTTAAACATATGTTAAGCCGTATATTTAAATCTAGAAGTACTAAAAAACCCACATAAAAATGTGTTTTCTTCATTATCAAAGGCTTCAATGCCATCATCATTTGGAAAAAAAAGAGAAACAGTGAATATAATTTAAGTCTCTAAAACAGACTTTTAATAGCACTGAGTGGAAGGAACATCTGGCTTTCTTTTTGCAAGGTACATTGATGTTGTCAGAAGAGACCGAATAAAAATGCTGATACAATTGTCCAGGTTTGGGTTTTGCCAGTACAAGCATATTTTATTCATTCAGCTTTCTCTACGTCCCAAAGATAGATGTTGACTCTGATGAAAAAATACAATGATATATATTTAGTATGACCCATCTTCCACATTTAAATCTAAAAATGTGCTGCTGCAGTTGGGTTTTTCTTAGGGATGCCATTCAAACCACGCATTACGCTGTCATCTCACATAGCTTTTCTATCTATGGTGATGGGATGCTAGGTTAGAATATGACAGCTCGGCACAGCTTTCATTGTGGTGTACTGATGCACCGCTACCAGCACCTCTCTTCATTTCAGTCAAAGAGACATTTTCCAGTGGCAAGTTTTTGGAATTGAATTTTCATTGTCACATTTTAAAAGTGTGACAAAAGACTGAATTCAAAGAAAGCAAGCTTTATGAACACTATATATATATTTTTTGCAATGGCAAAAGGCAGTTTCTGGCCTTTTCCTTTCACGTTCCTGACTCGGAAAAATGTTCTGAATACCAGACCTGTCACAGAATTGATACTTTTCTAATAATGTGCTACCAAAGAGAGAACAACTCCAATAATACATTGTAGATTAAACACTCTTTCATTGTAAATAATGACTCACCGAAATTGATTTATCAAGGTATATTTTATTCCTTTTAGGCAGGTTTTCATTCTTTTTAAGCTTTCATCTTTACTTTTTGATAGAGTTCAGTTCAGTTCAGTCACTCAGTTTTTGCGACCCCGTGAATCACAGTACGCCAGGCCTCCCTGTCCGTCACCAACTCCAGTTCACCCAAACTCATATGCACCGAGTCAGTGATGCCATCCAGCCATCTCATCTTCTGTCGTCCCCTTCTCCTCCTGCCCCCAATCCCTCCCAGCATCAGAGTCCTTTCCAATGAGTCAACTCTTCACATGAGGTGGCCAAAGTATTGGAGTTTCAGCTTTAGCATTAGTCCTTCCAATAAACACCCAGGACTGATCTCCTTTAGGATGGACTGGTTGGATCTCCTTTCAGTCCAAGGAACTCTCAAGAGTCTTCTCCAGCACCACAGGTCAAACGCATCAATTCTTCGGCGCTCAGCTTTCTTCACAGTCCAACTCTCACATCCATACATGACCACTGGAAAAACCATAGCCTTGACTAGATGGACCTTGGTTGGCAACGTAATGTCTCTGCTTTTTAATATGCTGTCTAGATTGGTCATAACTTTCCTTCCAAGGAGTAAGCGTCTTTTAATTTCATGGTTGCACTCAGCATCTGCAGTGATTTTGGAGCCCAAAAAAATAAAATCTGACACGGTTTCCACTGTTCCCCATCTATTTCCCGTGAAGTGATGGGACCAGATGCCATGATCTTAGTTTTCTGAATGTTGAGCTTCAAGCCAACCTTTTCACTCTCCTCTTTCACTTTCATCAAGAGGCTTTTGAGTTCTTCTTCACTTTCTGCCATAAGCGTGGTGTCTTCTGCATATCTGAGGTTATTGATATTTCTCCCGGCAATCTGTTAGAATTAGTATAGCTCAACTGGTAGTGAATCCGCCTGCAATGCAAGAGACCCCAGATCAATTCCTGGGTTGGGAAGATCCCCTCAGTCAGTTCAACCCAGTCACTCAGTTGTGTCCGACTCTTTGCTACCCTATGGACTGCAACATACCAGGCTTCCCTATCCATCACCAACTCTCAGAGCTTGCTCAAACTCATGTCCATTGAGTCGGTGATGCCATCCAACAGTCTCATCCTCTGTTGTCCCCTTCTCTCTGGCTCTCAATCTTTCCCAGCATCAGGGTCTTTTCAAATGAATCAGCTCTTTGCATCAGGTGGCCAAAGTATTGGAGTGTCGGCTTCAACATCAGTCCTTCCAATGAACATCCAGGACTAATCTCCTTTAGGATGGGCTGGTTGGACCTCCTTGCAGTCCAAGGGACTCTCAAGAGTCTTCTCCAACACCACAGTTCAAAAGCATTAATTCTTTGATACGCAGCTTTCTTTATAGTCCAACTCTCACATCCATATATGACTACTGGAAAAATCATAGCTTTGACTAGAGGGACCTTTGTTGGCAAAGTAATGTCTTTGCTTTTTAATATGCTGTCTAGGTTGGTCGTAACTTTCCTTCTAAGGAGCAAACGTCTTTTAATTTCATGATTGCAGTCACCATCTGCAGTGATTTTGGAGCCCCCAAAATAAAGTCTGTCACTGTTTCCATTGTTTCTCCATCTATTTGCCATGAAGTGATGGGACCAGATGCCATGATTTTAGTTTTCTGAATGTTGAGTTTTAAGCCAACTTTTTCACTCTCCTCTTTCACTTTCATCAAGAGGCTCTTTATTTCTACGCTTTCTGCCATAAGGGTGCTGTCATCTGTGTATCTGATGTTATTGATATTACTCCCGGTAGCCTTGATTCCAGCTTGTGCTTCATTCATTTGGCATTTCACAGGGTGTATTCTGCATATGAATTAAATAAGCAGGGTGACAGTATACAGCCTTCACATACTCCTTTCCTGATTTGAACCAGTCTGTTGTTCCATGTCCAGTTCTAATTGTTGCTTACTGACCTGCATACAGATTTCTCAGGAGGCAGGAAATTTGGTCTGCTATTCCTGTCTCTAAGAATTTTTCAGTTTGTTGTGATCTACAGTCAAAGGCTTTGGTGTAGTCAATAAAGCAGAAGTAGATGTCTTACTGGAACTCTCTTGCTTTTCTCCCTGAGAGAAAGATACATCAAATGGATGTTGGCAATTTGATCTCTGTTTCCTCTACCTTTTCTAAATCCATCTTGAACATCTGGAAGTTCATGGTTCACATACTGTTGGAGCCTGGCTTGGAGAATTTTGAGTATTACTTTGCTAGCATGTGAGATGAGTGCAATTGTGTGGTAGTTTGCACATTCTTTGGCATTGCCTTTCTTTGAGATTGGGAAGAAATCTGAAAAAACTTTTCCAGTCCTTTGGCCCCTGCTAAGTTCTCCAAATTTGCTGGCATATTGAGTGCAGCACATTCACAGCATCATCTTTTAGGATTTAAAATAGCTCAACTGGAATTCTATCACCTCCACTAGCTTTGTTCGTAGTGATGTTTCCTAAGGCCCACTTGACTTCGCATTCTAGGATGTCTGGCTGTAGGTGATTAATCACACCATCTATGGACGGAAGTCTGAACTATGGATGGAGGTTCGTGACATTGTTCAGGAGGCATTGATAAAGACCATCCTGAAGAAAAAGAAATCCTAAAAGTCAAAATCGTTGTTGAGGAGGCCTTACAAATAGCTAAGAAAAGAAGAGAAACTAAAGGCATAGGGGAAAAGGAAAGATATACCCATTTGAATGCAGAATTCCAAAGAATAGCATGGTGAGGTAAGAAAGCCTTCCTCAGTGATCAATGCAAAGAAATAGATTAAAACAATAGAATGGGAAAGACCAGAGATCTCTTCAAGAAAATTAGAGATACCAAGGGAACATTTTGTGCAAAAATGGGGACAATAAAGGAAAGAAATTATATGGACCTAACAGAAGCAGAAGATATTAAGAGAGATGGCAAGAATACACAGAAGAACTATACAGAAAAAGATCTTCACGACCCAGAAGATCCCCTGGAGAAGGGATAGGGTACCCACTCCAGTATTCTTGGGCTTTTCTGGTGGCTCAGATGGTAAAGAATCCACCTATAATGTGGCAGACCTGGGTTCGACATCTGAGTTGGGAAGATTTCCTAGACAATGACCTGGCAACCCGCTCCAGTATTCTTGCCTGGAGAAACCCCATGAACAGTGGAGCCTGGTGGGCTACAGTCCATGGGGTTGCAGACAGTTGGACATGACTGGACAACTAACCACAGCACAGTATATATTAAATATTAAACTTTCACATTTGTCAGCTGCTGCTGCTGCTGCTGCTGCTAAGTCACTTCAGTTGTGTCCGACTCTGTGTGACCCCATAGAGGGAAGCCCACCAGGCTCCCCTGTCCCTGGGATTCTCCAGGCAAGAACAGATGTCATTAATTTTAAGAGAGTTTTGAAAAAATATGTTTTGGCAAGTCTGCATGAATTATGCTATATTGTTTTCAAATCTCATGATGTTAACAATAGAAAATATAGAATAATTTTTCCCGATGCATGACTTGGTCTCTGGAATTTTTATTGACACACATCGAGATATGCCCCTTATATTAAGAAGTACCATGTTTCTTCAAATATTGATTTCTTTGACGGGGAATAGCAGAGTCATAAAGGAAAATAAACACCCACAAAACTGATTAATTGGGCACAGATTTAATATTTCAGTACTTCATGACATGTTTCCATGTGGTTAGGTTACTCGTAATGACCACTTCCTGCTTGTCAAACATGTGTTGTATTTAGATCTAAATATCATAATGGATTTGGAATATGTACCATTATCTTCTCTCTCTGTTGGTGATTTCAAGCCTGAAGCAGACCTCACTTCCTACCATCTGTTCTCTATTTAAAATCGACATCTAGTTCAGTTCCTCCCTGATGCCTACTTGTTTTCCAGCTTAGAATACTTCTTCCCTCCACTTCAGCTCTTTCTCTATTATGCCTAGCACTGGGCTGACACATAGGAAAGGAGACCTCTAAGGATTGCTTTGAATATCCACATCACAAGAGAAGCCAGGAAGACTCTGACCATAGAACAATGCCACTATTGTTTAATCATAAGTCAGCAAAAATTGAAATGTAGTTTCATAGTTTTGTGTTTATACATATAGGCAAGTAAACCACTGTCTTTTATTTATAGCTTCCTAATCATTATGTGGTTAAATTGAACTACCTCAATAGTCACATGAATGTCTGTATCAATATCAATTATATGTTTTAGAGAGACAGTAGCTGCATAAATCAACTTTAATATTTCATACTCAGTAGTTATCATTAATTCAGTAAATATGTTTTAAACACAGACTGTATGGTGAACACTGTTTTAAGCATTTACAAAATGGTAGTAAAAAAACAGTCATGAAACTCTTGTGTGTTAGTTGCTCAATTGTGTCCAACTCTTTGCAATCCCATGGACTGTAGCCCGCCAGGCTCCTCTGTCCATGGAATTCTCCAGGAAGGAATACTGGAGTGGGTTGCCATTTCTTTCTTCAGGGGATCTTCCTGACCCAGGTATCGAACCCAGGTCTTCTGCATTACAGGTAGATGCTTTACCATCCAAGCCACCAGGGAAGCCCTCATGAAACTTATAGTCTGGGAAAGAAGATAGAGTTTAAACAAAAATTTTTTTTGTTAAAAAATTAAAAGAGTTGTTGTACTGCTGAACAAACTTTGCTATCATCTGAAATCTAATTATATCTTTTGTAGTAGAATATGAGTGTTAGTCACTCAGTCACGTCCAACTCTCTGCAACCCCATGGACTGTAGCCCACCAGGCTCCTCTATCCTTGAGATTTTGCAGGCAAGAATATTGGAGTGGGTTGCCATTTCCTTCTCCAAGTAGAACATTAGGCCTATTATATAATTTTTGGTTTAGAAAATAATTTTGGCTTAGAATAACAGAATTTTTCTTAACTAACTGAAAATTGATTTTATATCCACATCTGTCTACCTATATATCTTCCTATTTATTTATCAAAATGTGTATCAGTATCTATCTTTCTATGTATCCATCCATCCATAAATCATCTATTTACACTAACACTAGACCCAGTATTCAAGTTGTAGATAGACCTAAACTCCAGTTTCTGGTTTTGGGATTTATGTTAAATAATTATGTGTAACAATCAAATGGAAATTAAATAATCAAAGTCAGTCACTTAATTATTTGACTCAAATGTACATGTCTTCAGCACTTTTGAGTTCTATGGCTGAAGTATAAATGTCCTTTCTATATAAAGGTAAATTATTACACATGAATAGATCATTAGTACTCTGAAACAGTATCACAGTCATGTTTGTCTACTTATTTGAGTGTATGTATATGCTTATCTTTGTATAAATGTTTAAACTTTAAAAGTCTGTCCTTTCCTTCTGAGGGAGATTTTATATCTCTTGAGATGGTTTAATATTACCTCAATTATTTTAAGAGTTATCTTGTTAGTTGATACGTTATTTAAGCAAGGAATGCCTGTATTGATTAAGGGACAAAATTCATATTTAGTTTCTTTTCATAATGTGAAAACCAAGGGATTCCCATTAAGTGCCATTGTATACTCATTGATAAGTGAAGTGACATCTGGGTCACAGTGGCATCTATCTTTGCAATATGAATCCCAGGGGCTGTATCTGAAAGGTCTGTTCAAACTTGCATCTGCACATAAAAGCGAGGATAGTCTTCACACTGGTATCAGCCTAATTTCCATATCAACGATTTAAGGTGCTACTTGAAGTTTTGTTCTCCCTGGTATAAATTTAGCAGTAAATGTAATCATTTGGCTGCTGCTCTGGCAGTTTAGAATGTTGAAGTGTATTGTGAATAATTTTAATCCACATTACTTCTGTGTTATAAAAAAGTATATATCATTTCATGTCTTAATATTAGTCAGTAATAAATGTTCAAAATGAAATCCTGACTTTGGGGATTTGGATACCATTATTAAATATAAAAATGACTTCAGCAATTGTTCAAAATTGTTTTTCCCAAATGTAATAAAAATATCTAAAGCATAAATTTTTTTGTCCAAAAATTGAAGGTATACATATGTCCCGTGTTCAAATTGAATGTCTGGAATGAGTTCATTAAATATTTGCTGCACTGAAGGGAAACAGCATAAGAGTGACTAATTTTCCAGCTAACGCTTTAGGAAGATTTTTCTATAAAATTTTTTTCATTTATCATCTAGAAAGTAATTTATAATTTCCCTTCGAAATGAAGCTTTAAAAACTAAATCTTTTAAGGTATTTTTAATTGGTATTACCCATTAAGTATTGATTTTAAAACTTAAAGTGCAGTTTTTAATGTTTGTTTTTCTTTGAAAGAATCTGTTTAAATCATTGGAGTTTGTCTCAGATTAGCTGGGAATTTAGCTCTCTGACAAATGACCCAAAGAGCTGTGAATACTTTAAAGCAGAGACAGCTAATGAAACCATTTCCTCCTTCAGGGGATCTTCCTGATAGGCTGAATTCATCAACAAATTTTTAGTTATTAATTTTTTTAACTGGGACAACATACACTGTCCCAAAAGTGAGGATGTAATTCTTAGAATCTAAACTTAGCTAGGAAGAAATCATTGTATTACTAGGATTGTATACATTAACAAAATCTCCCAATAAATGTTTTTCAGTGACAATGGTGTATAATCATTTGGGATTTCTCTTTTAATGTGCCAAAATCAGTTTGATAATACAAATGAATTATCTTGATGCCTAATTTTCTAGGAAAAAATACACAAATTGCATGTAAAATTTTTGCTCTGTGATACTAACAACTGGGGGTTAAAATTTTAAGTCTATAAATACTCAGGTGAATATTAATATTTTCATACATCATTCTTCCACACTGAGTGAATTAATTTATTCTATTTCCCACCTGATTGAAGAGTTGTGATATAACATACTTTTCATTTGGATTTGTCTAACATTTATATAAACACATAATTCAAATGTGAGTTGAGTTTTCAAATAGCTATTATTTGACATAGTGGTTGGAGTTTGGGTTTTTTATCCTGTTTGTTGAGTGTATGTGGGAAAGAAAGAAAGTGTGTGTGTGTGTGTCTGTGTGTGTGTGTGTGTGTTGGTCTTATGAACTTTGAAGAGGAAATCACTTAACATCTTAGCTCAGTCTGTTGTAAAAGAGATGAGGAGAAATACAGGTGTTCAATCAGTTCAGTTCATTTGCTCAGTTCTGTTCAACTCTTTGCGACCTCGTGGACTGTAGCACGCCAGGCTTCCCTGTCCATCACCAACTGCCAGAGCGTACTCAAACTCATGTCCACCGAGTTGGTGATGCCATCCAACTATCTCATCCTCTGCTGTCCCCTTCTCCTCCTGGCCTCAATCTTTCCCAGCATTAGGGTCTTTTCAAATGAGTCAGTTCTTCGCATGAGGTGGCCAAAGTATTGGAGTTTCAGCTTCAGCATCAGTCCTTCCAGTGAATATTCAGGACTGATCTCCTTTAGGATGGACTGGTTAAATCTTCTTGCTGTCCAAGGGACTGTCAAGCGTCTTCTCCAACACCACAGTTCAAAAGCATCAATTGTTTGATACTCAGCTTTGTTTATGGTCCAACTCTCAGATCCGTACATGACTACTGGAAAAACCATAGCTTTGACTAGACGGACCTTTGTTGGCAAAGTAATGTCTCTGCTTTTTAATAAGCTGTCTAGGTTGGTCATAACTTTTCTTCTAAGGAGCAAGCACCTTCTAATTTCTTGGCTGCAGTCACCATCTGCAGTGATTTTGGAGCCCAAGAAAATAAAGTCTTTCACTGTTTCCATTGTTTCTCCATCTATTTCCCATGAAGTGATGGGACCGGATGCCATGATCTTAGTTTTCTGAATGTTGAGTTTTAAGCCAACTTTTTCCACTCTTCTCTTTCACTTTCATCAAAAGGCTCTTTAGTTTTTCTTCACTTTCTGCCATAAGTGTGGTATCATATGCATATCTGAGGTTATTGATATTTCTACTGGCAGTCTTGATTCCAGCTTATTCTTCATCCAGTCCAGCATTTCTCATGATGTACTCTGTATATCAGTTAAATAAGCAGGGTGACAATATACAGGCTTGACATACTCCTTTCCCAATTTGGAACCATGTCCAGATTGGGCCATGTTGTTGTTTCATGTCCAGTTCTAACTGTTGCTTCTTGACCTGCATACAGATTTCTCAGGAGGCAGGTCAGGTGGTCTGGTATTCCCATCTTTTAAAGATTTTTCCACAGTTTGTTGTGATCCACACAGTCAAAAGCTTTTGGTGTTAACTTTGTGTAATTATAACTTGACTTTTAGAAAAGAGAATTTATAACAGTTACTGCTACAGGACTTTACATCATAGGGTCTCTGCTTTCCTCTCTGACCTCATCCTCCACCCTTCATTGCTCAGTCTGCTCTTGCCATACTGTCTGTATTACTTTTCTGTGGAAGTGCCAGTTACACTTTCCACTTGCTGATTTCTCTACCAGAATTATTCTTCCCCAGGCAGTCATAGTTTCATTGACTTCCTTAGAATCTCAGTGCCATCTGAACATTTCTATAAAGTACAGCTCCTCCAGCACTGGTCTGCAACACACACACTTATATATACTGGCACTCTGTAATCATTGACTCCGATTCAAATTCACCTTTTTAGAGCATGGGCTATTAATAAGTGGTCCTATGCACTTGGTAATGTACCATATCAATTGTTCTTCTATTTGTGATGAGAAGTTTGATCAGAGAAACCATACTGTAAAAACCTAATTCACGTTGGTTATTATATCTTTTTGACATGGCCTACATTCAGTTTGGTTCAGTTCAGTCGCTCAGTCGTGTCCAACTCTGCGACCCCATGAATCACAGCACTCCAGGCCTCCCTGTCCATCACCAACTCCCGGAGTTCACTCAAACTCATGTCCATCGAGTCGGTGATGCCATTCAGCCATCTCATTCTCTGTCGTCCCCTTCTCCTCCCACCCCCAATCCCTCCCAGCATCAGAGTCTTTTCCAGTGAGTCAACTCGTCGCATGAAGTGGCCAAAGTATTGGAGTTTCAGCTTTAGCATTAGTCTTTGATAAATTTTATTTTGTCAAAATATGTCTCATACTCATCTTTTATATTTTTGTTTCAAAACTGGAATAAATCATTCAATTCCAAGGAGATTTAGATGTTTTTAGTAAATAGTATTATTTAGATAAAGCATGTTTGTATATGGGGGGGTATTCATTGCTTGTAAGCATTTTCAGCAGGTAAAACTGGAAAATCAATAGTTTTGAGAAAATCATGAGTTTATGGTATATTTTCAATTCTGATTTGGAATTAAAGGCTCTTACTAAATATTTTTGAATTCATACTTGTACCTCTTTTCTCTTACATTAACAACCTTGGCCTTACAATATTTAAATACTTATCTGCCCTGTGCTATAATATATATTAGCTACAAATTAATATTAAAGTAGCATTAGCAAAATTAAGACTAGTGAATGAAATAAAACATTTTTTGTTGGTCTGTTATTCTTAAATTATTTTCTGTAGTAAATACACAAAGAAAATACTGTGTTAAGTCACCTGAAATAGTTGTTTTGTAAATGTGATTATGTATCCAGTTCATTGGTTTCCATTTATTTTCAGTTCTTGCATCTACTGCATTTTATTTGTATTTATTCTATCCGTTCTTTATTCCTCTGTTTCTTTTTCTGACCTCTTTTGGATTAATATAGTATTTTATGTAATATATTAAGGTATACCTCTGTGCTATTTTTCAGTGGTTGCTCTAAAGATAACTTTTCTTAATCTACAATCTAATAATTGTGTACAAATTTAAAGTAATATATAAACATTACCGTGGCCTAACTTTCATTTATTAACTTCTATTTCTATGTGTTCTTATTATCATAAATTGTACTTCTACAGATGTTATGAATTCCAGAATATGTTATTATTATTTTTGCTTTAAGTAATCAATAGTGTCATAAAATTTTTATATATTTATATTTCACATTTATGCACATATTTACTCCTGTTTCTCCTTGTTTCTTTCTGCACATCCAGGCTTCCATCTAGTGTCTTTTCTTTCAATTTCAAGAAATTCATTTAACACTTGTGGTTGTTGCAATCTATTGTAAATAAATTATGTCAGGTTTTGCCTGTCTTAAAATGTCTTTATTTTGCTTACTTTCCTGAGGTTGACTTTTTTCCTCCCCATTTAGCATTTGAGAGAATTCTGCTGTCTTATATTTTCCATTGTTTCTGATAAAATGTTAGTTGTTGTGCTTACAAATGTTTTCTTTATATAGACTATCTTTAGTTGGAATGAGGAGGGGCAGAGAGGTATCCTTTTATGATATTCTTTGATTTTCGTAAGTTTCATTATATATTCTCTGGTAAGGTTTCCTGTGTGTTTATCCTGCTTGAAGATCACTGAGTTTCTTTGATATGTAGGTTTATGCCTTTCATCAAATCTAGGAAATTCTTAGCCGTTATTTTTGTTTCAAATTTTTCTGCCCCATTCCTTCTTCTTTCTTCTGAGACACCAATTACTCATGTGACAGACCATTAGATACTGTCCCAATGGTCTCAGATTATCTTTAGTTATTTTTTTCTCTTTTTTTTCAATTTGAACAATTTACATTCTCTTACCTTCAAGTTCAATGCATTTTTTAAGCTGTTATTTTAGCCTACTTTTACATGAATCAAAAACATTCTTTATATCTGCTACTACTTTTTTGTTTCTAGTTTTTCCATTTTGGTCTTATTGAGAGTTTGCATATTTCTGCTGAATTTCACCATATTTTTATGCATGCTATCCATCTTTCTCATTATAAATTTTATTAATAATATTTTACCATACATATTTTAAAGTCCTTGTCTCTTAAGTATAGATTTGCCTATATTAACTGTATTTTCTGTTGCTTTCAGGTCATATTGTCCTACTTCCTTGTGAATACGATAATTTGCGATTTTATGCTGGACACTGTCATTAAAAAGTAAAAACTAACCTAGATAATATTTACCTCTGGAATCATGTATACAGTTCCTCTGTCATGTTGCTGATTTAAGGTTGAGCTGGTCTCAGTTTGCTGCCATCTTAGATTTAGTGTACTACTGGCTTCCAGACATTTGAGGGCAGGATCAAGGATTTTCCTTTAGCAGAGCTCTCCTTCCACCCCACCTCCACCCCCATCTCATATCTATGTCTGTCTCTCTCCTTTACCACCCACCTGTGAGCTTCCTAGTTGTTGGAGAGTTCTCTTTGCTCTCCAGTGTCCAGGACCACACCTCCCCTATCCCCACCAATTATCACTTTCTGTACTGGAAGACCCATTTCCATATTGATTCCCTGCCCTATCCTTTGATTGGCCATATTCCCTGCACTGTCAGAAGGCCCCATGAATCCTGGAGGGATCTTTCTCAGTTCTCCTCTTCCAGGTTTCAACAGGTTATTGCCATGTGGATCAAGAATGTCCTGAGTCCCTCAGGGTTGTTTTTCTCATTCCTCTTCCCATTCCCCAAACCTTCAAGGGCTGCTTCTTTTTTCTTAGGGAAGGCCCTGTGTGTCTTTGAAAAGCTAATTATTTCACTCGCCTCCTGCTTTTCTCCCTAGCTTTCACTTGATTGCTTTACTTTCAAGGAAAATGTTATGTACTATGTAGGGGTCTCTCTTAGGTTTCCTGCTATGTTCCCAGCTTTTGGTAGGGTTCTGCCTTGCATTTAGTGAAGACTACTTTTAGCTTTCGTGTCTATTATGAGGTATGAATTAGTTGTTTCATTAACTGCCAGCTATATACCTGAATCTCAGAAAAATAAAGATACATAGATATTTGCAAAATAAATGGTACCAGTACATGTAGAGTCACTGAAAGTTTGCAGGTGCCATAACAGAATGAAGAGAAAAAAACTGAAAGGTGAATTCATCAGGCAAACTCAGTACTTCCCTTCATGAAATTAACTGAATCTATATGGTGTGTTGTCTCCATTGTAAATGGAATATGGTATAGTTTGGGCTTCTGTTAGAACAAAAGTATATGGATTATATTATATTTTGGTTCAGTATATTTCAGGTTTTTTTTAAAGCAGGATAACACAGATTCTTACATATATAATATATATCATAATATATAAATAATATATTTACATATATAATTATACATACATTTTATACATATACATTTGTGTATATATTATAAGGAAATGGCAACCCACTCCAGTATGCTTGCCTGGAGAATCCCTTGGACAGAGGAGCCTGGCAGGCTACACTCCATGGGATCGCAAAGAGTCAGACATGACTGAGCAACTAACTCTTCACTATGTGTATATATATCTTTCTCATTATGTGTGTGTATAGCATATATATATGTATATGTTTTTATATGCATATATAATGTGTGTGTGTATATATATATATATATATATATATATATATATATATATATACCTGATAGTTGAATGTAGTCTTATTATACTGTTAGCATTAGATATGTAAGCTTCAGTAACTTGCCCTTTTACTCAAACAATGAAATAAACCTCTCAGGAAGTTCTGACATTTAGACAGAGAGAGAGAGAGAGTACTAGGTGCCCTTTCCTCCCCCTGTACCTCCTGTTGCTACAGGAAATTTTCACTCCAAGAGCCTATTGTGTTCTCAAGTCAACATTCTTTCCTGACGTTTGTGATTTCCTAGACCTCTTCAGTTGTCTTGGGTCTGTTTCCTTGTGTATCTTTGCTTTG
Source organism: Moschus berezovskii (assembly GCF_049115385.1). Classification (NCBI taxonomy): domain Eukaryota; kingdom Metazoa; phylum Chordata; class Mammalia; order Artiodactyla; family Moschidae; genus Moschus; species Moschus berezovskii. The sequence goes on along the minus strand of NC_142464.1, from coordinate 104,012,630 downwards.
TACACAATTTTAAATCTGAGTCACTGTTCACTGTTGCACAAAGCATGAAGCTTTAGTAAAGTCTTTCTTGAAGTGCAGATATAAATAAATCAGCTATCTGTGTTTGAAAAGTCTAAACTAAAGTGCAGTTGTATGCTTCAGCTTGTCAATGGATATTTATGAGGTGAGCATAATACTGTAACGGCTATAACAGTGAAATATATCCTGTTCTGATAGCTAGTAAAGGAGCTTGCAGGTGTTAATGCCAGCAGAATTTTAATGCTCAAGAGATGGGAAGTGTGGCATTTGCTCTGGTTAATGCTACTCTGGTCACAGTAACAATGGATTGGCAAAATCAATTTTCAAATATTGTAACAGAGTTGGGGTCTATGCCCTTAACCAACAGTAAATATATTGGTTCCTACTGTTGTCTAGTTTTAATCTCCTGGTTTCATTAGCTGAAGAAACTAATGGTCATCTCTGTGACCCAAGAGAAGGTATTGCCAATGATGAAATGACAATGAACTTCTTACTGTAATAGATACTTGGTGTTTCCTGAAAATCACCTAAGTGGAGTTAAGTGATATGCCTGTTTGTAATATATCCTTGGTACATTCAGTTCCTTCTTATACGAGGGAAATTGAGTAACAGAGTAAAGCCTCTGCACAGACCTCAGCTCTAAGAGGTGAATTGGTATATAAGTATATTTAAAGTTTATAAAGCATCATATTGTGCTTATTTTTTATAGCAATCAAAGAAAATGAAGCTAAGCATTTAGTTTTTAGACCTAGGAGATTTATTTTTGTAGAAGAACTTTTGGAATTTTATGGAATAGTATAGTTTCAACATGTTTGCGTGTTTAGCTACAAATTCATATCAGTTAAGATTGATTTGACATCAGCTATCTCCACGGTACTTCAATAAGTCATACCAGAATAAGAAAAGGCAACAAAGAAGGGAATTAGAAAAGATTTGATCTTTTGTGTAAGATAGATGTTGAGGTATAATACATTTGTTGGCAGGTTTTAAAGGTTTAGAGGAGTGTGGAATCTTCATAATTAAGAAAGTTGAGAATTAAGAGAGAAATATATGAGTTTACAATTACTTATACCTAATCCACTTGATGAAAGTGAAAGAGGAGAGTGAAAAAGTTGGCTTCAAGCTCAACATTCAGAAAACAAAGATCATGGCATCTGGTCCCATCACTTTATGAGAAATAGATGGAGAAATAGTGGAAACAGTGTCAGACTTTAATTTTGGGGGCCTCCAAAATCACTGCGGATGCTGATTGCAGCCATGAAATTAAAAGACACTTACTCCTTGGAAGGAAAGTTATGACCAACCTAGATAGCATATTAAAAAGCAGAGACATTACTTTGCCAACAAAGGTCCGTCTAGTCAAGGCTATAGTTTTTCCAGTGGTCATGTATGGATGTGAGAGTTGGACTGTGAAGAAAGCTGGTTGCCGAAGAATTGAAGCTTTTGAACTGTGGTGTTGGAGAAGACTCTTGAGAGTCCCTTGGATGGCAAGGAGATCCAACCAGTCCATTCTAAAGGAGATCAATCCTGGGTGTTCATTGGAAAGACTGATGCTAAAGCTGAAACTCCAATACTTTGCCCACCTCATGCGAAGAGTTGACTCACTGAAAAGACTCTGATGCTGGGAGGGATTGGAGGTGGGATAGAAGGGGACGACAGAGAATGAGATGGCTGGATGGCATCACCGACTCGATGGACATGAATTTGAGTGAACTCTGGGAGTTGGTGATGGACAGGGAGGCCTGGCATGCTGTGATTCATGGGGTCGCAAAGAGTCAGACACAACTGAGTGACTGAGCTGAACTGAACTGAATCCACTTGTAAAGAAATATTGAAGAAAATGTATAATAAAACTTAAGGATAAAAATAGAGAAATAATCATGGGCCAAAGTTCTAGCTATACCAGAAAATGTACACTAAGGATAGCAATGCTTTAGAACATGATGTATGTCTGAGCTTTTGGAAGTCAAGGAGCAAAGAGAAAGGCTGAGTTATACAGTTGGCATTACATAATACAAGGGAAACACATGAGCTTCCCGTAAATGACAAGCTTTTTCCTACCTAGCTCTGAACTCCAAAAATTGATCCTTTAATATCATCATCCTCAATAGCAATTTTCCAAAATATAAAATTCTCTATATATGATCAAAGTTCATATGGGTTCTTGATATGACCAAATGTTGAAGGGATTATGCTTTAATCTTATCATAAATTTATTTAGGAAGGCATTATATTTCTAAAGAGAAGTAAAGACACCAAGTCCAGGTTTATTGATAGTTTACTGGTGATCTGGTTTTACATAGGTATGAACAGCTTGAATAATAGTTATCAAACTACAATTTTAGTGTAAGCAAAACCAAAATCTTATATGAATTGCAGTTTTAGAGCATAGATAAGGGTACAGCTTCTTGATTTGAGTTCAGTTCAGTTCAGTCGCTCAGTCATGTCTGATTCTTGGTGACCCCATGAACTGCAGCACGCCAGGCCTCCCTGTCCATCACCAACTCCGGGAGTCCCCAAACCCATGGCCATCAAGTTGGTGATGCCATCCAACCATCTCATCTTCTGTTGTCCCCTTCTCCTCCTGCCCTCAATCTTTCCCAGTATCAGGGTCCTTTCCAATGAGTCAGCTCTTCGCATGAGATGGCCCAAGTATTGGAGTTGCAGCTTCAATATCAGTCCTTCTTTAGAATGGACTGGTTGGATCTCCTTGCAGTCCAAGGAACTCTCAAGAGTCTTCTCCAACACCACAGTTCAAAAACATCAATTCTTCCTTGCTCAGCTTTCTTTATAGTCCAACTCTCATATCCATACATGACCACTGGAAAAACCATAGCCTTGACTAGACGGACCTTTGTTGGCAAAGTAACGTCTCTGCTTTTTAATAGGCTGTCTAGGTTGGTCATAACTTGCCTTCCAAGGAGTAAGCGTCCTTTAATTTCATGGCTGCACTCACCATCTCCAGTCATTTTAGAGCCCAGAAAAATAGTCAGCCACTGTTTCCACTGTTTCCCCATCTATTTGCCATGAAGTGATGGGACCAGATGCCATGATCTTAGTTTTTGGAATGTTGAGCTTCAAGCCAACTTTTTCACTCTCCTTTTTTACTTTCATCAAGAGGCTCTTTAGTTCCTCTTCACTTTCTGCCATAAGGGTGGTGTCATCTGAATATCTGAGGTTATTGATATTTCTCCCGGCAATCTTGATTCCAGCTTGTGCTTTTTCCAGCCCAGCGTTTCTCATGTTGTACTCTGCATATAAGTTAAATAAGCAGGGTGACAATATACAGCCTTGACAATATACACTCCTTTTCCTATTTGGAACTGGTCTGTTGTTCCATGTCCAGTTCTAACTGTTGCTTCCTGACCTGCATATAGGTTTCTCAAGAGGCAGGTTAGGTGGCCTGGTATTCCCATCTCTTTCAGAATTTTCCACAGTTTATTGTGATCCACACAGTCAAAGGCTTTGGCATAGTCAATAAAGCAGAAATAGATGTTTTTCTGGAACTTTCTTGCTTTTGCAATGATCCAGCAGATGTTGGCAATTTGATCTCTGGTTCCTCTGCCTTTTCTAAAACCAGCTTGAACATCTGGAAGTTCACGGTTCACGTATTGCTGAAGCCTGGCTTGGAGAATTGTAAGCATCACTTTACTAGCGTTTGAGATGAGATTGTGCGGTTGTTTGAGCATTCTTTGGAATTGCCTTTCTTTGGGATTGGAATGAAAACTGACCTTTTCCAGTCCTGTGGCCACTGCTGAGTTTTCCAAATTTGCTGTCATATTGAGTGCAGCACTTTCACAACATCATCTTTCAGGATTTGATATAGCTCAATTGGAATTCCATCACCTCCCCTAGCTCACTTGACTTTGCATTAGGAGAGCTTGTATGTGTCTGTTTCCTCCATTCTTGTGCACTATTCCAGCTGTAGTGGCTCTTTTAGAACCCACAGGACGTCATGGACTACAGTATGTGAAAACAGACTGACCTAGAGAAATCAATGGCTAGCATTTCACTTAGAACCTCACTTTCAAATATAGTTTTGCCCACAGATCTGGGGAGGAAGGATTCCAAAATTGTTGTTGATGAGTGCCTGAAGTATACATATTCTATGGTATTGATTGAGTGGATACACACACACACACACACACAGACACACACACACATCCTGCTTCTTTATGCCTCAGTGATAAGGAGTCTGCCTGCCAATGCAGGAACCACAGGAGACATAGATTTGATCCATGGGTCAGGAAGATCCCCTGGAGGAGGAGATGGCAACCCACTCTGGTGTTCTTGCCTGGAGAATCCCATAGACAGAGGAACCTGGCAAGCTACAGTCCCCGGGGTCACAAAAGAGTTGGACACAACTGCATGACAGAACACATGTGCCTACATATGCCCTAGATACTATGCATGTTATTGGAAAGTTTGATGTGCTATGAAAGTTTTATCTTATATTTTCATTTAAAGGTAATCAACTCCCGTATGCACAGGGTTTGAGGTAGGCTATGTGTGTACATGTACACTCATGAATGTGAACACATACACACATACAAACATTTAAAGAAGTTAGATTGCTAATTGTGACCTGGACAAATGCTTGAACAAGCTTTTGATGGAAACTCTTAGTATTGTATACCATAAAAATGAAAATACTGACTGTGGACTATAAAATTTATTAATCATCGTCTTCTGCCATACTCATACCGTCTTGAGTTGAACTGCACTCACATGAGTTCATCAGGATATTGACTGTAAAAGACAACTTTGAGGCAAGTAAATGAGGTGACCTATGGGAACATGAATTCTGAAGAACTTTGGCATAGATGGTAGATGATGGTGATTCCTGAGAGCAGTCAGTGGGTTCCTGGGCTGATTTTTAGAAACATAAATATAGATCGTTAGAAAGGATCACATTTTTGCTGATTGAATTTACTCTTTGAAAACTATTTTTTTTAAACTATCAAATTTATAAATATACAGAAAAGATATAAAATAGAATGTAAGAAATACAGTTCCACTCCTCATAGTATGTTTGGTGCAGTCTGTTAGTCTTGTCTTTTACTCTTTAGACATACATTGTTAGTTGCTCAGTTGTGTCTGACTCTTTGTGGCCCCATGGGCTCTATGAGCCCTCCAGACTCTTCTATCCATGGTATTCTCCAGGCAAGAATACCAGGAGTTGGTAGCTGTTCCCTTCTCCAGGGGATCTTCCTGACCTGGGTCTCCTGCACTGCAGGCAGATTCTTTACTGTCTGAGCCACCAGGGAAGCCCGCCAGACATATACATTGCATAATAATAAATATTGTAAGTAAGTGTTAGTCACTCAGTCGTGCTTGACTCTTTGCGACCCCATGGACTGCAGCCCACCAGGCTCCTCTGTCCATGAGATTTTCCAGGCAAGGGTACTGGAGTGGTTTGCCATTTCCTTCTCCAGGGGATCTTCCCAACCCAGGGATCGAACCCGGGTCTCCTGCACTGCAGGCAGATTCTTTACCAACCGAGCTACAAGGGAAGCCCAATAATAAATATATACAAATTGGAATTTTTTCACCTATTATTTCCCTACATCTTTAAATATTTTTAAATTTTTCTATTTTAATGGCTACCTATATGATAAATGAATCATAATTTAATTTTTCTCTGATAGAAATAAATATAAATTAACTGTTATATTTTTCATATTATAAAAACCTGATGGTAAACATTTTGAAATCTTTGTAGATACTTTACTGGGCTGAATTCCCAACATGAAATTACTGAGTCAAGGAAATAAGCTTTTAAAGATTTATTACACATGTGGCTTACTATATAATTTTTGCCAATTTATGCTTTCACTAGCAACGCGTGAGGGTTCTCTTGCCACAGAAGCTCACTAATTAGGTAATGTGCTCAATATAAAGTTGCATAAAACAGTTTTACGTTCAAAGTGAGGCAGTTTTATTCCTTTTAAGCCATAATCTTTATTAGGTAAATAAAATGTCTTACCCAGATCATAATACCATGGTTTTAATTGTTAATATATAAATGCCTTTCTAATATTCTACAACTTATTTTAAGTTGGTAAATATGTCAATAACAATATTGTTTATAGTTTATTTGCCTCATTGATTGTTTAACATAGTAAGAAGGTAAATTGTAACCTGGTCAGTCATTATCTGAATTATCATAGTTTTGAAATTAATGTACTTTAAATGTATTTGGCTATAACCTAAAGTCAGTAGTTATTCTATTTGTTCTGCCTAACCTTAATTTCTAAAAATGTTTAAGTAGTTTTGCTCTTAATCTATGTCATACAAAATGAATAAATTTAACAATTATTTCATTGCATCCAAAGAATTCTATACTCTCAAGGCAAAAGAATAGAATATATTCATAGTTCATTTTTAAATGAATGCAGTCCTGAGGATACTATTTTAATTCAGTTTCGTACTAACTGTGTGTTGTTACTGTTGAAACTTATGAACTAGTGATTTAGGCATGGTATGAAAATTCAGGTTGGTTGTAATGATTGACTAATTGAATAAATAATATGGTGTTATCAAAATCATCACAACAGTATACTTTGATTTCACGCATTATTTAGATGCATGATTAGAGCATGATTTTAAGTCAGGAAAATTATTTTTAAAATATTCAATAAAAATTTGGAAATATAGAGAAAATTAATGTTTTTTTCTGCCTGCAATGCAGAAGACCCAGGTTCAATCCTTGGGTCAGGACGATCCCCTGGAGAAGAATAGGGCATGGCAACCCACTCTAGTATTCTTGTCTGGAGAGGAGCCTGGTGGGTTCATAGGGTCTCAAAGAGTCAGGCACAGGTGAAGCAACTTAGCATACAGGCATAATACAATATTACATGTTATTATATATTATTCTGTAAACACTGTGTCAGCTTAATTCAAGCTTCTTTTATTATTTTGTAAAATATAGCATAAATATAATATTGCACGCATGCTCAATTGCTCAGTTGTGTCCGACTCTGCAGGCCCATGGATTGTAGCTCCTCTGTCTGTGAAATTTTCCAGGCAAGAATACTGGAGTGGGTTGCCATTTTCCTACTCCAGAGGATCTTCCTGATCCAAGGTTTAAACTCGCATCTCTTGCGTCTCTTGCATTGGCAGGCGGATTCTTTACCACTGAGCCACATTGGGAAGCCACATCTATTTTAACTCTTGCTAGCAGAAACCTTGCATTCATTTGGTTTAGCATATATTTTAGTGGTTTATTTTAGAGACTCTATAGTCCTTTACCTGGTACTAGTATTAACCTCTATTTAGAGAATAAAGTATTAAAATTATGTATCTATGTATATTTCTTTATATTTAGGTTAGTTCAACTAACTTTTAAAAAAATTTTCAGAGCTTGATTGTTTATAATTACAGTGGAATAGGGGGGCTTCCCTTGGTGGCTTAGCAGTAAAGAATCTGCCCGCAATGCAGGAGATGCTTGTTCAATCCTTGGGTCACATCCCTGGAGGTGGAAATGGCAACCCACTCCAGTATTCTTGCCTGGAAAATTCCACAAGCAGAGGAGCCTGCCAGGCTACAGTCTATAGAGTCGCAAACAATTGGATACGACTGAGAGACTGAGCACACAAATGCACGCTAAGTGAAATAGTCTCAGGAAAAGAATCTCTATTTACTACTAATATTTTCCATTCTGAACCATTCAATGATGAGTCATTTGCTCAAGCTATTTTATATTGCTTTCCTTGTTACCTTGGTAACAAACCTTTATTGTATAGGCATTGTAAGCATGAGGATATAGCAGACCTATAAGCCCTATCATATCCCATTTCCTGTGAACAATTGTTCTGCAGTGTTCTGGCCTAGACTGTTTGCTTGCCATGATATCAGTACAGCCCAAACATTCTTGACCTTAAACGTAATTAGCATGATATTGACAGGTTTTGTAAACTTAGTATTGAGTAGTATTTGAAGGCCCACAGACTCTTAATTACAGCCACTTGAAACCAGGGTATGTTGCCTTGATTTTAGAATATTCTGTTAAGTGAATGTAGTAGCTAGCATGAAATAATCCCCTGGGAGTAAGATAACTGATGGAATACTAAATAAAAATTTCCTTTGGCCAATAGTTTCTTTTTTTCTTTATTATTCTTTATCTGTCTTTTCTTTTTAGAACTACTCTATGTTTTTCCATATTATCTTCTCTCCTTTTCACTATTGTTTTTTTCTCCTTTGTAATCCTTTTTTTTTTTTTACTCTGTCAAATTTGTACTTTTTCTGTCTTCCCATTTTCAAGGTCTTCTCCTCCCCAAGTAGAGGTATTCTTTTTTAATACACCATCCATCTGTTCAGTTGTTTCTAAGCAAGTATTTATTATATGTCTGTTCTATGTTAGGCATTGTACAATGACATCATAGACAGGAGATGGATAGTGACTGCTTTTTAAATGAGAGTTTACTATATGCCAGGTACTATTCTAAGTGCTTTATAGATATATATTAACAGACTTAATAGTCTTTATAAACATTCAATTTTTAATCCCCATTTTATTGATGAAAAAATCATAAGTTGCTCATGATCCCACAGTTAATAAATAACAGAACTGGGATACCTATTCAAGCTTTGGAGCACTCAGATTTGAGCACTATCTTTTCTTCTGGTCTTGGAGCAAGCAATTATGGTGCAATGTGGTTTGGCCTTTATAGAGATGCAATTTCGGGGAAAGAGCCGCATTACTGGGTGAGCTGAGGAAAGCTTCAACAGAGGAAGTAAATTCTGAAGAAAACTCCTCTAAGTTACCAACTTCTGAATTCCTATAAATTAAAACATGATCAGATCTTGATAAAAGTGAAAAACACTGAGTCCACGATTAGAAGAAGAGGAGGTATTTGGTTATTTTTTATCAATGTGTGTGCTAAAATCCAGGGTATGTATGGTATTCATCACGGTGTTGAGGTACTTAAATCAGTAGACTGATGATCAGTACTTAATCCCAAGGTTGGGAAGAGTTGGAGTAAGGACCGCAGGGTGAAAATCAATAGGGATTTCTTCATTTTAGTTTCTAGGTCTTAATTAAACCACACCAAATGAAACAGAAAATAATTTAGTCTGGAATAGTTTAGATGTTAACATGATTTTTAAAATTCAAGTGGACTATGAATTTCTCTGTTTAAACTCTCCAGTTGCTTAAAATAAATGAATCAGCGTCACTAAGATTAATCTGGTATGTAGAATAGAAATGGTCAGAGAAAGAACCTTACACCTAAATCTAGTTAACTAGTGATGAAATGCAAACAAAAGTAGAAGTTCATGATAACTTCTTTTTCAAAATGATATAGAAGAGAGAAAACTTTTACATTTTTGGTCCATAATAAATACACAAGAAAAGATGTCATTAATTTGTATCTTTGCTCTCTGAATGCCATTCGTCATATATTTCCTTTTGTTTGATTCTGGAAAACTGCCAGGAAATAATATTTTTAATATACATCATTGTTTTAATATGCACAGTTAAAATCTATTTCTCATTGTATATATTTATACTATTTATACTGTCACGGCTCAGAAGGCCTGATTTACTGCTTCAACAAAATATTTATTAATTATGTCATTTTCCCTCCTACCCACCTGGAAAATTTTTTTTCAAAAGGGATATATAATGAAAATAACATTTAAAAATGTTTTTCTTGACCCTTGATGCCAAATGTATCTAATCTGGAGAAAAGCATATTTTCCCTTAACATTCATTCTGAAAATCTTGTTTGAAGGTTCTAGATAATACAAAAATACAGTCTAAATATATGACCTGTGACCATTTTATTATCAGTGAATTTTGATCTCATTCTAAAGTAGTCTTCTCCATGATTTTCTCCCACTTCTTTTTGCATAGATATTACCTGTAGACCATAGGCACAAAGTAAGGAATAAAATCAACAATCGTAGTAATAACGTTACCTCCAAAATTATTTAGAAGGCAGGTAATTTGATGAATATTTGCCTCTTAGGGAAGAGCAAATGTAAACTACCTTGCTTTGATATTTCTTCATTGATTTCTGAAATTTCCAACTTGTTGTACAGTGATTTTTGAGAGGAAAACAGACCAAAATCTTGTTTCCTTCTTAATGCACCATGTATATAGGATATACACTTGAAATAAATGTATTGATTCACATTTAGAGGGAAATGAAAAGACAGTCTAAAATATGAAGTTAGAGAGCAGGTATTAAGAGAAATAGGACAATCTCCATAAGGTGATGATCTGAACCCTAAAGTAGAAAGCAATGTGGTAGCTTTGGACTAAGGAATCTGGATTTTATTTAGACAGTACAAGACATCAGCACTGTTACACCAAGGAGGGGAAGAAGGGGATCTTTTATTACTAACTGGAAATTTATTTTCAACTGATTCTTGGATTATTTATAGTTACATATGAAACAGTGTTTCTCTCTAAGCTTTACTGAAGTGCTAAGGAACTGGAATGGCAGACTCTCTTTGGAAATGTGGAGTGTAAATAGAGTCACTCCGTGTAGAGACCATGTAACGGTGGTGTGCAGCTGTGACACATGGTCGAGTAGTGAACAAGGATGCTAAGTCTCTTGTGAAAGCCTATTATAAAATGGAATCACAGAGAAATTGCATCTCTCCCTTTCTCCCTGACTTCTTATCCTCAATCCCTTATATACACACTTCATGTATACATTTTTGAAGCACCGATTTTATATCAGCTTTAAAAGCACCAGCTTGCATAAAGGATACTTTTATTTCATATAGAAAATATAAGTTTGTGGGTTTGATATTTTTATTGCTAGGATAGTTATACTATTCTTTAAATAACAATACCAAAGTTATATTTCCCATAGTTGTTTTTTTTTTTTTTTTTCCGGCTCTAACTCTATCATGCCATTGTGTAGGTGAACTTGTTATAGTAAAGATCTGAATAAACCATCATGCTTTGACCCAGGGGGAAAAAACACTTATGACCATGTTTCATCTTAATGTCTACCTTACCTTGGGTAATTATTTGTTTCAGTAGAAAAACTAGATGTTCTCAGGCTTTTTAAGTAATTATTTCAGTATTTCAATAAGTATTTGTTTCTTTCCTAGGGCCGGTGCATAAACTTCTCTCGAGTTCCATCTCAGTAAAAGGAAAACAAGAAGACCAAGAGGTACGAAGATGGCACACGTTCACACCACCAATTTCCAACCAAATGAAAAAAGTGCATTTCAGAAGTTTTTGGAAGAGCAGCTTTATTCCTCTCAGTCAGGAAATGTTTTCTCTGCCTTCTGCTTTGCTTGCACCAAACATTTTCAAACACTTGTTCTGCCATCTACATGGGAGTGGATGAAACTCAATGGTAACTCATGATTCAGGACATTGAAAATAAAGAGGAACATTAATGGACATGCTGTGATTTATACAAGAAAGTCTGCTTGAATGTGTAGAAGAGGAAAAAGTGAAAACAAAAGTGTGAAGATGATGTCAAAATAGAGAGAAAAAAAACAATTGGCCATGGTGGATCCTGAATGGAGAAAGGAGTGTTTTACATGGAAACATGGCACTTGTGTGTTTACATGGCAAAATTGTTAGCCAAAGGCAGAGTGCGAAATCTCCCACCAGGCTCAGCAAATAATGGAGTCTATTGCCTTATAGCTATGTCAGATCACGAAAGCCTTCCAAGTCCCCCTACCACAATGTGCCTTCCGGGAAGCTTCTGACTGGAAAATCTTGTCATTCTAACACTGAAAAGTGCACACGCATGACAAAATGTAGACAGAATGCCTCAAGGTATTGGTAGCAAGCAAGATTTTGCCCTTTAGATTTTGAAGACACCTTCCTTTCATTATGCACTTGGGAAAAGAAGAAAATTAATAGTGCATTATTCCACAGGAAGACAGCCTCTAACCAGAGATCTTGAGTGGAGTTTAATGGACTCATGATTTGAGAACTTGTCCCTGTGATGGGTCGATTTACCCCTCTTGCTATGTTTAGGGCTTAGTAGTGCATAAAGCATTAATATCTGTAAACATACATAGGAGTTTGTTTTGCTTTTAATTTAAAGGAAGCAGTAACCACAAAGCTTCCGCTCAGGGTTTTTTCTTCCTCCAAGTCTCCAAGGGCTCTTCAGTGTCACAAGCCAGCAACTCTCTTTGCATGAAAATTTCAAAGTTTAATTAATATAATTAAAGGCAACAGCAAGCAGCAGCCTGTGAAGATTTTGCTCATCTTTTTTATGCCTTTTGACATTGAATGACCTATTACTGTATGCGTATTTCTTGGATTTTTGAGGGGCACTGTACCTTGGTTGTGATTCAGTAGAGAAAAAAACAAAAAGACCTCCTCTCATCAAATTATAAATGAAAATATGAGGAGGGTCGACCACCTCGAAACATCGAAAATGTCTGTATTATAATTTTTTTTTTTTAGAAAAACCACCATCGTGTCACGTCGACGGTGCCAAATTATGTTAGCGTGAGCGGAAAGACTGTGGGGGAGGAAGGAGGCAGCAGCTGAAGAAAAAGCTCAAATGATCTAGTCACTTTCGATACTGTACTTCAGATGCGAAATGGATATTCGACTGGAAACCTGACAAAGCGCGCCTGCTTTGATGTGAACTGGTATAGACAATGACCAGTGGCTGGGTCAGTGGGATGTCTCTCTGCGAGCACAAAGGCTTATCAAATGACACTAAAAATAAGTTCAACAACCATCATGTTGGAAGGGAGAAGGCGAACATTTCATGTTTGGCGGGCATGTGAGTGCACAAGATGGAAACAGCGATTTGGAGCATCCCAGTATAATTACCCCCATTGTGCTCTTAATGGAAATTTCAAAGGACGGGAGTGATTCTGATGGTTGGTATTCAGATTTGTGGCACTGTTCCAAGAAGCCTTACTCAGACACACACATTTTTATATATAGATATACATATATATCCTCTAGCTTGAATCTTTTGCTCAAGTTTATTTATGTCACTGGCTGGCTGGATCCAAAGTCATGTGTCTCCATATTCATGAATAAAATTTTACCTGTGCTTTGGCTACCGTTTTCTTTAAGCCCACATACACTCAAGCCTTGTTTGGTTGAATATTGAACTGTCTTGGCTAGTTGCAGGGACAGAATTGTATCCAGTTCCAAAATGTCTGTTATGTTCACAAATGATAGTGTTGGTAGTAATTATCCATGTGTGCAAGTGTAACTTGGAAACCACATACATCCCCATTGAGTTCTTGTAGACCATTGTTCTACATTTGCATCTGGTGCAGATGCTGTTTTCTTAACTTGGCATTTCATTTCTGATCAGTTGTTGTTTAGTCACTAAGTCATGTCCAACTCTTGAGAACCCATGGACTGTAGTCCATCAGGCTCCCCTGTCTATGGGATTTCCCAGGCCATAATACTGGAGTGGGTTGTCATTTTCTTCTCCAGGGGATCTTCCAGACCCAGGAATTGAACCCATGCTTCCTGCATTGGCAGGTGGATTCTTTACCACTGAACTATCAGGGAAAGCCCTTCTGTTCAGTGCACACCCCTAAATGGTATTGAAGAGCATCAAGGGTACATGCAGAAACTAAGTCTGCTTCTTTGGTAGTTCCTTTGAATTCATCTAGTATCAAATGGCATTTCTGTGACACTTTTGTTTTTTACCTGAGCAATGTAAATAGACCTTTGCCCTTAAGTGGCAAAGTAGGTTTCTGTAGATTGTAAGGAAAATGGATTTCCGGTTCTAATATCACTATGAAGAACTCTCAGTGAAAAGGAAGAGGCAGTGGTCTATATACAGACTAAAAACGTATCGTTCATAAAGTTCAAAGACAGATGGAATTTTATTGCACTTGAAGATACAAACTAGATCTAGGTTAATGATTTTCTCTGATTTTGCTAACTGGCAAATTGAGAATAATTTGCTTAAGGAGTGTTGTTTTCTCACAAAAGGACAAAATTGAAAACCTCTGTGCCTTTCAACTATGAAAATAAAAGGTTAAAATAAAGCCATTTCTTTAAGTTTAATAGTGTTTTATATTGAGAAACAGTTCCTGTTTAATTTTCTGGACATAATGTCAGTCAAGAGCTACGTTCTGTGAATAAGTCAGTTTAAGTCTTTATCCACAATCCATTTGTGTTGCATAAGGTTGCAAAAACAATTAAGTGGGAAATGACTCCTAACTTATGTGTCTACTCTGCCTGGAAAGAAAGTTTTGAAGGCATCTATATATATTTCATAACAATGTCTGTTCTTTATGGATTTGATCCATAAATATTTATCTATCTGAAAACTTTGATACTTGGAATGTTTTCCTTAAAGCATTTGGTGCTCCAAGAAGAAACATTTGGTGCTAAGAGTTACAGCACTGATGTCTTTCCCCGAGTTAATTCTATTTTAAATTTTTATATTTCCTTCCCAATGAGATGCAGAGTAAAATTTGAGACCCTCCATTAAGTGGGGAACAGCATCTGTCATCTATGGATAATTACTATTTTGGCAAAAATATATAAGGTTTAAACGTTCTACATTTTAAATTGTTAGAAAGGAAATGATTTGCTTATATTTTTCCTGAATTATAGTCTAACCACTTTAAATCATAAATTATTCAATATTTGTTTTTCCAATAAATCCTTACTGGATACAAGATCTGGGCATCTCTGTAAACTTAACTTTATTATCTAGATATCACTGACCATTGTTTACTGCTCAGAGGCATTTTATGAGATGATTTTAAAAATTAAAACAGTCTGTATTGTGGCCAAGAAGGTGTCTAAAGTGTTTTTTTTTAATTGAACTGCTTACATATTATTTTTCAATTTTAAGAGGGTAAAATATAAGTGAGTAACATTTACAAATATTGTAAATATTATAACTTCCTCTATCACAAAGCCTTATGGTTAACTTTTACTAGATTTTGTTTAGCATCACATTACTTTAGGAAGTTTATCACTTCTGTATTGCTACTGGAAAAATGTTAGTATTGCACAGGAGAGAAATACATACATTTTTTAATATAAAAGGAAATACCTATTCTAGAATCATCGAATAACTCTGATTCATCTCTTGGATGTTTAAGTAAAGAAACAAGCAGGTGAGGCTGGAGTATGTTGTCTATCTGCAGGTGATGAAGTGAGTGTGGCCACGTACTCTAGACTCAGAGTTAGATTAATATTTTACCAAGTGAATTTCTATGCTTATTTCAGAGAACACTTCAATTTGGGGATATTTCTGCTCTTACCAGGATCTAATTCAGTCAATTTGACAAAAGATAGAAAAACTTCTTTCTCATAGTGTAGCAAGCCCTGTGCTGGGTTTTTTAATGCATTTTATTTTGGGGCTCTTCTGCCAAAAGAAAATGCTGATAAGAAAGTACAGAGTATAATATGCAAATTTATATTAAACTGTGCTTGTTCAGATTGCTTTGCAAGAACGATATTAAGGTACAGTGTGTGTGTGCATGAAGCAGGGGAGGAAGAGAGAGGTGGAGATTGACTCAGAGTGCATGCATACTCGGTTGCTCAGTCGTGTCCGACTCTAGCCCGTCAGCTTTCTCTGTCCATTGGATTTTTCAAGGGACGAGTACCGGAGAGGTTGACAATTTCCTCATCCAGGAGATCTTTACGATACAGGGATCGAACCCACATTTCCTATCCTCATTCTTTGCAGGTGGATCCTTTGCCACTGAGCCATCGGGGAAGCCCAAATGTGCTACAAATTGTCTTGGCTTAAGAATTAGATGATGGAGGTTCTGGACCTAGATCTAGCCATAAGTAGCTTGATGAAATTGAACAGATTAGCTTCTCAACCACAGAGTGAAAATGGATGAACTGGAAATACCTAAATTTCCTTCCAGCTCTGACATTTTTATGAATATACATCTTATTTGTTGTTTTAGTATTTATGTATATCATATTTTAATGACTGGCTTCATTTGTAGAATGTGATAATATTAGCTCTGTAAACTGCCATTTCGTTATAAAAAAGGCATTGAACTATATATTACAAAATATGGTAATTAGCCGTGATAGAGTAATTTCTCAGTAAATTTCTTTTAACTATGTTTTGTCAAAGAGGCAACTGATAATAAACTTTACACCTGCTGAAACCTCTCAAAAGTTGTGTAAAATATTGGAAAATATATCCATGTGTTTCACTTAGACTTTACAGTCTTAACAAGTGTCTCAAAGGGATATATAAAGATAAACAGAAATTGTTAGGAGATATTTATGCTACAGTTTTAATGATTGAGCTACTTCATACCCCGCAGAAAGCTAAACTCTTTCTTTCCTTAGTCAAAATTGGAAGAAAAAATCTTAATTGATGATAACTATGCTTGTGCATCCCACAAGAAGTATTCACTGGAAAACATTTTATTGAGTACTGTGAATACAGCTGAGTATATGTGCTGTGTTAAAATTGCTAACCTCTCACAAATTCACCACTATCTTATAGTAAAAGAAAACTCGTGGTAAAAAACCAGCCTGCCTAATGCAGGAAATATAAGAGATGAGGGTTTGATTCCTGGAAAAGGCGTAAGAATCCACTCCAGTATTCTTGGCTGGAGAGCCCCATGGACAGAGGAGCCCGGCAGGCTATGGTCCATAGGGTCGCAAAGCGTCAGACATGACTGAAGTGACTTAGCACAGCATGTACAGACCCTTAACATTGTCTCATAATTACTGTAAAGTTATTTGTATCTTAGGTGAATTGTATGTTCAAGATTATAAATGTCACTGGGTAATCCAAAATAAATTGAAAAGTTCCTGAAATGTGCATTGAAGTAGTTTGGTTAGAAACCTTGAGTTAATTTTCAAGAATGCAGGCTATTAAAAAGATAGGCATTGCCTTTATGTACTAAAAGGAAAGATGATTTTAAATAATTTAGATGCAAAACAAAGGATCTGGGCGCTTTCAAAGTCATAGATGATAGAAAAAGGAAGTTGTTACATCATGTGCTAAATTAGAAGCAAATCTAAACCTCTCCGCATGATTTTGTACTCTACCATCTGATTTGTATAAGTAAGTAGGGAAAGAAAAGCTCACATTATGAAAGAAGATTGACTAGTTTGAGCAGATGACACCTGTAAATAGAATTTTTATGAGTTGAAATTCTGATGTGAAATGAAACGATTATCATTATCACACTAAGTTTTCTTCTGCATTCTTTTTTTAACATTCTCTAATTCTAAAAGTCTCTTGTTAATTAAACAGAGCAATGACAGACCTTCATCTTCTTTAAATACTTTGTTTGTGTGAGGCTGTCACATGGGAAGAAAGATTATATTTTAAACAATATGTTCAAGTATAAAAAAAATCTTCAATAAATTCTTAATGTTTAAAAAAATGGGAGAAAGTTCCAGGGCTTCTGCAGTTAAAGTCTTGGGACTCTTCTGAGAGTGCTGTATATTATAGAAAATTTGAAAAGATTTAGAATAATCTTTATAAAGGATATCAAGATTAAGTGATGACCTGGAATAGTCAATGTACTTTTTCTGAAATGAAAAATAGTAGGACACAGCAGTAAAAACAAAAGAAAATTATGTTGGCATTGAAAATACTCAGTGTCTCTGTATTCCTGTCATTCCCAGAAAGCACTAAAATGCTGTAGTGGTAGCCATGGTTTTTAAAATTCTAATTCAAAATGATAAAGGCCAATTCATGAGTGATTTCAGAACCATTGAATCTGTTGATCTGGTGGAAGAACAATAGTATACTCCTCAAATTATTTCTTCGTAATCATGGATAAAATGGAAGGGATGACTGTTTATTTATTTTTGGCTGTGCTGGGTCTTTGTTGCTGCACGGACTTTTCTCTAATTGTGGCGAGAGGGGGCTACTCTCTAGTTGTGGTGTGAGGGCTTCTCATTACAGTGGCTTCTCTTCAGGAGCATGGGCTCTAGAGCACGCAGACTTCAGTAGTTGGGGTACATGGGCTTATTAGTTGCGGTGCCCAGGCTGTAGAACACAGGCTCAGTTGTGGTGCGTGGGCTTAGTTGCTTCTCGGCATACAGGAACTTCCTAGACCAGGGACAGAACCGGGGTCTCCTGCATTAGCAGGCAGGTTCTGTGCCACTGAGGTACCAGGGAAGCCCCTGACTCTGCTTTTAAAAATATTTCCCTCAACCTCTTTAAAAATCAGTCCAATAATTCTCAACCCAAGGTCTGCATATGTTTATAACTTCTAACTTTGTAAAAGACACATTTAGTATCAATTCAATTGAGAAGAGAAGGCTTAGATTAGTTTTCTAATGCTGCTGTCACAAATTACCACAAACTTAGTGGCTTAAAAGAACACAGATTTATTCTCTGACAGATCTAGAGGTCAGAAGTTCACAATCAGATTCACTGAACTAAAAAACTAAGGTTTGTTCAGGATTAGTTCCTTTTGGAGGTTGTTTCCTTGCCCTTTTCAGCCTCGAGTGGCTACCTGTACTCCTTGGATTGTGGTCCCATCATTCATTTTCAAAGTGTATCACTTCAGCCTCTGCTTCAGTCATCTCCTTTTGTCTCTAGTCTCCTTCTTCCTTTTTAAAAGGACCACTGTGATTACACTGGACTCACCTGGATATCCAGATAACTTTCTCATCTCAAAATTCTTAACATAGTCACATCTGCAGAGTTCCTTTTGCCATATAAGGTAACAATCACGGGTTCTGGGATTGGCCATGGACACCTTGTGCTGTGTGCTTAGTTGCTCTGTCCTGTTCTACTTCTTACGACCCCTTAGATTGTAGCCCACCAGGCTCCTCTGTCCATGGGATTCTCCAGGAAAGAATACTGGAGTGGATAGCCATTCCCATGGACACCTTGAGAGGCTATATTCAACATACCATAAAGCTTAATATTTTTCCTTTTATAAATATTTTCCTTCTATCTGACTTCATAAGAAAATATATAAGTTGACTTTAACTTTGTTTTTTTTTTTACATTTTGTTTTTTCAGTCCAGTTCAGTTCATTTGCTCAGTCGTGTCCAACTCTTTGCAACCCCATGGACTGCAGCACTCCAGGCCTCCCTGTTCATCACCAACTCCTGCAGTTCACTCAAACTCAGCTCCACTGAGTCGGTGATGCCATTCAGCCATCCCATCCTCTGTCATCCCCTTCTCCTCCTGCCTTCAATCTTTCCCAGCATCAGGGTCTTTTCTAATGAGTCAGTTCTTAGAATCAGGTGGCCAAAGTATTGGAGTTTCAGCTTCAACATCAGTCCTTTCAATGAATATTCAGGACTGATTTGCTTAAGGATGGACTGGTTGGATCTCCTTGCAGTCCAAGGGATTCCCAAGAGTCTTCTCCAACAACACAGTTCAAAAGCATCAGTTCTTGGGCGCTCAGCTTTCTTTGGAGACCATCTCTCACATCCATACATGACTATTGAAAAAACCATAGCTTTGATTAGACAGACCTTTGTTGGCAAAATAAGGTCTCTGCTTTTTAATATGCTATCTAGGTTGCCATAACTTTTCTTCCAAGGAGTAAGTGTCTTTTAATTTCATGGCTGCAGTCACCATCTGCAGTGATTTCGGAGCCCCCAAAAGTAAAGTCTGCCACTGTTTCTACTGTTTCCCCATCTATTTGCCATGAAGTGATGGGACCAGATGTCCCATCCTTAGTTTTCTGAATATTGAGTTTTAAACCAACTTTTTCACTCTCTTCTTTCACTTTCATCAAGAGGCTCTTTAGTTTTTCTTTGCTTTCTGCCATAAGGGTGGTGTCATCCGCATATCTGAGGTTATTGATATTTCTCCTGGCAATCTTGATTGCAGCTTGTGCTTTATCCAGCCCAGCGTTCCTCATGATGTACTCTGCATATAAGTTAAATAAGCAGGGTAACAATATACAGCCTTGACGTACTCCTTTCCTGATTTGGACCCAGTCAGTTGTTCCATGTCCAGTTCTAACTGTTGCTTCCTGACCTGCAAACAGATTACTCAAGAGGCAGGTCAGGTGATCTGGTATTCCCATCTCTTGAAGAATTTTCCACAGTTTGTTGTGATCCACACAGTCAAAGGCTTTGGCATAGTCAATAAAGCAGTAGTCAATATTTTTCTGGAACTCTCTTGCTTTTTTGATGATCCAACAGATGTTTGCAATTTGACCTCTGGTTCCTCTGCCTTTTCTAAATCCAGCTTGAACATCTGGATTTCAGCATTCATGTACTGTTGAAGCCTGGCTTGAAGAGTTTTGAGCATTACTTTACAAGAGTGTGAGATGAGTGCGATTGTATGGTAGTTTGAGCATTCTTTGGCATTGCTTTTCTTTGGGATTGAGTGAAAACTGACCTTTTCCAGTCCTGTGGCCATTGCTGCGCTTTCCAAATTCGCTGGCATATTGAGTGCAGCATTTTCACAGCATCATCTTTCAGGATTTGAAATAGCTCAACTGGAATTCCATCACCTCCACTAGCCTTGTTCGTAATGATGCTTCCTAAGGTCCACTTGATTTCACATTCCAGGATGTCTGGCTCTAGGGGAGTGATCACACCGTTGTGATTATCTGGGTCATGAAGATCTTTTTTGTATAGTTCTTCTGTGTATTCTTGCCACCTCTTCTTAATATCTTCTGCTTCTGTTAGATCCGTATAATTTCCATTCTTTATTGAGCCCATCTTTGAATGAAATGTTCCCTTGCTATCTCTAATTTTCTTGAGGAGATCTCTAGTGTTTTCCATTCTATTGTTTTTCTTTATTTCTTTTCACTGATCACTGAGGAAGGCTTTTTTTATCTCCTTGCTATTCTTTGGAACTCAGCATTCAAATGGGTATATCTTTCCTTTTCTCCTTTGCTTTTTGCTTCTCTTCTTTTCACAGCTATTTGTAAGGTCTCCTCAAACAGCCATTTTGCTTTTTTGCATTTCTTTTTCTTGGGGATGGTCTTGATCCCTGTCTTCAGTACAATGTCACGAACCTCCGTCCATACTTCTTCAAGCACTCTATCAGAGTTTGTTTATTATTGGAGTGTAATTGCTTCACAATGTTGTGTTAGTTTCTGCTGAACCATGGAGTGAATCAGCTATATGTATACATATATCCTCTCCCTCTTGAACTTCCCTCCCACCTGTGCATCCATCCCTCTAGGTCATCACAGAGCCCTGAGCTGAGCTCCCTGTGCTGTACAGCAGCTTCTCACTAGCTGTCTACTTTATACATGGTGGTATATATATGCCAATCCTACAACTTTCTATATTAAATCTTTGCCTGCCCAAATTATTTAGATCTTGTCATCACATGAGTGGTTTTGTTTTTGGAGGAATTCCGTTTGTCCTCATTTTGTGGCTTCATGTTTTACTTGAGATTTCTCTCATAAAAGGAAAAATGCGAGGGGATAAATTCTTGGAAGATTCTTGCCAGATGATAAACTTCACACGAGGCTGAGAAGTATATGAGCAGGTTTTTGTTGCCTCCGGAGTATTTACTTGATCTATCTGGCATAAGCCACAAAGTTAACCTAGATTTAGTTCCTGTAATACTTTCTTCTGTCATACTGAAAGTATTGAAAGATTACTAGAGACAACAAAAATATGTTGGCATTCTAATGCCAACATGAGCAACAAATGAGGGATAAGCAATATGCAGATTAGTAGGGAATAAGTTAAGGAATAAGTTAGGAATAAGTAAGTTAGGAATAATTAGTAAGGAATAAGTTAAGCCCACATTATGGTGGAGAAAAAACAAACACCTTAAGTAAATGGGTAACAAGTGGGACAGGCGTTTTAAATGTGTGTGAGCTTTGGTCTAGGCTTTCAGGGAAAAATTGAAAGAAGCAGAAACTTTGAAAGACACAAAGGGAGGAGGAAAGAAGAATCTTGTAGACAGTGGACAAGTGTGCCCTCGAAGTAACAAAAACTAAGGCTATCTTTGAAGATGGAGAGTTAGGAATTATGAACAGAGAGCCTGGAAGAGTGGGAAAAGATGCAGGATGATTTAGAAAGAAATCAGATTTTCATTTCTCTAATGATAAGCAATGTTGAGCATCTTTTCATGTATTTGTTGGCCATCTGTGTGTCTTCTTTGGAGCAGTGTCTATTTAGGTCTTCCGCACAATTTTTGATTGGGATGTTTATTTTTTTAATATTTAGCTGCATGAGCTGCTTGTATATTTTGGAGATTAATCCTTTGTCAGTTGCTTCATTTAAAATGCCATATTATACAGGGAACTCTAATTAATGCACTCTGGTGACCTGAATGGGAAGAAAGTCCAAAAGGGAGGGGATATATGTATATGCATGGCTGATTCTTTTTAATGATTATTCATTTGTTCACAGTAGAAACTAACACAACATTGTAAAGCAACTATGTGCCAATAAAAATTAATTTAAAACCAAACAAAAAGAAATCAGACAGCATAGAACCGTGTTCACTATTTTTGACTGTTATCTTCAGGATGAAAAGAAGCCATTCAACCAAGGTTTGAAGGTCTAAAGCAGGAAAGCAGTTTGTATTATCAGAATGACATTTTGAAGCAATCATAGATTACAGAGGAGACCATCAAGGAAAGGATGTATTGTAGATAATTCAATATCTCATCTCAAATATCACATCATTGTGCACTGGCTAGATATTACATTTCTGAATTTATCATAATTCAAAACTCCTTTGAATTATGGGAACATTTATCTTCTACTACTTCAATTAAGACATATTCCCCCTTAGTTTTAAGCATATGCCGTGTGTTTAAGGTTAGAACTAGCCATAGACACTTCTATTTTTTTCTGTTACTTTTAAAGATTCAATTGAGTACCATTTTGAATAATTTTGTTACAGTACTTTGCCCTTCCTCTGCACCCCCTGTCTTTCCAGGGTGTCTAACTCCTATGTCTAGAGCTCTGGGGTCTGGCCTCTACCCAAGTCTCTCATTGCCAATCTGAATGCTTCAACCTTACCCTCACATTCAGTTCAGTTCAGTTCAGTCGCTCAGTCATGTCCATCTCTTTGAGACCCCATGGACTGCAGCATGCCAGGCCTCCTTGTTTACTCAAACTCATGTCCGTAGAGCCAGTGATGCCATCCAACCATCTCATCCTCTGTCATCCCCTTCTTCTCCTACCTTCAATCTTCCCCAGCATCAGGTATTGGAGGTATCCAATACTCCAAAGTATTGGAGTTTCAGCTTCGGCATCAGTCCTTCCAATGAATATTCAGGACTGGTTTCCTTTAGGATGGACTGGATTGATGTCCTTGCTGTCCAAGGGGCTCTCAAGAGTCTTATCCAACACCATAGTTCAAAAGCATCAATTCTTCAGCTCTCAGCTTAATAGTCCAAAT
The DNA here is from genome assembly GCF_049115385.1 of Moschus berezovskii. Classification (NCBI taxonomy): domain Eukaryota; kingdom Metazoa; phylum Chordata; class Mammalia; order Artiodactyla; family Moschidae; genus Moschus; species Moschus berezovskii. Next base: position 103,989,399 of record NC_142464.1, on the reverse strand, counting down.
CTCACATCCATACATGACTACTGGAAAAGACATAGCTTTGATTAGACGGACCTTTGTTGGCAAAGTAATGTCTCTATTTTTTAATATGCTGTCTAGGTATGATTAGCTAATGTCAGTACAATCGACCATCCATATCCACAGGTTCTCACTGGTTGAATTTGCAGATGCAGAAGTGCAGATATGGAGGGTCAATGACAATACTATGTCACTATATAAGAAGGAGTTTGGTATCCATGGGGGGTGGAGTGTCCTAGTACCAATTACCCATGCATGCCAAAGGACTGGATTTCCTAGGTGGTGCTAGTGGTAAAGAACCTGCCTGGCAATGCAGGAGACATAAGAGATGCAAGTTTGATCCCTGGGTCAGGGAGATCATGGAGGGCATGGCAACCCACTTCAGTATTCTTGCCTGGAGAATCCAATGGACAGAGAAGCCTGGTGGGCTACAGTCCATAGGGTCGCAAAGAGTCAGACACGATTGACTGACTTAGCGTGGCATATACCAAAGGACTACTGTGCAACCAGTTTCACAATATCAGTGTATCATGTCCAGAAGAGCTACTATGATGCACACTAGGATGCCATGCCTAGTGTTATTCCGAAGTTCTGAGGCTTCTGCTGCAACTGAAACCAAAAGAGCCCCGTATAATATTATGTTATAATTTATTAAAAGCCCATTCTGGGTGTTGGAGAAACAGAAGAAAAGAGAAAGTTCCCTACTTTATATTCAAATGAGAAAATAGCACATAAACAAGGGGATGTCCAGAGAGATGCTCTCAGTGAAGTATCAAATATATATACATATATATAGCTTTGTATATACATGTGTGTATATATATATATCTTGTGCTGGGAAGAAAATAAAACAGAATGACATAAAAACAGTTAAAAAGATTTATAGTTGAGGTGGTCATTGAAAGTCTCTCTGAAGGGTGAGGATTCCAGGCACAAGAAAGAGCACCTTCCCAGGTCCTGAGACAGAACTGAGCTTGGTAAGAACAAGGACGAGATGCTTGGATGGCATCACCTACTCAATGGACCTGAGTTTGAGCAAACTCCGGGAGATGGTGAACGGCAGGGAAGCCTGATCCGCTGCTGTCCACGGGGCCACGAAGAGCTGGACATGACTTAGCGCCTGAGCAACAACAAAGAACAACAAGTTAAATGAAGA